>NC_140951.1:134028073-134408073 GCF_014529385.1 Adiantum capillus-veneris | reverse complement strand
AATCATAGATAGAAAAAACCAAACAAAGTTCCAAAAATTCCAAAAACATACAATGGTAACATGGTGTTTAAGTTTTCATCGGCAATAGGGAAGGTTCATCCAGTGGATGCTATGGAACATAAGTAAAATCCACACTACTCGATCTAACCGCAAACCTTAAACACTAGATTTCCTAGAGTGCGTTGCACAAGCCACTGTGTAGGTGCCTTGAAATGTCTCAATGAGTTATATCCAAGTAGCTAATTTTGGTAATAATGCACTTCAATGGTATCATGCTTAAATTACTGTCTGTGGGTGAGTTTTGTGATGTATTAAGGGAAAGCTTACTTGTTACTATTGTGAACAACCACCCATTTTCTTGCATACATGTGACTGGTTTGTATATTATGTCATGCCAAGGGATGAAAGCATGAGTAGATTGATGGTGCATCAAGGAATTCACCAATATGACGTGAGGGATGGTATGTAAAAAATACTCACTAATAAAACCAAAGAAATGATTGCATGAGTCCTAAGTGTAGGTAGAGACACACATGCATGAAAGGCACAAATGTGTGTAACAAAGGAAATTGTAATGACAACTTTGATGCAACAAGGGTGCTTTCACCATGTCCTTGGCAATTAAGAATTTTTAAATATTACTAAAACAATGGGATCCCTAGTGGAGGACAATTAGTGAGGATGATTTCTTGTTGCTCTTGTTTGCACATATTCTTTCAAAGTAATTAAATCCTATAGTGCAGATTTTGTAGGTATGTGGGCAACAACAAGAAGTGGCTCATGTGACTTTCCCACCCCCTTCCTATGGGTTCCATGTACTTCTTTATTGTTGATCTTTGATTCAATTTACACCCTCTTCAAAAAAAAAAGAAGTGGCCTAACAAAAGAGATATTTGCTAAATATTTCTTATTGTGTGGCTAAAAAGCGATTGTATATATGATTTTTCCACAAGAGAAAATTTCCAGGGCAAAGAGCGGAAGGAGAGCAATGCTTTGTATTCAAAATGTCTGAAATTAGCCTTGCCTCTAGTTTGGTTTTGGTCAATCGGATAAGATGTAGTGGAACTGGAGATGTTTGATAGGGTTGGGTGCAATTTGATCGCAGTCTGAACTAGGTGACTATGGCATGCCATGTATATAATCCAAGGATTTATTTTTTAACAACAAGTTTGACATATCTTTTAAAAAAACTACTAATATATATACTAATATGAATTTCTCTCACTACAACATGCAAGACCTCCTCCACTATTGCAACTTGTGAGATGAAAGAGGAGGACATGGAATCACAAATGTTTCTTTGGGAGTGCATAAATAAAGTTATGGAGGGGCATGAATATGGGAAAGCAGATTTCCATGGATTTATGGCTGACAAAGGACAAGCCAATTGGAATGCAATTTACTTGTGTTCAATGGTAGCAAAGACAACGTTCTACAAGTTCAAGATCAGTCTTGCCTTTTTCATTAGAAACAAAGCATGGTGGCACACAAAACAAGGTACATTGTTTCTTCATCACAAGAAACTCACAAAGAAATGTATGAAAAGTGTCATTTAGTCCCTTCTAGAGAGGCAACAACATTAGAGGATTGTATCCTTTGACAATGGTGGCACAATAGACATTGCATGGATAAGAATATCCCCATATTGCACATTGTGGGAGTATCATGAAAGTAGTGGCGAGAAGTAGTGATGGAACAAACACTTCAAGAACCAACTTGGCTGACAGTAAGCATGGGAGCTGGCTTGCAGACAAGGGATTCAAAAGGAAAATCTCATTATATGATGCATGTACTTCAGATAAGGCTAATGCATCCTACAAAACACCTCAAAGTAATTTTCTTACTCTCAAGGTAAACATATTAGAAAGGGTCCTTCGTTAGAGAGACTCAAGGAGAGAGTTCCCCTAGTCTTGCACAAGTGACAAAAGTAGTCAATGAGTCTACATTAGAAACACCCATTTATAGAGCTTGCACACCTCAAGAGACAAAGAAAGCATTTAGTAGAAGAAAGGATTATCAACTTTGATTGATGTTGAGGATGACTCCATGCATAAACCTGAGTACAATGCAAATAATACAAGACTGTACATTTCATGGAAGACCCAAGAAGATCAATTTCAAGGAGGATTCAAGATTTGGAGATGGGGGGGAGAGTTTTAAAGACAAGGCAAAGGATTGCGTTTTGGAATGAAAGTTCAATGAATCCATATGCGCAATTTGAAGAACTCCTCTCAATAGCCATGAAACATGTAGTGGAAAACCTAGTGGTGGAAGAAGATGTGGACCTATAGTGGCATGTAGCAAAGGGACTCCCACACCATCATTTGAGGATTACAGAAAACATCCAAATGGGATACTTAATCAATGGTTTTGGTTTTGTACCAACCATGTTATTCATTGTTATGTGGTGGACCATAACACAAAGTCATGGCCAGCCCCTCCACCAATAATTTGGCTAGCTGATCTAGGAAAAACTTTCTCACAAATGAAGGAGTTGATACATTTCTTGAAGGAGGATTTCAAATGGAGATAGCTGGGATAGAACAAATGGGTAAAACTACAAATGGACTCCTCCTAGGGGTAGAGGTGGTTCCTCTTCTGCTTCAACAAAAGTAGGTAGTAGTGGTTCATTATTTAGAAATGGCATAAGAGTAAAATTTCACACTTCCATTTTAGAGGAGGCCACAAAGAAAATTGATTTGGCTCTTGGCTTGAAGGACAAGGTTATTGAAGAGAAATACAACTTAGACAATGTACATGAAGTCTCCAAGGTGGAGTCACATGCAAGATCTGGACATGTGGGGCTATATGAAGTGCACATCAAGGAGGAGCCCTACTGCACATGCTTTATTTTCACTGAATAATTTGGCTTGTAGGCACTTGTACTTCATTTACTTGATGAGAGTGCTTGGATTGAGCCAAAATAAAAACACGTTGATACTTCAGCCAATGCCAAGTAAGGTGGATTTCTACAATTCTCTTAGCCATGAATGCACTTATCCAAACTTAGAGTATAGCCCAATGATGGGATAATTTTGTGACTCCTTCTTTTGCTATATATTGACTCTGGCAAAGTTGGTTTGGATTATTTTGGTTTTAAAACCCTTAACTTTTTCTTGTTGTGAATAATAATCTTGGTGTTAAATGATTTGGGTGTATCTTTGTGCTTATGTATGAGAGAGAGAGAGAGAGAGAGAGAGAGAGAGAGAGAGTTCAAAAAAAGGATGGTTTGCAAGAGAGAGATAGAAAGGGAGAGAGAGCCATTTATTGCTCAAGGAGTCACAATCTTTTCTTGGGTTATGTTGGTGGATAAATTAAGGGCTTGACATAAATTATGATATTTGAGAGACATTAGGAAAAAATTGGACCCCCTTGGGGCCATGTAAGGATTCCTAATTTTAAGGGATTAAAGCTAATTTTGTAGGGGATGGAGGGAACAAAGACAATAAATAGGGCTACTTTTGTAGCTCTCTCTCTAACTTCTCTCTAGATAGGAGAGGGGGGGAAAGTAGGGAATGAGGGTGGTAAAGTAGGAGGAAGAGGGGGGATAAAGTAGGAGAGAGAGGGGGGTAAAAAGAGAGAGAGAGGAGTAAAAGTAGAGAGAAGAACCATTCTCTCTCTACCTATCACCAAACAAAGAGAGTAAGTAGTTATGACAAAATCCACTTTTCAGTTCGTGCATCAATTCACCCCAAAAAAATAAATTTTTTATAAAATCTTCAAAATGGATATTTTAAGCTTTCAAAAGGTCCCTATATATATATATATATATAATAGTATTTTTTTAGAAGAATTTAGCTTTTATAAGCTCCAAATCTAAAATTCCTTGGGTCCCTCTCTACATTAATTCCACAAAGAGAGTAAGTAGTTATGACATCTTCCACTTTTCAACTCGTGCGTCAATTCACCCCAAAAAATGATTTTTTAATAAAATCTTCAAAATGGATCTTTTAAGCTTTAAAAAGGTCCCTATATATATATATATATATATATATATATATATATATATATATATATATATATATATATATATATATATATATATATATATATATATATATATATATATATATATATATATATATATATATATATATATATATATATATATATATATAATAGTATTTTTTAAAGAAGAATCTAGCTTTTATAAGCTCCAAATCTAAAATTCCTTGGGTCCCTCTCTACATTAATTCCAAGAATAAATAGATAATGCCACATCATCAAAACGTCCATCTAATAAAGCCTAAAAATTGAAATTTTTAAAATTTAAAAATTTATCTCCTTTGAGCTAAAAAATTGAACCTATATATGTTTACATATGAAAAAATATATTTTTTAGTCTTTTTATCCCAAAAATTGTCTGTTTATCCCAAAAAGTATATCTTATCGATTTTTTTCCCCATCATAACTTTCCACCATTTCTCTTCACGACATAACCAATGAATCACCTGCGCCGTCATCTACTAGGTCAACTAATGTCAGTCTGCGTCTACCGATCGAATTTGCTCCCACAAAAAAAAAAAGACGAGAAAGCATCTCAACCGGCATCCGTACGACGGTTTCGAGGAGAAACCAATGTTGACTTGTGGCTTGATGGAGGGTTGTATCCAAAAGATTCGCTCATGGGCTGTCATCCGACATTCCGTACACTCCCAAGTTTAATCAAATATGTGGGACTTCGAAGGAGAACGTGGCCTTCTTCGGTATTGTAAGAGATTGGACTCCAATCACGCAGGTGCGTCGGCATATTTCCGACAACAATGTCAAGTGTTATGTAAGGTTTCCAGTTTCTGAAACCTTAAAGGTTGTATAAGCTTAATCAAACTGAGATGATTATTGAAAAAGCAATGTAGAATTGTCCGACCATGGCAAATATTGGTATTTTTGGAATCTTAAGCACAGCAAACCCCGGGCTAGAAATTTTCAGAATTGAATTCCGATAAAAACTGGCATAGTTATGACCCCTGGAAGTTTACACTGTGAATTGAGTAAAATAGAAAAATTGAAGGGTTACAGTAATCATTTAAGCATAGACTTTATTAAAGGTCTCCCAGATATTTACAAGATATTTACCAATTACGCAAAAATAGGTCAAGTTATAGCAAAATTGACATTTTAAAAGCTGGCAGGTAATGGGAGGGTCATCACTGACCTGCCAGGGACTCATTTAGCAGCAGGGGTCGTTTTTTTGACTTGCTGGGGGCTGCTTGAACTTCAAGCAACTGCCTTTTTCAGCCGGTGAGAGCTTATGAGTGCCAGAAAACTATAAATAGGACCCCTAGCTTCACATTTTACACAGACTCGAAGCCTTGCTACTCTCTCTCTCATCTAGAGGGAACACTACGTAGAAATCATTAGAGTTTAATCTCTAATTGATTAACCCTAACGGTAATTAACCTAATCCTTCTTAATTAGCAAGGTTAGATTAAGATAAATTGTTAATAAATCAAAGATTAGGTCTATGCATGCTCTTTAAACCTCTTTAAATTAATTAATCTCTGCTGATTATTGTAATTAAGCTTAGTAATATTAAGCTAATTAATTATCCTATCATATTATGACTGAAATTAGCCAAATTAACCATGAATTAATGATAAATATATTAACTAAGCTTAGATTAAGATGAGGTAATTATCATAGTTGCATTAGATAGTCATTAAGCTAGGAAAATTATCCTATAATTTTTTGAGTGATTTTCCTAATTAATTAGGCAGAATTACTCTATTTTTTGAGCTATTTAAATAGGGGAAATTAGTAAATTGATTTCAATTGCTATATTATATTTATCAGTGGTTAATTGGGTGTTAAGGAGCCCGTGTTAATTAGGAAAATCTCAGATAATGAATCTAGCTAATTAATTAGGTAGAATTACTCTATTTTTTGACCAATTTAAATAGGGGAAATTAGTAAATTGATTTCAATTGTTGTGATACATTTATCAGTGGTTAACCAGGTGTTAAGGAACTTGTGATAATTAGGAGAAGCTCAGATAATTAATCTAGCTAATTAATTAGGTATAATTACTCTATTTTTTGAACAATTTTAATAGGGGAAATTAATAAATGGAATTAAAATGCTTCCATATAATTAGCCGTGATAATTAGGAGAAGTTCAGAAACTTAATCTAGCTAATTACTTTAGCTAAAATATTCTATTTTTTGAGTAATTTAAATAGGGAAAATTAGTAAATGGAATTCAAATGCTGTAATATAATTATCAGTGGTTAACTAGGTTCTCAAAAACCCGTGATAATTAGGAGAAGATCAAGAAATTAATTTAGCTAATTACTTTAGATAAAATACCTTGTTTTTGAGCAATTTAAATAGGGGAAATTAGTAAATGGAATTCAAATGCTTTTTTATAATTATCAGTGGTTAATTAGGTGTTAAGAAACCCGTGATAATTAGGAGAAGCTCAAATAATTAATCTAGATCATTAATTAGACAGAATTACTCTATTTTTTGAGAAAATTAAAAAGGGAAAATTAGTAAATGGAATTCAAATGATGTGATATATTTATCAGTGGTTAAATAGGTGTGTGAAATCCTGTGATAATTAGGAGAAGCTCAGAAAAGTAATTTAGATAATTACTTTAGCTAAAATACACTAATTGTTGAGAAAATTAAATAGGGAAAATTAGTAAATGGAATTCAAATGCTGTGATATATTTACCAATGGTTAATTAGGTGTGTCAAAACCTGTGATAATTAGGAGAAGCTCAGAAAATTAGTTTAACTAATTACCTTAGTGAAATTACGTTGTTTTTAGGGGTAAATTAGTAAATCATGTGCTATGATTACATGCTATTTTTTAGAGTTGTATTATAGGGTAAATAGGCCGTGATAATTATGCCAAGGTTAGAAAAGTAGTATAGATATTTATCTAAGTCAAATTATACTTATTCTAGCTAAAAAGTAAAGAGGGAAATTAGTAAATCGTGCACTATAATTACATGCTATTTATCAGAGCTGTATTATAGGGTCAAGAGGCCGTGATAATTATGCCAAGTTTAGAAAAGTAGTATAGATATTTATTTAAGTCAAATTATACCATTTCTAGCTAAAAAGTAAAGGGGAAAATTAGTAAATCATGTGCTATAATTACATTCTATTTATTAGAGCTGTATTATAGGGTCAAGAGGCCGTGATAATTATGCCAAGGTTAGAAAAGTAGTATAGATATTTATTTAAGTCAAATTATACCATTTCTAGCTAAAAAGTAAAGGGAAAAATTAGTAAATTATGTGCTATAATTATATGCTATTTATCAGAGCTGTATTATAGGGTCAAGAGGCCGTGATAATTATGTCAAGGTTAGAAAAGTAGTATAGATATTTATCTAAGTCAAATTACACTATTTTTAGCTAAAAACTAAAGAGGAAATTTAGTAAATCATGATATATGATTACATGCTATTTATCAGAGCTATATTATATGGTAAAGAGGCCGTGATAATTATGCCAAGGTTATAAAAGTAGTATAGATATTTATCTAAGTCAAATTACACCATTTTTAGATAGAAATTAAAGAGGGAAATTAGTAAATCATGCTATATGATTACATGCTATTTATCACAGCTGTATTATAGGGTAAAGAGGCTATGATAATTATTCCAAGGTTAGAAAAGTAGTATAAATATTTATCTAAGTCAAAATATACTAATTTTGATGGAAATTTCAAGGGGGAAATTAGTAAATCATGCTATATGATTACATTCTATTTATCACAATTAATTTATATATTAAAGAGGCCGTGATAAATATGTCAAGGTAAAAAAAATTAGTATAAGTATTTATTTAAGTCAAATTATCCTAAATTTAGCTGAAAATTGAAGATGGTAATTATATCACTAAGTTGGAAAATAATAAGATAATTACCAGAGGTCAAAAATATCCTTATCTACTTGTGGTAATTATACCATAGTTAATTAGTGAGGTTAGTAAATTATAATTGACCAAAAGTCCTATTTTTAGCAAATGATTAATTAAAATAAATAGACTTTGTGGTTAAAAGTTTTTTAAAAAATTATAGTAAGTATAAACCTATGATATCAAGTTAAGGAAATGAAATCTTTAATAGAAATTAAATACAATAAATATTAAGCCCAAAATAAGTAAATTATTAGTTTAAAAGTTGATAGGAAAATTAGGAAAAAGATATAGAAAATTATAAGAAAGTTAGAAGAGCTTAGAAAATCCTTAGGGAAGCGGTGGAAGAAGTTATCATGCTTATATAGACAAATAAGAAATTACTAGGTCAAGAATTTATCAATTAAGACTATAAATTTAACCTTAGATGGGTTACGGTTAAATACAAAGGTTAAGTTTAGATTTTGAACTATTTACCTAATAATTAGACGTCCTTTTTATAAGGATAAGAAGTTATGATACCAAAAAGGACCCGAGCAAATCCTACATCTGATGATGAGGACGTAGCTCCAAAACGAACTAGAACATCGCATGACGACGAAGCCGGGCCTAGTAGTAGGCCTACGGAGGAGAGTCCTCAGGCGCCAGCGCAACAACAGATGGCCAATCAATCCTAGGTGGGTTTCCCATTATTCAATTAAGTCTTTTATTAGTTTAAGTTCTTTTATAAGTTAGCATTGCATACGTAAGAAGGATAAACTGACTGAAAACGGAAGGTAACTTCCAATGTACATTTGTTTATAATATAGGAAAGAATTGTTTGGGTTAAAACTGGTTGAATTAGGAAAGATATGTTTGATCATCCTTAAGACAGCTTGTCTCAAGACACCTCCGACTCCTTGATATAAATTGATGATAATGATTGGCTTTCTAGCCACGGTTAAGTCGGTTACCCCCATGAATGATGAGTTTCTACTCCGTGTCATGTCTTGATGTTTCTACATAAGTTAGGATACCGTTTTTATCCTAGGGGAGCCGCCCGGTTGTATGGGCAACTGGTTTGGTGTATGGGCACCCGGAACCTTGGGTGGGGGTTTATTCCACTCCGGATTTGAACAAGAAATGGGTGCCGTTTTTCACCCTTAGGTGGTCTTGAGACAAGAAGAGTACTGGTCATGGTTATTATAGACAATGTTTTGATTGACAGTACCCTGTCTTAAGTTTAAAGATGTCTGTTTTCTAAAGGAATGCTTTCAATGCTGTCTTCAAGGAATTACTGTGATGAAACGTTAAAAGAAACCATTATTTTAAATGTTTAAAACAATGTGATAGTAAGATAAACGAATCATGTGTGAGTGCGGGGTGGTAAGTGGGGATTGACTAAGATTGTCAATCATGGACGGGTGGACCTGATTAGTCAGGTAACTATCCATCCCTGCGCACTAAAACGTTTAGAAAACTTCTTCACTTGGAAGAGGAGTCCACCAGCGGCTATGCCCTCACATCCGTTAGGGAGAAAAAAGCGTTGGTTGAGGATACCTTAGCCCAATTGTGGCAGTTATAGGGCCGAAATAGTTTTTCTGACTTTTAATACGTTGTCCCGTTTCCGCTGCGAGACAGGACTAGGTCTTCTTCTAAGGCTATAGACCCAAGCCATTGTCAATGGTAAAGGTCTATTCCTTGGATTTTTCTTGTTTAGAGACTCTGATTTTTATTAGACCTAGAGACCTGTCAAAGATCCCATCCCGATCTTGGTGTAGGCGGGTTGGGGATCTTACATGTTACACATTCATTCCACAAATCTCCAACAACAACTACATTCCACATAGAAACAACTCAAAGATCTTAAAGAGGAGATGAAAGCTATAGAAACAGAGGTAACTAAGCTACAGATTGCAATGATGCACCTAAAAGCCACTCCATTTGGCATGCGTGAGCGTAAGAGGGAGTTCTCTTCCATTGAAAGCTGGGCTTAATATTTTTTGATTGGTTCAAGTAGACTTAGTCCACTGTGTTCAAGTGCTTTGGTTAGGGAAAAGTCGAAACTATGTCCAAAACCGCAACCGTTTCGTCACAATTCTCGCAAATTGTCGCTTTTAGACACCCCTGACTTCCGGATGAATTTTGAGGCCTCAAACGATGTTTTTTTTCAAAGTTGAACTATATGGTTTAGTTCATGTTTTTCTCTAAGATCTGTAGAGCCGCTCTCAGGCTACGTTTTGATATAAAAACTTTTCCGATCCGATACCGTTTGTGAAAGTTATGGCCAAAATAGTGAAATGCAGTTTAGACTGGTCAAAATGAGTCCAAATTCAATTTTAAAAGAAGATTTGGGATCTCTGTGACACTGAACACTTCTGTATGGTCAAAAGTACAGTTGGACCCTAAAACTGGCCTAGAGACATCCTACACATAGGATGTCTATATGCTCAGAATTGAACAAAATTTGGTCCAGAGACTCCCCTTAAGTCCAGCGACACAATGGTATGCTCAGAATTTCATTTGGATTTAAAAATGGCCTTGAGACATCCTACGCGTAGGATGTCTTTTTGCTCAGAATGACTTGAAATTTTCACCTCAGCTTCTCCTTGATGTGCTGATCACAGTGGTGTGCTCATAAGTTGGTTTGGAGTCCTAAATCAAGCTGGAGACATCCTACGCGGAGGATGTCTTTTTGCTCCGTTTCAGCTCAAACTTGCACTGTAGCTTCCCCTTGATGTGCTAAGCTCACAGCTATTTTCACTTTTTGATTTTGACACCTATAGGTTGGTCCAATGATCAAGAATCTGCTCCAGAAGCCTGATGTCTGTTCTGATGAATTCCTAAGTCAACTCCAAATTGGACCAAATTTGCCTAGGGGGCTTGCCTAAGGCTATACAACACCCAGCTATGTCCACGGTTTGAATTTGGCCTCTAAATCATGCCTTGGACATCCTACGCGTAGGATGTCTAACTGCTCAGAATTGCCCCAAATTTGAACCACAGACTCTCCTTAAGGTGTTGATCAGTGTGGTATGCTCATAATTTTTTTTAGAGTCCAAAATCACACAAAAGACATCCTACACATAGGATGTCTTTTTGGCCTGTTTGACCCCAAACTTGTTCCACAGCTTCCCCTTGATGTCAGTAACCCAATGCTATGCTTAGATTTTAATTTGGATGTCAAAAGACCCCAAAACTAGCTGTTCTTGCCTTTTTCAGTCAAAATGCTAAGGTCTGTTCAATCTTCCTTTCACTGACCCAAATGAGATGAAATTTATCACATGCACTCAATACAACATTTAGAACATTCCTTTGGAGTCATCCTATGATTTGGTCTCAAAAATTATGCCTTGGCACAATTTGGGTAGGATGTCTGGCAATTCTCGTCTTTTCTCTTTGATCTGTCAAAATTTGGTCCAATTTCCACTTTCCAGGTGAAAATAGGGTAAAACCTACCTTCTAAACACTGTAACCTCAGATTTTTTTAAAAAATGCCCAGATCACCCTGTAGACATCCTACGCGTAGGATGTCTACTGCTGATTTTTTGAGACTGAAGTGTCCCTGATGCTTCCTTATGCTCTCAACAAGTGCAAGTATGCTTCACAATTGCAAAAACATGCAGAAATCACTCAATTAAGCCTTTGCTAAAATTTTACGTTTTCTGACTCCGCCTTTTGGCTTTTGGTCAACAAAAATAGGGAAAAACGCCCAAGTCAATATGTTACTAGGGTAAAACCTACTCTCTGAACCCACTGGTGCAGTCAGAATTTTCAGATTTGGTCTCCAAAACCCCCTTGAGACATCCTACACGTAGGATGTCTATGTTTACAGAATTGTAGATTTTCTACACAGAACCCTTGCAAATGCTCTTTTATATGCACAATATCAGTCAGTCATACAAAAATATCCACAAAAGCTTGTTTAATGCATTTTTACCTTCAAAAGCACACTTTTCCGTGATTTCAATTGCAATCAAGCACTTTAGCAAATAATTTAGTGTTGAATAGCTCTAGATCAGAATCGGATCACTTACCTAAAGCTACTCCTACAAATCATATGGGGTTTTGCATCTATGAGTAGAAAAACGCTTCACTGCCACACACGGACTAGTAAATGCTTTTATCACCTCACAAATCACTCGACCACCAACAACTACTCTAATCCATAGATCCTAACTAAACCTATCTAGTTGTAGACCCTCGGCAAGACACACGCTTCCTGGCTATCCACTTGATCGTGGGATATCCTCTTCCGGATCCACTTCAGAAAAACGCTTTCTTTAGCCGAAACTAAATCAAGCAACCATCACATGAGTGTTAGTAGGAAACCTACTTAGGTTCTTGTGTCCCCTGCAGCGGCGCCAATGTTGGACGGGGAGCGACTCACACACCCATGAAGTGCATGCAAACACTACCTAGATCAACATAATGTCAATCGAGGACACAGATGACACGATAGGCACACGGAGGAAATCTCTTTAGCTTGTTAGGTTGAGACCATCCTACACATACAACACTCTGGAAGGCCAACTAAACCACAATCAAGAACCTCACTGCTCTCAACTACACCACCTAGCCACATACACACATATGGAAGGTAACTCACCTAATCATGCCAGATTCGTACGAAACTTAAGGAACACCATCCCCTCACTAGGATACACCTGTCCCTACGCTTCTACACTCAAAACCCTCACTCTAAACCCATCTGCGGAAAACGCGTAGGATGATAGAGAAAATTTTGAAAGTGCCAGAAACTGAAATCTATGAGTACCTATGCCTAGCTTATGTCGCCACGATTCTATAGACTACTAGCATGCAGAAAACAGACATCGTTTGATACACTTACGGCCACAAATAGCTCATAGATGCGTCGATGTGTGCGTTTCGTCTCACGTGGAATGCTTGGCGTCGTCGCGTAGCTCTCCTAGAGCCTACAACAATGGTGCAGTCGGATCTCCAATGTGTTGAGCGAGCCGGACGTAGCAAGAGGATGAAGCTCACGCTCACTTTTTTTCTCTCTCACACACAGTAGACGGCATCGCTATGTTTTTATTATGATAAAAAGTCTCCCCCTTTTTACAAAATGACCTAGGTACCTTATATACTAAGGCTACCTTAGGTTTAACCAAAAATGGGGTTGAAAGGGTCAAATGGCTTTGTATTTACAATCTGGAAGTGCCATTGCACCCCGGCTTCTGAAACTCGAATAACTAATCATTACAAACGACGTTTATATCCATAATCCGCAGCATTTCATAACTCGCAAAAGATAAGACTTTGGTACGAAACTTGAGTTATGTTGTGTTGTTGACCCAGCGGTCAACAGACACTCTGTATTCACACAAGAAATTTGTCAAAAAAAAGCATGCAGTGTGAAAGACGGAGTTGATGGGTGCTTTAAGAAACAAATGTAGCACATGTGACATCAAAGGATGTTGCAATATCTTCCAGGTTTTGAAGAGGGGTTTTCAATGTAGAAGCTTCTCCACTCATACCTGCTTAGTGCATGAGTGTCTTTTGGACTTTCTCCTTCACTTCACCAAACTTAAAATACATGGACTTCGACTCCTCTTCTGCTCATGTATGTTAGCATGAGCAACACAACATAAATATGCTCAACTCTTCCAGTTTGAGTAGTAACTAGAATAGCTAAGACTCTTAGACCACAAAGAATTTTACTTGAAGCTTTTGAACTAACACCTTGCTCATTTAGTGGCTTAGTTGCTCGACTTTTACTCTTATGCCATGTATTATTAATGTCAATTTGGACATACCTATTGAAGGCCCAAAACCTAATTCCATACTCTTTCATTGTTTTGGTCGCTGGATGCCACCATTTTGTCAAGTAGGTTGACATATTTCTACTCCTCTTGATTTATTTATTGTATATTGATACTGCCAGGTTGGTGGGATTTTTTAATCGTCCAAGGGTTGTAGTAGGGGCTAATGGGGCCTTTGCTTTATCTCCCATGAGAAGCGGTTGTAGATGTCTGTGTATTCTCTATGATTCAGTTTCCAATAGCAATTTTGAAACCCACCTTGTTTTTGGTCGCCATGTGATCGTCTTTGCATTTGTCCCTTTTGCTCTATGACTTGATGGACACTAGGCTTTGGTATCCATATTTGATTATTACCATTGTAAAAGCCTCTCTTTTGTAGTAAAGGACAAGGTATCCATCTATCCGTTGTGATTGCCTTCTCTTAGCTTTTGGTTGTGATTGCTTTCCTTTGGGTGGAGCCTTGTGCTACATGATTGAGCTTAGTTGTTCTAGGTTGAGCTACTACTTTTGTTAACCATATTTGAGATTTACCTTCATAAAATCCTTGTGCTTTGAGTAGCTTGACCGGAATCATCTATTGCTTCATGTGTGTTAGCGGGTCGCCGCGACGAACGTCTGTAGCATAGCTATCTAGTACCAACATAATGTCAATACGTAAGGAAGTGACTCGGGATGGGGCACGGAGACTCAATGAGATTGTTAATCTCAAAGAAGTGAACCTAAAGGACTTTTCATACATCTATAATAGTAAATCAACCACTTTCTAGTCAAAAAATCAGCCTATGTCCAATCTCACTACTCTAGGTCATCACGCTTTTTCTGCATCCAAACAAATTCAGAATGCAATAAAACTTAAGGAGAGGTGTTTCAACACCTAAGGGCATAATCCTACCAAGTTTTTTTGTCATTTGGAAATTTACATAAATCACAATCCATCCCAAAAAAATGTATAAAAAACTGAAACAGAACTACACGGAAAGGTTCCCTTCAAGCTTAGAAACACTCTTCCAAGGTCAAAACATTAAAAAATAACAATTTATGACCTCAAATCAGCGTATTTAGCTCACAGACAAGACGTCGTAAACCACAACAGAATTGAGAATGATTACATGTAACATCTAATGGCCTAAAAACTTGTGTGTAGAGGAAATTAGCATGAACATAGTGGGCATTTCATTAGAATAGATTCCTAATGAGATTTACAAGAGTGCTTGGGTGGAGAGAGAAACAAAAAGTATAACACCTAGTTAGATAGCATGAACAATACTTTTAAAAGAGAGAGAAATTAAGCTATTGACAACAGTTGTTGAGGACCGGATTTGCATGGAGATGGTCCCCCCTCCAAAAGGCTTTGTATTATGGTTTCTCCCATCAAGAGAGACATTGTACAATACAATTCTTTGTGTTCCTTCAAGACTAGCTAGTGCAATGAAGAAGAAAGCTTCATGCACTAAGCAAAACACTTAGCAAACACAACATCACTTATCCCCGGTCTCAGACCCAAGACCTCACACACCTTCAAAGATGGTGAGAGCTAGCAGGGTATGAGAGTAGATTGAGAGGAAGAAGGAGTATTCTTACGAGAAAGATGTACATCTCCTCACATAATCACTCATATTAGCATAGCTTAGCTTAGTAATTATCATGGTAGAAGAGATGAGCATGCATTGAAGCTTGGCTCTTGGTTGGATTCGCATCACAAAGCCAAGAGTTGTTGGTGTAGGCCTCCCTTATCACAAGCTTCAAGTAGGTGGTAAGCTTTCCATTAAAGCTTGAGAAGGAGAGAGATTCTTCTTTACTTCACACATGAGATTGTGTGAGTGTGTGTGTGATAATGCCTTGAAAAAATCATCCCCCTCTCTCTCTTGGTCGACCCCTCTTGCTATTTGCTCATGCTCTACTCTCATTGGACCTCCCTAGGCCTAGCCAATGGTTATTAATCAGTATAAGTGATAGACTTCTGACATGTGTCCCCCTTTCCCCTTTTGTGAGAGCTTTAGGTAATTTAATAATTCAACTAAACTCTCATTGGACCCCTTTGCCTCCTGGCCAATAGAAATCAGGCAAGCCATTGGGCTGCTGAATGCTCATTGAACCCCTTGGGAGACTGTCCAATAGTCTTCTAGAGGACTTAATTCTCATTGTTTCTTTTATTAAGTGCTTTTAAATTAATTAAACTAGATTTAGTCTAGCCTAATTCTCATTGGTCCACCTCCAAGGCCATCCAATAGGAATTGGGTACACCTTGTGGGCATTGGGCTAGGGAGCTGACATGTGTCCCTCGTTCCCTTTGTGTAAAGGGAGCTTGTGTGTGTGTGTGAATTTCTCTCTCATCCCCTACAAGCTAGGCTCACCCCCTCCTAAGTAGAGATTTGTAAAGACTTTTTTGACACACACAAAGCATCCAATTCCCCCATGGTTGAGGACCTTTGGACACAACCTTTGAATTTTGGAACCTTAGCATTTTGGAAGTCTTAATGGGCTGAACCTTAGGGTCTTTTTAGCCCATTGTTTCACATGGCTCTTTTGCAGATGGCCCCCCTTTTGGATCCCTATTTTCCCTCCTTTGGATCCCTACTATGGCCGGTCTGCTAGCTTAACCAATATTCTAGCTTTTTCTCCCTTGGCACTTCCCCATATTAAATGATCAGTTTAACATGAGAAAATCATTTAGGAGAATTAGATATTGATTATTATGACATTACCTCTCTCTTGAAATCATAGTTGTCCTCGACTATGGTGTATAGAGGATAAAGCATATTCATGAGTCCTTTTCTTAGCGGGTAGAGGATCCCTATGTTACCCTACGAAATCATTCCACAATGGATGACTAGTCCATTTGGCGCTTGAGAGCCTTAGGCTGCCGCAAGCATGTCTGCATATTAGTCCTATCAATCTTCCATAGTAGAGTGACAAGCTCTACTTGGTGTTTGGGAAACGTCGTCTCCGCAAACTTGATCTAAGCATGCATACATTGGACAGTCTCATTCCACTGGGTGGACAATGTGGAAGGGTCTTAAGTGAAATCCTTGTGTCTTAAGTGACGCATGAATGGTCTACCCAATATGATATACAATTTTCTGCTCTTATCAAAATTCATAATCGCAAAGGTGTGTTCATATGAAATTTCACAAGAGGATACTACAGTTTTCTCCAAAATATCAATAGGTCTCTCTAGGTATCCATCCGCTAATTGTACTTTCATTTGGGTTTTCCTTAGAGTAGGCTTTCCCCATTTTTCCCGCATTGCTTTGGTTTCTATGGAAATTCCGGCTCCATTGTCTAATATAGCAACCATTTTTCCTCCTTTGTATTTCACAGGCAAGGTAGTGTTCCCTTCTTCTCCTTCACAATAGTCTCCTACCTTATTCACAAGTATTGGCTCGGGTTTAGTTTGTTTCAATGTCTGGTTATTTGGTGTTTTCAAAGAAATGATTGGTGGAATTACTAGCCCTATTTTCTCCAAATTTTTCCCCACCTCTTCCCAAAGATGAGATCTTACATGCAGTAATTCAGAGAGTTAGCGTATAATGGATAGGGTACGACATTAGCTCATGAAGAGTTTTGGTGTCCATTATGTTAGGACCAAATTTCCATTGAGATGGTACTTTCCTAACTTCTAATCTTGTTTCATGGTTGCCAATGAATGAAGGTAAAGTCTTCAAAGATTGAGGTTTGCTGTCTTTTGACATTTTTGTACCTGCATCACCATATAGTGACCAAATATCATGGTTTTTTGGACAGTGTGGAATGAGACGGTCATTCGTGCTACACACAGCTTGGAGAAGACAAAGGAAGCTCAAGGCACACAACAAAGAGTGTATTACTTAGTGTGCAATGGAAAGATAGATAGCCCTAGAATGAATGGTATTATATACAATGCACGGGGGGAAAAAACATCTTAAAGATGGAAAAAATGCCCCAACGGTCCTAAGTGTGTTCACACACATCACTACCACATGTATATGGTAACAAATCCCCCCTAGAGTGATGCGGTGAACAAGAGCTGGCACATGAGTAGGGAAGTGCCATGCCCTGAGGACATGATCAGTCCACAAAGGGGAGTAACCCCAAAGCTTTGCAAAAAGCTTCGAACTTCTCACGAGACAATGCCTTTGTGAAAAGATCTCAAGGTTGTCTTGGGTTGGCACATAAGCCAAGCTGATCTCTCCTACTAAGAGCCTCTCCCTGACATAGTGGTAATGCACCTCAATGTGCTTTGTGCGAGCATGAAAAACTGGGTTCCTTGCAACTACCAATGTGCTTTGTGCGAGCATGAAAAACTGGGTTCCTTGCAACTACCAATGCGCTCTGGCTGTCAGTGTAGATAGTGTTGGTAGTGTCTATACAACACCCAAATCAACCATAAGGCGTTTGAGCCATACACACTCAACCGTAGGTGTGAAGACTACCCTGTACTCAACCTCACAACTAGAAGTGGCCACAGTAGATTTCTTCTTACCCAACCATGATAGACATGAACTGCCAATCATGAAACAAAAACCACTTGTGGACACTCGCGTGTCAAAACAACCAACCCAATCTGAGTCCAAAAAAGCATGTAAGTCTAGCGGCAATGATCCCCCCTTAGGATAAAACAAGCCAAGATGTAAAGTGCCACTAAGGTAGCAAAAAATCCTCTTCACATCCTGCCAATGCTTAGACCCTGGGCTATGCATAAATCTACTAACCTATGAGACTTCAAACTGAATATCCGGCCTCGTCTTACATACATAAATAAGGCATCCAACAGCAGTTTGGTAAAGAGTGACATCAGTAGGATCACCAGCATCATGTAGAATCAACTTCAAACCTGATTCCATGGGAGTGACAATAGGTTTGCAATCCTCAAGTCCAAACTTACATAACAATGTCTCTATGTAACTTTTTTGACACAAGGTAATACCACCATTATACTGCTTAAATTGTATGCCCAAGTAATGATGCAGCAGCCCCAAATCTTTCATCTTGAAAGTAGCATTCAAATCAGCCTTAAATTCAGCAATATGTGCCTGATTGAGACCATTGATCAACAAATCATCCACATAAAGAACAACAATGAGAAGTACACCGCCCTCACGCTTGACATACAATGTGCTGTTTGTTGGACTGTTACGAAAGCCTCGTTTGACCAAATGAGTGTCATCTTTCTCATACCAAGCACGAGGAGATTGCTTCAACCCATACAAAGCCTTCTTCCATATGCACACTTTGTCCTCTTGTCCTTTCTTGACAAAACCCCGAGGCTGTGTTACATAAACTTCCTCAAATATATCACCATTCAAGAAAGCAGTAACAATGTTTGATTGATGTACATCCCAACCAAAATGAGTTGCCAATGCACATTAAAAACGCACAGTAGTCATACAACAAGTGGGAGCAAAATTTTCTTCATAATCTATGCCTTTTTGATGCTCATAGCCTTTTGCAACAAGTCGCACCTTATAGCGATCAACCTTACCATCCGGCTTGCGTTTCAACTTGTAAACCCACTTTGTACCAGTGGCCTTTTTTCCAGGAGGCAAATCACATAAAGTCCATGTGTCATTTTCTATTAGTGCATCATATTCTGATTGCATGGCAGCCATTCAATTTTTTATTTTTGTGCTTCATCAAAACACAGAGGCCCATCAACATCATGTAGGCTAGACACAGCCAAAGCATAACAATCTGATGCATAAGATGCATGGCAAGAACTGGAACGAGTACAACTAGACAAAGGTGCATCCAATTTACTGTCACGCAAAGTGTGCACCAGCAATTTTGGCATACCTCTAGCCTGCTCATTTTCAGCCCTTTCCTCGTCAAGTACATCATGTACATCTGCATCAGTAATAGGCTGATGTGTAACATTTTCAGAAACCCCCGTAGGCTGTACATTTGCCTCGTTGGAATTTACATTCAGAATTCCACTAGTGAAAAGAGGCAACAAATTGTCATAAATGTCCTATGAGCTTACATTACTGTCTCTAGTACATGACAACAAGGGCTGAACAGAATCTTCCACAAACACAACATCCCGTGAAACTAGAATACTCTTTGTTTGTGGATGATACAACCTAACCTTTTCTTTTAGCACTATAACCAAAAAAATTACATTTGACAGCCTATCATCCAATTTTTTGCACTGTGTTTGTGGCACCAAAGAATATGCCAAACAGCCAAAAACACGCATGTGCTCAATAGAAGGATTTCTATCATGCCATGCTTCATATGAAGTAATAGACTGCAAATATTTTGTAGGACACCTGTTTAGTACATAAGTGGCACACATGATGGCCTCAAGCCAAAAAGAATGCGGCAAAGCTTTACTTTTGACCATACATCATGCCATTTCCTTAAGTGACCTATTTTTCCTCTCAGCACCATTTTTCTGAGGTGTATAACGCATTGTACAAAGTCTAGCAAGTGCAAATACATAAAATATTCTTCTTGATCCCAAGTACATAAAGTGCATCAACAAGTGTGAAAGAACTTCCATTTACAGTGAGAACGGATTTTTTGAGATGGGGCTCAACTCAAGTCTCCCACCAGACAACCACTCCGTGAGACCCTACACACGCATATTTCTTAGGGGCACCACCCTCTTTTATGGAGAAAGAAGGAAACCAAAACAAACCATATACAACACACACACACTCACACCTTCCTTATGTGCTTCAACACAAAATGCCCTTCAACCATTCAACACACACTCCTTAAGCAATCCCTTTGAACACTGCACAAACTCACATGCAAAGATTGACCTTCACCATATTAGTGCTCATATACTTCTAACAAAAGCAAGCACAAAACCTCAAAACTCAAAACACCATAATGCACAAATACTTGACAACTCCTTTCCTTTCCCAAAAGAAGAGACTACTTACACACATAAGGCGGCATGCATAGAGAGCTCTTCTCCATCTATGCAGCCCGAAGACTTACTTACACACAACATAAGGAGAGAAGCCAAGCAAATAGACACCATGGTGCACAAAAAACTTTCTCAACAAACAAGCAACCCAATGAGCACAAAATATGAGAAGCTGCCAAGATAGGCTTACCAATTTTACATGCGTTTAGAGCAAAAGTGTGACGACGACACCCCAATTGCAACAATTTGTTGATCAAACCATGAGATAGATCATTGAACTTGATATCCTTGCTCTCATATAGAATCTACAATCCTTATTTAGGGATGAGTATGATAAGAGAAATGTTTGCAAGAGAATGGTAGCAATAGCATATTGATGCTCTCTCTATGGTGCCGCTTATGATAGCGAGCTTAGGAAATGGATAGGGAGACAAGAGGAGAGAGAGATTAGGGCTTCCCTAACCTTAGAGGAGCTTATTTTCAGCAATGGAGTAGGTGTGTGTGTTTTTGTGCTTGCCAAAGGGCCTTTTTATAGTTGTACAAGACCTTGGGTTAGGTTAAACTTGACTAGGGTAGGTAATTAACCATAGTTAGGTTCCCTTTTGACCATTCCTTCAATTATGAAAATAAGGGACTTATTTTTTCATTAAAAATATCCTTTTAAGTCGTGGAGGCTCCATAAGGGTTGATAATGTATGTGGGCCCCACCATGATGTCCCTCCAGTGGCTCCTGCAGAGTGTCCCCATCTTGTTTGTTGTGTCTCTGGAAGCATCTTGAGCCGACCCCTCCACATGCAAGTGGTTTTTAACTCCCCATTGGTATTTTAGAATTTTGGAGAAGTCAAGAAAACTTTTCACCTTTGTGGTTTACCTGATTGTAACTTTGACCTGCAGTAATAGTGTCCGCAGCACCTTGTTTTCACCATAACTTTCAGCCTGTAACTCAGAATTGGGTGCTGTAAAAGGCAAAGTTGACCTTCTCAAAGTGTTTAAGATGATTTTGGAGTGTTCCTCAAGTATACCCACGAGCTAAGGCGTTCAAGATGCATCCAAAACACCTTTTGAACCAAGTCTCCTTGTAGGGGGCCCTTTAGCATGCATCCAAGGTGTAGCATCCTTTTTTCAAAAGGGAATCCACCTTAAACAAATGAGGTAGGCTCCAATAAAGTTTGATTTATTGGGGATATACATTATATTTAAGATTTGTTGACCAACACAAGTAAATGATCCAAGACTTGGGTCACATAGTGGTGGGGAAGGGAAGGTCTACAAGGTTAACCCTACCCTTGAGAGAAGATGGGTAAGATAAGTGCCCATAAATTATTTATTTACAAATTATGAGATGTAGATAGGTATTTAAATTAGTAAAGGTAATTAGTTAAAAGAATGTACAGTAAAAAAACTAGGAGAGTAGAATTAAGTTTACTATTTACATTTAGCATGAAGAGAGAAATATGATGTAAATGCATAAAGATCTAAGAAGGGTAAGGTGTTTGTATGGAAAAAGGCTATTACGGAAAGAGAGAATGAACACTAGGTTAAAAATTTGATAAAAAATATATACATTTGAGTAGAAATGTAGTGCAAATGCAAAGTTACCATTTAACGCTACTCAACAGCAGTAAGCACAATCTTTCCAACTCCCTAAACTGAATAGGAGGCATTGTTGGCACAAGTGACTGAATTCCCATGAGGGACAGACTCGAGAGAGGCAAACAATTCACGATGCGAGGTAATGTGCTTTGTAGCACCACTATCAAAATACCACACATGTGAATCTCCAGCAATTGACATGCATGCATCATGGACAGCAGGATTGTAAGTGCACTCTGCACTAAAAGCCCATTCTGCATCAACATCAACATCACAGTCTCCTTTCACAGCAGACTCAACAATGGCTGCATTTGTAGTAGAACCAGCATTTGCAATGGAACCACCTTCTTTATTCTTAGCTTCTTTCGCCTTCAACTTAGGACACTGCTTGATCAAGTGATCATTAGCTTTACAATAGTGGCAAGGCATCTTCTTTTTTCCCTTATCACCAGAATTTCCAGAAAAATTGTTACCATCAAAAGCATTAGGAACATGTGATTTTCCACTTGCAGAAGAACCATAAGAAGTGGTTGCATTGCTATTTCCACCCTTTCTTTGAGAAGCAATACAAGCATGTTCAACTGCACGCTGTCTAGTCCTGTTTTTTTTGGAAAGTGACTCTTGCGACACAGCAATGAGCACAATGCATCAAACTTGACAACTTCAGGATTTCCTTGGGTCATAATTCTCCAAGTACTAGCAAAAGTCTGGTAAGAATCTAGTAAGGCGTCAAAAATAGTGTGCCCAACTAAGCCTGGGAGGACGCAACCTGCTCTGATACCAATTGTTGGAATTAGGGTTACAAGGAAACACAAACATTTTGGAGAAGATGAAGGAAGATCAAGGCACACAATAGAGAGTGTATTACTTAGTGTGCAATGGAAATATAGATAGCCCTAGAATGAATGGGCTATATACAATGCATGGGGAAAAAAACCTCCTAAAGAGGGGAAAAATGCCCGAATGGTCCTAAGTGTGTTCACACACATCACTACCACATGTATATGGTAACAATTTGTACATCACTCACAGTACCCAAAGAGTTTGATACGCTCTTCTTTGTGTGGACAACTTCTTGCCCAATGATCATAGCCGCATTCATAGCATGGTCCTACTAGTGTGGGGAAGCTTGTGGAGCCCCCATCGATGGTTTTTCGGTTCTAGGAGGGTATCGCCTAGGTCTATAGTTCTGATTTTCCATTAGCATAAGCATATTTTCATTGATCAGGTAATGGTTTTTTGTTGGTTGTGCTATGTATGATGATTCTGACATCCCTTCAGTAATTATCCATGGAATTTGTTCTTTAGAAGCATAGGCACTACTGTCTACCCCTCTCTCATAGAAGCTGTCTAAATCTTCTCGGTATGAAACTACCTGTATCGTACTCTGATCCGCAGGTGCCTCTATGGGTTGTGAAATTCTTACCATGGCTCTATTTTCCTGGGGTAAAGAAGGCTAATGTCCCCACACAGATTGAGGTTTTTACTGCCCTTGTCCTACATTATTTTTTCCTACTTTGATATCTTGTAGGGGGTGGCAGTTGTTGCCCTCCAGGTGGCCCATTTAATCTTTCTCTAACATAGTTTCTATTGTGGAAACATTTGTGGGTCTCATGGTTTTTCCATTTTTGTTCGATAGCACACGACTTCAATACACGTTGTACATTTGATCCTGGCCTTTGTTGCATGTTGCACTACTAAGTTGGATGATCTCCTCCACAAGTGTCACATTTTTGTGTGGGCTGTTGTCGTGTGTTTGGGTTCGTCATGTTTCCCTGGTTCATCCTTCTGATCACTTCCTTGATCATTTGATCAACATCTGGCACAGTTGGGTTTTGCCCACCCAGTTTCATCACGGATTCACTAGTGATTGAAAGCTGTTACTCATCCCTTGGTTTGTGTCCTCAGTCACCTCCCCATATGCCTTACAATTTTCTACCAAATATAGGCCTCTTTCGTGACTTGCTCAAAAGTAACACATGCCTTTAAATAAAAATATTTTTTGAGAGTGTCATTTTGCAATCCTTCTATGAAAAGGACTAACAGCCTCTCATCATGAGGTAGTTCTCTAGCATGACATCTTTCTTTATATTTCTTAAATCAAAGTGAGGCTTCCTTCACCTTTTCTTTCTCCTTTTGATTAAATGCATAGATTTGGGAGACCGTATTATGCTTAATTCCTCTCTTTGAGAAGAAGTTTCTCTATGCTTGGAAATTCCCGGTTGTTTAATGGTTGGAATCAGGTCAAAGTTGTTCCCGTCTAAGGTCAATCCAAATCCTTCGTATTGAGTATGGAAATCAATTACCTGTTTAGCCCTCAACACTTGTTTGAAGATTGAAACATGAGCCTAAGGATCCCCCGATCCACTATACTTTTTGGGTACACACTTAGCCACTTGAGATGGTCGCATGCATCTAGACTCTGCAACCATCCTAACCATCTCTGATCCTCCTGACATGGTCTCTCTAATCTTGTATTCTCCCCTTGGCACTACAATCGGTGTCCTCTCTGCCATACATTCATCTGATTGTTCTGTTCGATCTCGTGTAATAATCGTAGGGATTCTAGTTGCGTAAGTCAAATTAGGTGCTACACTGTCCCTGTGTGTGTTCAAAGAAACCCTAGACCCCATTGATCCCATGGGTCCTGCATTCCAGAATCATTGGTGCCCAAATGAATCTTCCACCCTAGTTCTTATTGGACTTATGTACCTAGTTTTTGGTCTTGTTTGAGTAGTCGTGGGTTTAACTTCCTCAAGATTTACATAATATTGGTGGAGTGGTCCGCCAAAGTATGTATATCACTCTAGCTCCTTACAGTCCATGAGAGTATTTTTGGTCATGCTTATCCATTATGACCACTTGGATACTTCTCCCCTCTGTGTATGTAAAAACATATAGTCTTTTGCGGTCAGTCAACTCCTCGATGCGAGGTTCATCACATCTATAATAGAGTTTCTACTCTCCATTATTGAATTTATATAGCCCCACGTAAGTGTTGTCTGTATTAAGCCTCTCTGTCTCTCTTGTTAGTATGCATAAGCACAATGTTTTGCTTGTCCATCTTGGGTGGGTTATCTACTAACTCTTCATCTACCTTGTCCTTGGTGCCAGTCAATTCCCATTTGTCCACAATAAAGGGGTTGTGAACAACTAAGTACATCATTCCCTCCTCCCGGTCAAAGTATCTATCTCCATTATAGTCCACATCTACAAAGTCCTTGAACTCGCTTGGCTTGTTTTTCAACTTAACACAGTAGCGATCCGTTCCATCCTTATAGATTCTGGCTTTAAGTTCATTCTCAAATTGAATTTTTAGATACAACAGTTTTACGTCAGATGCAGGTCCAGAAGGACCTGCCCCTATGGAAGTTCCTTCCTTAAGTTTCACCTTGTTGAATTCCTCAATCATTATGGTGTATAATCTTTCTAATGAGGTATCAGAGAAACTTTCCTCTATAATGGCTTCTAGAGGATGCAACGGTTTTTGATTCACACTACCTTCAGTTGAGTGGTTGCTCACTTGCTCTTTGATGCTAGGGTTCCTATTTTGGTACAATCTTCCTGATCGCAATTACATGAAGAACTGATCTTACAAAATCCAAATGTTACCTCATTGGCTAACTTGAATTCCCCGATTTGGTTTTACTTGTTGGGTCGTACTCTCTAGCACTTGAAAAACTGTCAAAAAATGCTTGATGGCTATGAGTTTAGAGCCACTCTTGTTAGTTCAAGGTTTCAATTGACAAAATTTTGTCAGATACTTTCAATAACTTCACAATTTTGCTCACAACATCCACAATTCAGGTCCAATTTCAATTTTGAAAAGACCACCAGGGTCCTGGAGACTATCTCTCTCTGTAGTAAAATGTGTTGCTCTTATTATGACTTAGAGGAACATGGATCACGATCCACGTTGAGAGGCCAAACTGGCTTTTCTTGGTACCAATAAAATCAGCATGATTAGTAGGTCATATGGTACTAAAATTTCTGAAAATAGATTTATGGGTTGAAAATTAGGTCAGTTCTGGCACTTGCTCATAATGCATGACAGTTATGGGCTTTTAGCTTGGTTTTTTAGTATTCAAATTTAGTTTTGACATGAGTAGTAAAGTCCTTCTGATGTGCTTTAGCTATGGTGCAGGTTTGATATCAATCTGTGTCAGAGGAACGTGGATAGCGATCCATGTATCTAGTTGCCAGATTGGACCGAAACATGGCACATAGCTTCCCTTTGGTTCCCTAATGTTAACTTTATGGTTTTTGTAGGATTTGGACTTTTTTAGACCTACCAAAAGTCAATCCTCATGTTTGTTCCAGGGTTTTCACCTTGAACTGTTTTCTGCCCTTTTGACTTATTTTTTGAACTTTTTTTACAATAGTTGTTTTGGGAAATGTTCTTCAAATCTTACCAATTGTACACCTATCAAATACCAGCTCAAAATCTCTATGAGGTACATGGATCACGATCCATGTTGGACATCATTTTTACATGAGATTTGGTGAGTTTATAATATTGGGTATGATGATACTTTCCCCCAAATCTTTTTGGATCTGATCCACTTTTTCCCAACCAAAAGCAAGATTTTGTGTCTACTTTGTGATTTTTTGCAATGAACTGTTTTTTGGTGTTTTGATCAAGCTTTTTCACTTTTTTGTTGTGAACCCTTTTGGAAAAGTTTTTCCCTTAGTACTCAGGAGTGTATTGGTCAATTATCTTGTCCAAATGTCAACCTGGTACATGGATCGCAATCCATGTTTGGTAGCATCTAGTCATGAATTTTGTTCTGCTGGTTCCTTGCCTTTAGTTGAACCCAATTCTCACCCCTTTTTAAATTTGAACAACTAAAAGTTCAGTTTCCCCAAATTTTCTCAATTTTCAAGGTTTTGTACGACGTAGCCTAATTTCTTGATTTGGATGTTCTTTTAGCAACCTATGTTTTGCCAAACCCAAGATTTTGGTTCTAAACAATGAGGATAGTTTCTAGTCAATTGGCCAAAAAGGTACATGGATCACGATCCATGTTGGGCAGGCAATCTAGGAAAAAGCTGCTAAGTTTGTCTCCTGCAAGCTTGTATATCCCTTTTTGCCACGTTTTGTTGAGTTTAATTCAGCTTTGAAGCTTTGACCATCAATTTTGTAACTTTTCAGAGTTACGGTCTTTGGTACCAAAATAAGGTTTCAGACAATTTGTACCATGATCCTTTTGGCCCCAATTGATGGTGGAAATTGTTACTTAACCTACTCCTATAAACCGAAATATATCCACAAACATAAAAAGTTTAACAATGCAAAAATGACAACGAAATGTAAGGTGAAATAGTCATTTTGAAGCATGAAAAAATCAAAGAACAAAACACTTTTTTGTACTTCACTCACATCTTTCTTTGCTCATAACGAGTAGCATTGGTTGGTCCTTGACTCTAGTCTCTACTAAGCACTAAAATCTACGCCTAGCTGCTTTATTGTCTAAGTGTAAATGGAATGGGTGTCAAAATCTCTAGAAAGGATCTTTCGCACAACTAGGTCACTCACCACCTAAGGATCTATTTCCTTGACAACAACGCCAATGTTAGCAGTTCGCCTTGACGCACGTCTACAGCATAGCTATCCGGTACTAACATAATGTCAATACGCAAGGAAGTGACTCAGGATGGGGCACGAAGACTCAATGAGATTGTCAATCTCAAAGAAGTGAACCTAAAGGATTGTTCATACATTTGCAATAGTAAATCAACCACTTCCTGGTCAGAAAATCAGCCTATGTCCGATCTCACCGCGCTAGGTCATCACGCCTTTTCGGCATCCAAATGGATTTGGAATGCAACAAAACTTAAGGAGAGGTGTTACAACACCTAAGGGCAGAATCCTACCAAGTTCTCCAGTCATCTAGGAAGGTACATAAATCACGATCCATCCCAAAAAAATGTATAGAAAATTGAAACAAAACTACACGAAAAGGCTCCCTTCAAGCTTAGAAACACTCTTCCAAGGTCAAAACATTAAAAAATAACCATTTAAGAACTCAAATCAGCACATTTAACTCACAAACAAGACGTTGTGAACCACAACAGAATTGAGAATGAATACACTTAGATTAAAGAGCAAGAGACAAGGAACACAATGTGCTATTCGGAATCAAATTCTGATTACGAGACAAGGGGAAAGGTTGATTACAACTTGTAGCAGAAATGCAGCTCTCAGTTGACATCCAATAAATCCCAAAGATAATGATAATGTCCCTCTCAAAACTAAGGGTTTTGACTTAAAAACTTGGGACCCTTTCCCACGGGCATTGGTCACTTACAAGGCTTGTAGGTTCTGAGTGGGTAATAGAGAATGATAGACTATATTACAATTTGAGAATCATCAATAGCAGAATTACATGGCTTCATTTGAAAAAATGATTGAATACGGTAACGTTTGGCATGTATCCGGTTTTTAGGTGATAGTCCATTGTATCCACCAAATAACACGTCTTTGTTGGGTAACTTAGTAGAAGTTTGACTTTGGTACCCATACTTGTCGCATGGCTTATTTCTTTGAAGGTATTTTCTTTTGCCTCTTGTGGTTGTTCTTTCTCTTGATTGAGGTGTTTGTCTTCGTTTGATAGCTATTCTTGAGGTGAGTAGTTCCAAGCTATTACCTTAGGATTTTTGGAGCCTTGAGTAGTGACTGACTCATATGATGCTACCCACCCTATAAGTTTTGGTTGTTGAGGTTGAACTTGTGATTGGTGTATCCAAACTGGATCTTTGACTCTGATGTGCTCTTTGGATATTAACACTTGGTTGATTCTTTTTGGATTTTTTTGGAGGGTTTCTTGTGATGAAAACTTTGATTGATAAACTTTTTGCTTAGGTTTCCATTATTGCATTGTTGATGGCTTGGCTTTTGATGTAGAGGCTATGTAGAAAGTTTTTTCACACATACTGTAGTCACATAGACTAGAAGTAGGGTGCCATGTCACTTCCAAGTCACGCTCCACTGGCTTCATATCCATCTCTTATACGGTGTTGCAGTGTGGATGCTGGTGTTGTTGCAATGTGCTTTAAACCTCCAACAATCCTTAAAATGTTCGGGCTTATAGCAGTTCTTGACAATTTTATTGGATGAAAGACGGTTGCAAAAATTTAACTTTGACTTACAACAATTTAGTGAGAGAAACCTTCTTTTGAATGCTTGATGTGAAGTGCTTTGAAATTTTGGAAACACTCTCGAAGCTTTGAAATTTTTTGAATCTCTTTGATGCTTGATGAAGCCTTAAAGTTCGACTTTGAATAGCCTTGGAGATTTTTTAAAAATTTCTCAAAGATGCTCGACGTGAAGTGCTTTGAAACGCCTCTGCTTGAAATTTGATAATCGTGTTGTAAGCTTTGGCTTCAAAATACTTTGCTTGAATTGACTTTGTTGTAGCTCGGTGGGAGCAAGCCCTTATAGGGATGACCCTTAGTGCTAGGCTCTAATGGAGGGGCACGTAAGAAGCGGATCACGGAAACTAGGTTTTTTTTTTAATTCACAGTTTTCATAACTCTCAAATAATTTCCATCAATTTGTAACTCGGTTCACCTTTTGAAATAGGACAAATATACAAGATGTGTGTGGAAGTTTTAGACCGTTGCAATCTTCTCCTAGGATGCATCTCAAAGGAAGATATACTTTACATCATAGGTTGTGAAAATTCCAAACACATGAAAGATGCCATCACAAAGGAGATCCTAAAAAAGATCTCTAACCTTGTGTCTAAGGATGATGTCCAGAGAGCTTGTGATGAGGTTGGGATCAGCACAAATGCATACCATGCACTTCATGTATTGATGAAAGATGAATTACGAGAGCAAGGCATCACTGAGAATTTGTTTCCTATTCCACATAGGGTCCGACTTGCAAAAAAAGAAAACAATGATCTTGTTCGGGAATCCCTTGGCGAATACAAACACATTGAAGGATCCATGATGTACTCTTCCACAAGTGCCAAGTCATGTGGTAATATAAAGGGAAACAATACTATTCCTAATGGGGCAAAGTCTTTTGGTTATCATCAATTCAACAATATTTTTGTTGACTTGAAACGACATCAACGAACTATGGTTAAATTTTATGCTTTGTCTCTACAAGGTAATACAAATTGTAATGTCATTTTTTAATTGTATTGAATATCATTTAGTATAAAAATTCAATTCCTGTGTTGTTTTAGTACTTGGAGAGAAGCTCATATTTATTCTTAAGCTAGATGAATGTCAAATTGTCAAAGGACGGAGATTGGAACGTATGAGTGTGACACTCATGAATGAGGCAATGTTTTTTGCAAAAGTCGATGCTATCGGTGATCATTCTCAGAAACCATCATTTAGTGTACAATCGGAAAAATAAATATGGTGGTTAGGAGCTTTTGATGTTCCGAAAGAGACTCATGAGGTGTTGGCATGGGTCTTCTCTATGATCCCGTGGATCACAGAGGTTATTAATGCACAACTAGAGGGAGAAAAGCTAGAAGTAGATGGAGTAGGTACATTTGATGTTGAGTGGCACTTATGAGGTGATCTAAAAACAATCAAATGTATACTTGGGTGTAAACAAAGTGCTTCATCACTTCTTCCTTGTCCATATTGTGTACGAGGATAGAAGGAGAGTACTCGTGGCTCCACGTCTTCAAAGAAAAGTGTCAAGGGAAGTCACGCAGCAAAGGGTCAATGGATGATGATGCAAGGGATTGGGTGTGCTCGGTGTTGAAGTGTCCTATCATGGAGGTCCCCAATCGGTCGACAAAAGATAAAACATGGCATCCCATTATCAATTTTCCACTGACAAATGTACACTTTTGCACTTTGCATGCCTTTATGTGTATATTTGATCGCTTGTTAAAGCTTCACATACAGTACGTTTTCACAATGAAACCACTTTTCAGATCCGTGGAAGCCATTGGAATAGCTGAAGCAATTCTAAATTCGATTGGATGTCATGGTGGCAATGTTTCTATCATCGGTGAGGTGGAAAATATGCATGAAGTGCCACAAAAAGTATCTATGAATGGTGTGAAAGCACGTAGGTTTTTCAAGAAACCAGAGATGTGAAAGGAGAGGGGTGAGGAGGATGCTCCATGGGAGCTATGGAAAGCGCTTTGCAAGTGTACGACCGATCAAGATTCAAATCCCGTGCTTATAAATCTGCGTAGGCAAGTGTGGAACCACTTGGAGTTAGAGCTTCAAATCATGTAGAAACCCCAAACCACGAGCGAGCAACAAAATTTGTTCAAAGATCACATTTCGAATTTCACTAAAGCATTTGTGCAAGCGTGGGGAGAGAGCAATATCACACACTACATGGTAAGTTACTTTGTTCAGTTCAAATTTTGATGCTATACATAAACATTCATTTGATCTAAGCATTTTTTTCTTGATGCAGCATATTTTGTATGCGCATGGAGCATTCTTTATGTCAAAATATGGTTCATTAGACATGTGGAGCACTCAAGGAATGGAAAAATCAAATTATCGAGCCAAAGGTGTTTACTTTAAAAATACACGTCACGGTGGTGGAGCTACGGAATCCAACTACATGAAGGAGATGTTTGATTGGTTCTTTCGTTGTTCTTTGGGGAGATGTCATGCCATAGAGCGAGCGCGAAAATCAAGTCTTGCCAAGGAGGTTAGGAGACAATCTCGACTTAATGCTAAAGAGAAATGGAGAAACTCCACCGGACCCCTTAATCATGCTAGGTGGCGTGAAAATCGCCATAGAGTGGGCAAACGTTGGTTACCCAACATGTAAAACAAATGATGCAATGCAATGTAATGTTTATGTTTGTAGATGTCTTTGTTGAGTTGCATACAATACTTCTCCATTTATCCATTTTTTGTTTTTTATATTTTGATGATATTAAGAGTTTTTTTAAGTGGCCTGGTCAAGTGTGAAGAGACCTATTTTTTAAAAAATAGGGGGATTTTAAAGAAGAGGGAGTCTCATTTTCAATCTTGCCCCCTCTTACACAATGGCATGCACAAAGCAAATAGCAAGAAAAGATCAACCTTTTTTTGCTCACCCTCACTCATCCGTCCAAGGTGCTCAAAAACCACCTTGGATACACGAACAAGAGCTCCTAGAAGAGATGGAGAGGGAATGGTCAGGTGAAGAGCAACAAGAGGACAACCTTCATGCAAGAAGAAATGGGTAGTGACTTCAGACACAAAAATCGAGTTGGACAACGAAGCACAAAGCCCACCATGGAGCGGACAGGAGATCCCAAGCAATCATCGAGTTCCGGCTGGGAAGACATTGCCACGTGGCTTCAGAGCTCTACTGTCAGATCAGCCTAGACGTGATCATGGGTTACTAAATGAAGAGGATTTTGAGGATGTAGAAGACGAGCCAGTTGGAGCATAGGGTGGAGTTAAGGAGCCAGTCGGAGCACATGGTGGCCTTGAAGATGCACAAGCTCCTCCTCGCAAGCCCTCGTAGAAAGAAAAAGTTTTTCAAGATTCACCCTCGCAAGGCCCATGTCCTAGATCCTACCATCCCTCAACAACGGGCTCCTGTTGTGAAGCGACGCATTCCAAAGGCCTTGCAAGAGATTCGTCACTAATCAAAAAACTTCAGGCCTTCTCATCTGCAAGGCACCATTCGCACGTTTGATGAAAGAGATCATGCAAAGTTATCGAATGGCGTTTCGAGTTCAAGGTATCGCCGTAGAAGCTTTGCAAGAAGCGGCAGAATATCAACTAATTTCTCTTTTTGAAGACACGAACTTGTGTGCTATTCATGCAAAACGGGTGACAATAATACCCAAGGATATAGCTCTTCCGCGTCGAATCAGAGGAGAGAGAGATTGAATTTGACTTTTATGCAATTTTGGCAATGTAAAGATATCTTTTTCAAATATAATGAGTCGTGGCTTTAGTGATTTATTTTCCATCGTACTGCACATTTGTGTTTTAAGTGATATGAGTAAAACTAAGTAGAGAGAGAGAGAGAGAGAGAGAGAGAGAGAGAGAGAGAGAGAGAGAGAGAGAGAGAGAGAGAGAGAGAGATGTCGATAGAAGTTGATTACAAGAGCTGTCAACCGAGTGTGGCTGATTGAAAAACCATAACAGGATGGGGACACTCTGCAGGAGCCACTGGAGGGACATCATGGTGGGGCCCACATACATTATCAACCCTTATGGAGCCTCCACGACCTAAAAGGCTAGTTTTAATGAAAACATAAGTCCCTTATTTGCATAATTGAAGGAATGGTCAAAAGGGAACCTAACTATGGTTAATTACCTACCCTAGTCAAGTTTAACCTAACCCAAGGTCTTGTACAACTATAAAAAGGCCCTTTGGCAAGCACAAAAACACACACACCTACTCCATTGCTGCAAATAAGCTCCTCTAAGGTTAGGGAAGCCCTAATCTCTCTCTCCTCTTGTCTCCCTATCCATTTCCTAAGCTCGCTATCATAAGCGGCACCATAGAGAGAGCATCAATATGCTATTGCTACCATTCTCTTGCAAACATTTCTCTTATCATACTCATCCCTAAATAAGGATTGTATATTCTATATGAGAGCAATGATATCAAGTTCAATGATCTATCTCATGGTTTGATCAACAAATTGTTGCAATTGGGGTGTCGTCGTCACACTTTTGCTCTAAACGCATGTAAAATTGGTAAGCCTATCTTGGCAGCTTCTCATATTTTGTGCTCATTGGGTTGCTTGTTTGTTGAGAAAGTTTTTTGTGCACCATGGTGTCTATTTCCTTGGCTTCTCTCCTTATGTTGTGTGTAAGTAGGTCTTGGGGCTACATAGATGGAGAAGAGCTCTCTATGCATGCCGCCTTATGTGTGTAAGTAGTCTCTTCTTTTGGGAAAGGAAAGGAGTTGTCAAGTATTTGTGCATTGTGGTGTTTTGAGTTTTAAGGTTTTGTGATTTCTTTTCTTAGAATTATATGAGCACTAATATGGTGAAGGTCAATCTTTGCATGTGAGTTTGTGCAGCGTTCAAAGGGATTGCTTAAGGAGTGTGTGTTGAATGGTTGAAGGGCATTTTGTGTTGAAGCACATAAGGAAGGTGTGTGTGTGTGTGTGTGTGTGTGTGCGGTTTGTTTTGGTTTTCTTCTTTCTCCATAAAATAGGGTGGTGCCCCTAAGAAATATGCGTGTGTAGGGTCTCACGGAGTGGTTGTCTGGTGGGAGCCTTGAGTTGGGCCCCATCTCAAAAAATCCGCTCTCAATGTCTTATACATGAAAGGGGTTGATCTCGTGTTGAGACGTGTACCTTGGAGAGAGGATCTTTATAGAGTGTTGGAAGAGAATCATGAAGGCGCATGTGGTGGCCATTTTGTTCTAAAGATCACCTTGCATAAGATTTTGCAAGAGGGGTATGTATGGCCTAGTTTGCACAAGGATGTTCACCATTGGTGTAGGTCTTGCAATAGGTGTCAATCATTTGGGAAGAGAGTGTTGAAGCCAGAGCTACGAAAAACCATTATGGCGTTTGATGTGTTTGAAAAGTGGGGGATTGATGCAATAGGCCCGTTATCTATCACAAGCAGGGGCAAAAGCTATATCTTGACGGCAGTGGAATATCTCTCTAGATGGGCAGAGGCTATAGCAGTAAAACAGATCACTGCAAAGGATGTGGCAAAATTTGTGTATGATGAAATATGTTGCAAGTTTGGGGTGCCATTAGAGCTACTTTCAGATAAAGGGCCAGGATTTAGAGCTAAACTGCTAGACTTCTTATACACAAAGATGAAGATTAGGCACCAGCATACCACTCCTTATTACCCGCAGTGTAATGGCTTAAATGAAAGATTCAATGGTGAGTTGGTACAAATTCTTTCTAAAGTGACAGAGCACCAAGGAAAGAATTGGGATTTGGAATTGCCTAGTGCATTATGGGCTTACCGTACTTCGGTGAAGACAGGTACAGGGTTTACTCCATTTCATTTGGTGTATGGAAAGAAAGCACTATTGCCTGTGGAGGTAGAGTTGCCTGTGTTCAAGATGTTAGAGAAGTTTCTTGGGCCGCCTAGTGAAGCATTCAAAGAGAGGCTCTTGCAGTTACAAGAGGTTCAGTTGGATAGGATGAGCGCATTGGAGCATTATGGGCAGATGTAGGATAAGGCTTTGGCAAAGATAAATGAAAAGGTCAAAAGTAAGGGTATCAAGAAACATGACTTGGTTGTGCACTACAACAGTAAGCTGGACAACACCTTCCAAAAGAAGTTTCAAATTAATTGGGAAGGCCCTTTCAAGGTAGTGGAGTGTTTTCCAAATGGCACATATCAGCTGGCTAACCTGGATGGTGTTCTACATAAGTCAAGGGTAAATGGATTGCGTCTTAAAGTGTATCATGCTAGATTGATGATGGTGGAGCAAGACGAGCTGTCTGTGGATCAAGCAGTGTTGGTGAGGGATGAGGAGACCTGTGATGCGGCGAGTTTCATATCTCTCTTTGCTGCTGCTGATCATGAATGATCTAGCAGGCTAGGGGATGGGCAAATTATGTCAGGAGTTTTTTGGAGCAAGGGATTGCACATATGTACATATACATGCATGGTGCATCAAATAAAGAATTTCCCATTTTTCAGAGCCAGGTGATTACGTGGGGCCCACATGTGTACAGGTAGGACAGGGTGTACATAGTGCATCGATTTTCACTATTACCAGTACCACTGTGTTTTTTCTACAATAAGGAGGAGTTGGTAGCACGTAAAACTTCTCGAGGAAGCTATCCGCGGGCCGACGACATGAGGTAAGCAGGTGCGTCAGATGGCATCGAGTGGCATCAGGAGGTCGAAAGGGGTCAATACTTGCACGCGGAGAAGTATGGACACGACGTGGGTGTTTTCTTGTGATACTTATGCAGAAAGGTCATCATGAGGACCACTTTTTGGGGCCACTTCACGTGGTTGCGGGATGCATTATTTGGAAAAACTGAGTGCCAAGTGTGCGGATGATGCAAAAAGGTGACAACTATGCACTGTGAGGTCAGTTTTTGGCCTTTTCGGGGTCCGTTTGAGGTCATCTAAAAGGCCACGGGTGCCCAACTAAAAAAGCTAAGTGTGGGAACTGAAAAAACTGAGAGAAGACCAGAAAAAACGTGGAGAAGAGAGGAGGAACAGCCGCAAGTGTGTTTTTGCTGTTTTTGGAGCATTTTTTGAACACATCTGTGTTGTTGTTGTCAGCCATGGTGAATGTTGCACCTAATGTGAAAACTGCTCGAAAATAGGAGAAACGGAGCGAGAACAACATGTGCTATATAGCATAAACCGTAGAAGACTATAAGGAACCTGTTATGCAGAGAACGGCACTGACAAAAATTCTGCATAAAATGAGGAAATAGCCTGTGCAGTTTTGCATGTAGTGGAAACGGAGGCCGAAATGAGCCCAAATCAAAGCTCACTGAAATCGGAGAACGTGAGCAGGTGTGTGCTAGAGCAGCTGGCGACTAAGCCCGGGAGGACGTGACCTGCTCTGATACCAATTGTTGGTATTAGGGTTGCAGAGAAACACACATAGCTTGGAGAAGACGAAGGAAGCTCAAGGCACACAATAGAGAGGGTGTTACTTAGTGTGCAATGGAAAGATAGATAGCCCTAGAGTGATGCGTGTATATTCAATGCACGGCGGAAAAAACCTCCTAAAGAGGGAAAAAATTCCCCGGCGGTCCTAGTGTGTTCACACACATCACTACCACATGTATATGGTAACACTAGTCTTCAATGTCCTTAAAAATTACCATTTTGTACAATTTTGTTGAGAATATTAAGTATAGAGGATAAGGATGAGAGCTTGATATCTAAAAGAAGGACCACCGATGTGCCCTCTTTTGGGTAGCAGATGGGAATCTTTAGATATATATGTGTAAAGGCCTATGTCAGCCGGCCACTAGCCATTTAGAAAGCCCTAGGTACAAAATTCAATAACTTTAATGTGAAAGAAGGGCTTATCCTCGTCCAATATGGCACGACTCTAGATCAGAGGGGATCTAGGGCCCAAATTTGGGGGTGCGAGGCAGCTTTAATCTCAACCATCAAATCACGCAATGAACTAGGGATGGGTGAACTAAGGGTGAACTAGGGGCGGGTAAACTAGGGGTGGGTGAACTAGGGGCGCCGACACGCGCTAGCGTGGTGGTAGGGCATTCATGTGGCAACCGAGACATCCCGAGTTGACCCACAACCCGCGAGGCAGATGAAATAGGGGTGAAGTAGGGGGTGAACAAGGAGTGAACTCGGAGCATCATTTTTGCCCCGAGTTCACCCCTAGTTCACCTCTAGTTCACTACGTGATCCGACGGATGAGATTAAAGCCACCTCACCCCCCCAAATTTGGGCCCTGGATTCCCCCTAACCAGAGTTGTGCCATATATTGACGAGGGGGGCTTATCTCTGGCAGAAGAAAGAGCTCTGCTATACGTATGCTCAAGCCACCAAGCAACTACAACTTGTAATTGACTTTTCTAATGATTGGGTGATCCAATTTCAGTTCTAAAACTTGCATTGTTATCGATGAGAACCCCTTCTTATTGCTATTAAGGATTAAATAAGTCAAAAAAAATACCTCCCCCCCAATGCATCTTAGGCACGCATAATATACTCTCAATCTTCCCTTTGTTTTTGTCTCTCATTCCCTCTCTCAGAAGCTTGTTCAAGGTGGGCCCACCGATTTAAAAAACTCTCACTCTCTCACTCTCTCTGTGCCAATTTGCCTTACAATGCTTGTTATTAAAAGTCAACTCTCTCTCTCTCTCTCTCTCTCTCTCTCTCTCTCTCTCTTCAAGGTGTGACCCCACACTCACACACACACCTCCCTCTCCTTCTTTTACTCACGTTGCTGTGCTAAGAGAACGTGGACTCTGTGTGTGTGTGTGTGTGTGTGTGTGTGTGTGTGTGTGTGTGTGTGTGTGCACCCCTACTGCACGCGCGAGGGCCCGCCTCTTTTATTTCTCTCTCTCACTCTGTTTCTCTCCCTCTTGCACGCCGACAGGCCCATAAAGTCATCTCTCTCTCTCTCTCTCTCTCTCTCTCCTCATCACTTCCCCTTTGTGCACCATCTGCTTCACCGCCATCGCCAATAAAGGTAAGCACGTAAGGATTTTTTGTTTGTTAATTTAAGTATCTTTATTTTTATTTTATTTTGTGTTTATTTAGTGTTTTAAAAACAAGACAATAAAAAAGATTAAAAGGTGTAATGAACCCAATATTTTTCAATAAAAGGACTTTATTTACTTTGCAAATGTTCAAGGTTCGTATTTTGTTAAGTTATAAAGCATTCCAATTGAATGATCGGATCAAAATTCGGACATTGGAACTTTTTAGTACGGCTTTTATTCACTTGGAAACTATAGGTTGATATGGAAAACTTAAGCCTCAAGTCTATTTCTAAAGATAAGAGTTGACCCTCAAGAAATGAGGAGTATTTTTAGGAAAGAAAGAGAGGAAAGGAAGAGTATTTTTAGAAGAGAAAGAAAAAGAAGTCAAATTTAGAGCTCTTTTCTTGGAAGTCAAGCTTCTCATTGAGATTTTGAGTCTCTAAGTTTATGAAAAGCTTGACTTCCAAGAAAAGAACTCTAAAATTTGACTCCTTCTTCTTTCTTTTCTAAAAATACTCCTTCCACTGTTTCTCTTCTAAAAATACTCTTCCTTTCCTCTCTTTTTCCTAAAAATACTCCTTCTTTCTTGAGGGTCAACTCATATCTTTAGAAATAGACTTGAGGTTTAAGTTATTAGGTACATTATAAAAAATCAAAAAATGATTTAAAAATTCTCAAAAAAGAGAGAGTAACTCAAAAATTCAATAAAAAACAAAAAAAAGTTAAAAAATAAAAAAAAGAAGAAAATCATTGAAAAAAAACCAAGTAGAAATTTTCAAAAAAATAAAATTACCCAAAATTTCAAAAAACTAAAAAAAGAAAAAAATTCATTAAGAATCACAAAAATACAATAACAAGCTAAAACATTCATAAAAATCAAAATAAAGGCTTTGAAATTGAAAAACAAATTTAAAAAAGTCCATTAGAGTAGATTTCATGAGCGAAATTTGCAAATCGGGACTGAGATTAGCAAGTTTTGGTGAAAATTGGCCAAATTTTGTGTTGTAAATCTTACCAAAAGTCTAGAATTTGACCTGGAAATTCCAAAAACCTTCCAATTGGGTTTTCAACCCTTTGGATAGGAAACCTCCTGATTCTAATACAGTTCTAGAAAGAGCACCACAATTCAATCAAAGAACGCCAGAAGCTAGAAGTCATTGTGCAAGCCATAAATTGGCAAGTGCAAGCAATTGCATTGCAAATTGGGCCTATGATCGGACACTCGGGGACACAAATCACATTGCATTGCGAATTAGACTGTTATGAACACAAATTTTCATCATTTTCAAAACCTAAAGCCAAGTCTGACGCATTCAAGCTAGAGTATACCCAACTCTTGTGAGATTGAAGAGCAGAAATTGTAATGAGCAACAATAGAATTTGCTAAAGGGTAACTTTATAGTGTTAGCAGCAAGCTAACGTGGACACCATTTTTCGGAGTTCTCCTTGTAAAACAATTATTATTTTGATAAATCGGGAATATTGTAACTCCTATTTTCTTGGTAAACTTTGTAATTAATGAGCCGGGGCTACAAGCTTCCAGATTGTATCAGATTGTCATTCCCAGCTTTGGTAGAACTCTAGATTATTAGTTTTAACGGCACTCACTTCTCTCCTTCTCGTGCTTCCTACTCTCTCTCTGGTTGTCACATTGCAATTGTGTTTGTTGCATTGCAACCGCCGCAGGTAAGAGCTCTACGCATTGACGTAAGCCATTCACAGTATTTCGTATCTTTTGCATCGCCGACCCGCGGCCAAATTTCATCATAACTAGAAATTTACATGTTCAAATAAAAAACTAAGCATAGGTGGGGTATTGGGACATCATTGCTAATCATTTAGATGGATTCTGGGTCAAAAACAACTAGGTCAAAAATCCACTGTTGTTAATAATCGCGATTTTGGAACTTGACCTAAAGTGGGGTTTGAGGCCATAGACATGTGCGCTTAGGTCTTATAAACTTGTCCTAGAAGTTTCACTACGTTTGGATGTCGTTTGATGCTGTAACGGATGTGATTTGCTTGCCGATGAGCGATTGGCTTTTGGTGATTTCAGTCACTTGAGTGTAGCTTGAGTTACATACGAGTTGTTAGTTGTTTTTCGAGAGATTGACAACCTCTTGTAGCCTCTATGCATTAGTGGAGTCAGCTTCATCCCATGGTTTGACAAATTAATCGTGGTTCTCGCTAATACTGCAACAAGATAGGATGGTGAGGTTAGACATGCGTCCCACATTTGGCACCGTTGTCGGGGATCGAAGAGACCTAAACTAGGAAAAAGCACGAGCGTCTTGTGTAGTTGTCCTTTAACTTCCTTTAGGTTCGTCTAGAGTTCAAAACTTTCTTAGAAACTGCATAGCTTAAGATTGTCGCCTTTTGCTGTGTAGAGGTAGCTTGGAAGTAATCGTACTTGTTGCTGAGTACCTTTAGGACTGTAGGATTGTAAATTTAGATTAGGATTTGGAGAATGATTGGTAGACGAGACAAGTCTTGAGATCAAGACTCTGAGAAAGATAAAAAACACAAGAAAACAAGTGTTTATGGACACTTTCCACAAGCCAATTGCATGAGAAACTAAGAGTAGGGTAAGTAGGATCCGAGGTGGATTTCAGAACATTGCTCTCTCTGAAAGAATCAAGTGTGATTTGTTATGTAAAGTTGCAGAATTTCAGGTCTACGGCTAGAAATAGCTTGAAAAGACTCGAATTCACTCAATCCGACTGGAGAGTAAGCCTAAGAGTTCTCCGAACCAGTGGGTAAGCTCAAAGACACTTCGATGTCAAAATTTCAAGAAGTTGACCAAAACTCAGATTATTTACTTTTTCTTGACATTTTAGGCCAAATTAAGTTTTGACTTGATTTATAGGCTTAAAAAACATCATAAAAAGACTGTCTTTGAGAAAATTGCAAAAAAGTGCTCATTTCAAAACTCAAGTTAATAATCGCGATTATTAACTTTCTACTCCAAATTGGCCAAGGTTCATACCATTGACTCATTGCATGTGTACAAACAACTTTTGTAAAGGCCCAAAAGATTTGGATCACTAAACTGACAAAAAACAGGGTAAAAACTAAAGTTTGTACTAACTTTTTGAATCTTGCTTGTAAATTGGGGAAAAAAATTATCCAAACTTGTTGAAAATTGATCCATAGGCTTATATTGATGTGATAAACATGTGTACATGCTCAGTTGACCAAAAATTTACAAAAAATTGTCAAATGTAAATAATCACGATTATTTACATCTGCCCAGTTTTTGAACTTTTTTGACCAAGTTGGTATACCACTAGCTTTACCATGTTGTAATAAGCCCACAAACCAAATTTGGTAAGATTTGAATCACTATATTAAAAATTGTGACTAAAATTGCAAAGTTAGTCTGCAGACAGATTATTGATGACCATTTGACCAAAAATTGCCCAAACTTGATAAAAATTGGCTAGTGACCTTAACTTAAGGTGCTTAACAGATCTGTGTTAAAGTTGGGGCAAAAATTTGCAAAAATTTATCAGGAGTAAATAGTCGCAATTATTTACTTTTTCTTCAAAACTTTATGATTTTGCAAATTTGAGTATACCACAAGGTCAAGTACATCAAGTAGACCCGACAAATCAATTTTGGTGAAATTTGGACCACAAAAGTGAGACTTAAGCCAGATTCTCAAAATCAGAGTCTGCGGACACGGAACAGTTGGTAAACTTGATCAAATTTTGTCCAAACTTGTTGAAATTTTCCTAGAGACTCTAACAAGTTGTTTAATTGACAAACCAATCCAAAAGGTGCCAAAACTTGACAAAAGTAAGTAATGGCGATTATTTACTTATGCTATCCAAAGACTTCAATTTTGACTTTTGGGCTTATACAGTGTTAGACCAGCATAATATAAAGCCACAAGACAATTTTGGGTTCAATCGGATCAAAATTGGTACAGATACACTCAGTTTACAGGTTGCAGATTAGACCTTTGATTTTGCTAAAGCCGAGTCTGAAAGTTAAATTTTGACCTCCATAGCACGAGTTGAAGTGATACACAGAGACCAATCACGAGAGTTCTCAAGAGCTCTATTGTCATTATAGAAAAATAGCTAACTTGATTAATTTTGTATAGGAATCAGGTTGCAGACGGGGAATTAGTGGCTTGACAGAAAGTTGCAATTGAATCGAGTGGAAATTGACGACAAGTTAATCCAAGGTGAGTACTCTATCCAAGGCTTCATAAGTCTATATGAACCTTAGATCTGGTCGTGTACTAGGAAATCGGGGCATACTCGGAGAAACCTCCAGTAGAGTATCTACCGAAGAAAGTGTGAATCAAGGCAATTCCTTGCGCACAATTCTTGAAGAAGTCTCAGACACTTTTTCAGATTCAACATCCAAAATTTCTTCTTACTCGACTCACTCGAAAACCGGAACGACAATGCGCTATAAGCATATACTCTCTTTTTACAAGACTAACCGTCATGGAGCCCAGGTTTACTTGGACCCTAACGAGGAGTATGCTATTTGCATTGATGACCATGGTATTGAGTTCGAAGAAGAGGTTAGGGCAAACAAACAAGGAAAAATGTACATGGATCGAAACGAAACTCAATATGTACAAGTCGAAAATCCTGATGTGGTAGACAAATGGGGGTTAGAAGTAAACACCATAATTCAAGATATGTCAGCAAAAGAAAGACCATCAACTTTAGAATTCGAAGGATACGATCAAGTATATTTGAAGCCTTTGAAATGGCTTAGTACGGATAATCCTAGGATCGGAGTCTATTGTTTGGAAGATAGAAACATAAAAGATCTTTTGTGGACTTCTCATGCCAGACAAAGACAATTAACGGCAATGAAGATCATTTATATCTTGATGATCAAAGATAAGGGATCTGCAGATCTACCAACTTACTTGTTTAGGGATATTCCATAAGGGATTGGATCTTGGGGCAAGGACCAGAAACCACTCCAAGAGACGAACATCGTGAGAGATCATCTGAGAGTAATGTGAAGAAACCAAAAACCGCCTCATCATGTAGAAAATCGGGTGACACTAAGGCCAGCCCAGGGCTACATGAGTCACTATTTCCAACAGACTGGTTTGAAGGACTCGGAACAGGACCAACTCCCAGAAGACCTCGAGTTGAACCAAATAGACGTGTCAGACCAGCTGATTTTCAAAAATGGGTCAAAAAATATAGTGGATCAGGGGATCCATATGACCACTTAGCAAGCTTCAAGCAAGTGATAAGAGCAGAGCATATATTCGATTTCCATACTTAATTCGAGGGGTTTGGAATGACATTAGAAGGAAAAGATTTGACATGGTTCCAAAACATTCCACCAAGGTCAATCATGGACTTTAACACATTAGCACAAGGATTTGTAGCTGCTTGTTTCAAAACAGGGATTAAACATAATATGGTGTCAAGAATTTTTTGGAGCAAGGGATTGCGCATATGTACATACCCATGCATGGTGCATCGAATAAAGGATTGTCCATTTTCCAGAGCCAGGTGGTTACGTGGAGCCCACATGTGTACAGGTAGGACATCATGTACATAGTGCATCGATTTTCACTATTACCAGTACCATTGTGTTTTTTCTACAATAAGGAGGAGTTGGTAGCGCTTAAAACTTCTCGAGGAAGCTATCCGCGGGCCGACGACATGAGGTAAGCAGGTGCGTCAGATGGCATCTAGTGGCGTCAGGAGGGCGAACGAGGTCAATATTTGCACGCAGATGAGGACGGACACAACGTGGGTGTTTGCTTGTGAGAATTATGCAGAAAGGTCATCAGGAGGACCTTTTTTTGGGGCCACTTCACGTGGTGGAGAGATGCATTATTGGAAAAAAGCTGAGTGCCAGGTGTGCGAATGATGCAAAAAGGTGACAACTATGCACTGTGAGGTCAGTTTTTGGCCTGTTCGGGGTCCGTTTGAGGTCATCTAAAAGGCCAAGGGTGCCCAACTAATAAAGCTAAGTGTGGGAACTGAAAAAAAAGAGAGAAGACCAGAAAAAACTTGGAGAAGAGAGGAGGAACAGCCGCAGGTGTGTTTTTGCTCATTTTGGAGCCTGTTTTGGCCGTAAACTGCTCATCCGAGGTCGGATTTGAGCACTTTGACATTGTAGACTGGGGTTTTGGGCCGTTCCGGACGCGATGGCGCTGTCCATTTTGCCAAATTCCTCACTCTTTTTCTGTTGTTTTTCTGTGTAATCTTCTCCGGTGAGTGAAGCTTCTTCTCCAATTTGTGATTGTATCTGGTATCTTTTACCCATATTGTGTGAGCTGTTTGCCCCATTGGTGTTGGCCCAAGCTCATTTGTATCTAAACATCAGAAGTTCTCCTTTTTTGAGCTGAGTTTTTGTGTGTGTGTGTGTGTGTGTGTGTGTGTCTCTGTGTGGAGTGGGCAAGTGGATAGTCTCTCTCCTCTCACTCCAGAGGTGTGTTCCCTGTCTCGGCCAGGTGTGTTGTGTAAGCCGAGTGGTGCCCCATAGTGTGTGTGTGTATCTTCCCAAGAGTGTGTGTCGGGTTGTTATAGAGGCGCTGTGTGTGTTTTCATCCCGCTCACATTCTTTTGGCGCCCCCACGGAGGATCTTCTTCGAGTACCTTCCGCTTCGAGCTTCAAGCTTCGAGATTCGGGATTACAGGTTGCAGGTTGCAAACTACAGGTTACAGGCTACAGGGACAGGTAGAGGTACAGGTGATTCACACAAGTACAGGTAGCTGGAGTACACTGATATACTAGCAGTGATGTCACTTGCAGTTGTGGGTATGCATCATTTAGCGCCTGCTTGAGCGCATTGTCTACTGGGTTGTACGTTACTTGTGGAAACTGCCATTGTACGCATTTGTGGAGCCATACTTGGTTGTATTTGGTAGTCCCAGCCATTTCTGAGACTTGGTCTGGAAGATAGTCATTTCTGAGACTTGACTATACGCGATTTGCATTAGCCTTCGTGTGAGGGTCGATAGTGTGAGGTTTTTATTGAGCTGGGGGATTCTCAAATGTAGAGATCCTTTCGGTGATACAGGTAGCTGGAGCACCCTTTTTGCGACCTCGCCATAGGCTATGTACTAGTGAGTCCTACTTGATGCTCGAGTTCTATTGTTGACAGTTTATGCATACATATACAGTCTATATTTTGGGTTCCTACTGCTCTACTTCTGGGGAAACTCTGCCAAAATTTTTCCAAGTTGTGATGGCTGGTTTCTTGGTCTTTTGAGCCATTCATGCTGTTATGCTGCTGAAATTTTGGCAAAATCAGAGGATAAGACAGGTGTGCTTTCTTGGGAGCTGCATGGTTGGCTTTAATGGATGATCAAAATGGCCCTCAGTTCACTCCTTTTCATTTAACTCAAAGGATTCAGATTAATGTTCATGTGTCCAGGGAGATCTTTTTCCAGCAGCGCATAGTCTTTATGTTTGGGCCAAGAAGATTGAGAGAGATCCTGGAATGTCTTTTGCCTGTTGTCATTCCGATGATCAACTATGAAAACTCATTTGATGTGCATGTGTTTGTCCTTATCTAAAGCTGAGCTCCATTGAAGTTTCTGGGGATTGGGTAGTGAAAAGTTTTGGGTTCTTGCACGTGTGTTCGAAGGGGTTCTCAGAGCATTAAACTTGGGTAGCCATGGCTTTCTCTTATCCGGAATTTCATGGAAGAAGTGGTGAAGATGCGGAAGACTTTCTGGAGCAAGTCGAAGTGGCATGCATAACCAACAATATGTGTGATGAGGAGAAGATTTTGAGACTATTTGGATTGCTTTTGAAAGATGAGGCCCGTGTTTGGTTCATGGATCTGGAAGCTAAAGAAGCAGTGGCTTCTTCTTATGGTTTGAGTCTTGACAAGTTTATAGAAGCTTTTTTAGAGCGTTTCCAGGTTTTTGAAGATGCAAATGCAGTATGGAATGAGCTCAATGCTCTTAAGCAAGGTTCTTGTCAAGGTGTTGATGCCTATGTACACGGTTTTACAGATTTATGGACTCGTTGGTGTGTTGCTCTTAAGGATGAGACCCCCCCTTGTTCATTGAAGAAAAGTTCTTTTGTTGATGGTTTGTTACCTTGGTTGCCGTTCGAAGTTGAGTTGAAGAGGCCCGAGTCTTTTGAAGATGCGGTATGCATTGCAAAGCACAAGGAATGGAAGTTTAAGCGTCTTGAGGAATATGGTATCAGTACAGGTATGCATGTGCAAGATGGATTTGACATGGAAGATGAAGTTAAGCCTAAGCAGGTGAAAAGTAGCCTATCCTATGATGTTTCTCGTTTCTTCCCAAGGTCTATTGTGAAGCGTAAAGAGGTCTTGCAGGTTGACAGGTTTCTGGAAGAGCCTAAAGAGGTGAGTAATGCTTTGGATACAGGATTGAAAAGTCTTGAAGAGGATGCATTGGCTACTTGTGTACCTTGTGATTCTGGGTGTGAGTGTGAGGTTGAGGTTATTGATGATGATCACGTATCTTTGGATACTAGTTCCTTGGAAATTAGGGAAGAGGGCAAGGTTGAGAGCCATTTTGTGGATTTATTGGATGTGGAGCCTGTTTTGAAGCCATATTTTGATGTATGTGCAGTGATTGACCCGATTTGTGAGCATGATTGTGGTTTAGAGCAGAGATCTGTATTCTTGGAGACTGATGAACCCATGCTAGAAGCTATGGATAGTGGTGCTAGCCATGATTATGATGTGGATGAAGTTATGTGTGATGATGAGTATGCTTATGATGATGAGAAGGGTTTTGGCATATATGAGTCCAATCTCAGCTATGTGGATGCCTATGCTAGGGATATGTGTGCTGCGGGGATACTTTTGTGCTTTGGATATCAACAACTTTACCTTCACAAAATGCTTTTAGCTACTTGGGTGCATGGTTTGCAGGTTGTTGCTATGGCTGGTGAAGCCAAGATGCCAGGTGATGAGTCACTTGAGTTGTCTCTATCGGCGGTTGGGTTAAATGTGGCATGCAATATTTATGCTTTTGGAACTCCAGACAGGGCGGATGTGTTAGTTGAATATGCCTATGGTGCATTTTGGTTGATTGTTGACAAATATATGTGTGGTGTTATGATGCTTCTTGTGAATCAGGCGATATGTCTTTGGCCTTTTGATCCAGGTGGAATGAGCATCTACTAGTGCTGCTGCTGAGCATGAATGCTCTAGCAGGCTAGGGGGTGGGCAAATTATGTCAGGATTTTTTTGGAGCAAGGTATTGCGCATATGTACATACCCATGCATGGTGCATCGAATAAAGGATTGTCCATTTTCCAGAGCCAGGTGGTTACGTGGAGCCCACATGTGTACAGGTAGGACATCATGTACATAGTGCATCGATTTTCACTATTACCAGTACCAGTGTGTTTTTTCTACAATAAGGAGGAGTTGGTAGCGCTTAAAACTTCTCGAGGAAGCTATCCGCGAGCCGACGACATGAGGTAAGCAGGTGCGTCAGATGGCATCTAGTGGCGTCAGGAGGGCGAACGAGGTCAATATTTGCACGCAGATGAGGACGGACACAACGTGGGTGTTTGCTTGTGAGAATTATGCAGAAAGGTCATCAGGAGGACCTTTTTTTGGGGCCACTTCACGTGGTGGAGAGATGCATTATTGGAAAAAAGCTGAGTGCCAGGTGTGCGAATGATGCAAAAAGGTGACAACTATGCACTGTGAGGTCAGTTTTTGGCCTGTTCGGGGTCCGTTTGAGGTCATCTAAAAAGCCAAGGGTGCCCAACTAATAAAGCTAAGTGTGGGAACTGAAAAAACAGAGAGAAGACCAGAAAAAACTTGGAGAAGAGAGGAGGAACAGCCGCAGGTGTGTTTTTTCTCATTTTGGAGCCTGTTTTGGCCGTAAACTGCTCATCCGAGGTCGGATTTGAGCACTTTGACATTGTAGACTGGGGTTTTGGGCCGTTCCGGACGCGATGGCGCTGTCCATTTTGCCAAATTCCTCACTCTTTTTCTGCTGTTTTTCTGTGTAATCTTCTTCGGTGAGTGAAGCTTCTTCTCCAATTTGTGATTGTATCTGGTATCTTTTACCCATATTGTGTGAGCTGTTTGCCCCATTGGTGTTGGCCCAAGCTCATTTGTATCTAAACATCAGAAGTTCTCCTTTTTTGAGCTGAGTTTGTGTGTGTGTGTGTGTGTGTGTGTGTGTGTGTGTGTGTGTGTGTGTGTGTGTGTGTGTGTGTGTGTGTGTGTGTGTGTGTGTGTGTGTGTGTGTGTGTGTCTCTGTGTGGAGTGGGCAAGTGGATAGTCTCTCTCCTCTCACTCCAGAGGTGTGTTCCCTGTCTCGGCCAGGTGTGTTGTGTAAGCCGAGTGGTTCCCCATAGTGTGTGTGTGTATCTTCCCAAGAGTGTGTGTCGGGTTGTTATAGAGGTGCTGTGCGTGTTTTCATCCCGCTCACAACGGTAGCTCAAATCTATAGCTTTAAACAGAAACATGGTGAGTCTGTTAGGGATTGTGCAACTCGAATGAAACAATACATTGCCAGATGCCCAAAGATGGAGATACCTGCAGAAGAACGACTTGTATCCTTGTTTCTGGAGGGACTGCTAAACAAAGAACTTCATGCTATACTTTATAGTAAAAAGCATACAACCCTAGAAGCATGTGTGTCTGATGCGATTGACCTAGGAGACAATTGTGAGATCTTCAATGAAGAGGATGTCCCTAAGGATAACCAAAGTGAGAAAACAACATCCACAAAACCAGCACAAGTGGGAACGACTGCTGCGGCACCACTCTCAGTCATAGAAGATATGCTAAAAAGGATGAACAACATGATGAACAATATGCAAAAAGCGCCTATGAGAGGACCAGGACAAGGGACCAGGACAAGGGATACCTCCACAGGGACAACCAATTAGGCCACCAAAATGGTGTGAAATCGAGGGTAATTGGACCAAACATGAAACCCACGAGTGCTACTTCAAACCAAAGTATGATGGGAATGTTCAGTACGTGCCCATGAGGCCCCAGAGACAGCCCATGTACAGATATCAGCCTAATATGGCCCAAGCTCAAAGACCACTAATGGGTATGGAAAGACCTCAACCTGTATTGGGACAACAACCTCCATATCAAGACATAATGCAGTGCCTATAAAGTACATGCACTCGGAAGGAGTCATAGATGAACAAGCATTAGTGTCTGTTACACCCTATGTAGAGCCTAGTCCATCTACAGTAATGGTAGAAGGAGATTGGTATAGTCCACATCCACCATCAATGGAAGAAACCATGACTTATGCTCCACCGGAGCTCGCACCAATGTATTATGTAGCTAATCAAGGTGTCAGACCTCCCATGGGAAGACCCATGATGAAGCCCAGAACAGCATAACTGTGGTGTTGATGACCATTGGAAGAACGAATGTCCAGAGCCTGACAAAAACCTCAAACCAATTGAAGCCTATTGCATACAATGTTCAAAAAGGGAGGACACTTTTCGGCAGATTGTCTTAAGAATCCTTTGAACAAGGAAAAACTGTTGTAGAACGTAGTCCAAGTGATGCCTAGTAGCTCATCAGAGAGAGAACCGATTGTTCCAATCAAGGTAATCACTAGATCCCAGGCAAAGAAAAAGAAACACAACTCCTCTGATGATTCGGAGAACACGAAAGTTTCTTCTCAAAGAATCAAAAGGAGCAGAAGCAAAAGATATGAGATGAAAAAAAAAAAAACAACGGGTTGAAAACGAAGAGAAAGCAAAAATGCTAGCCCAGGACAAGTTGAAAGAAACTGGCAGTGCATTCAAGGAAAAAACTATGAAATCTGGAGGATCCATTCTGGTTGATAAAGTTTTTGAGCCTATTAATGCTGCCTTGGAAGCTTACCAAGCAGGACTTAAAGCAGGCCAAAACATGGAAAACAATTGGAAAAACTATCCATCTCTAGACATGGAATCATTGAAGCTGGAGGCTTACCAAAACTTGGTAAGAATCATGCAAGGATAAACAAGAACCCAAGCTTGAAAATATTGCAAAACTTGAAGAGCTTGCGGTAGAAGAAACGAAAGCAAAATCCGATGTGGTGGTAGAACCCCACCTTGAAACAAATGAACCAGAGCTTATATTTCCGGACAGCGAAGATGCCTTAGACGAAATTTCATTCGTAAAGGAAGACTGGCCAGGACACTTATGGGAAAAGGTGAGAGAGATCGATGATGAGAGCCTAACTTTAAAGTCGGCTCCTATAGAGGAAGTCTGGTTGGATAACCTACCATCTGATATGAGCATGGATTTACAATCTTTGTACGGGGATTGCGGATCGAAAGCTTCAGGAATATCTAAACCATTGACATTAAAAACATTACCTTCTTACTTGGGAGATAACGAAGACGAATCCATCGTGTGCAAGACCACTCAAGTAAAAAGAGCCAAACAGACCCTAGAAGTAGACAACATTCATTCAATCATGTCTACCCCCATCCAACGCACTCTTACTTTGGGAGAACTGTTGAAACTCAGACCATACTTGAGGAACGATTTACAAAAAACCTTAGAGAAGGTGGGGATAACGAGGTTAATCTCTAAGAATTTGGGAAAATTGAAAAATAAAATGGAAAACAAAGAGATTCGATCAGTTCCTATGAACAAGGTTGGAGAATATTAACCTTGGCTAAGGTATAAAAGCCAATTTTTGTAAGTTTTTTATAGGTTTTGGATAAGAAATACACAGTGTGAGATAACGATGCTCACTTATCTCCTTCTTGCGCTTCCTACTCCCTGTCCATTTGTCACATTGCGATTGTGTTTGTTGCTTGCAACCGCAGGTAAGAGCTCTACGCATTGACGTAAGCCATTCACAGTATTTCGTAGCTTTTGGCGTCGCCGACCCGCGGCCTAATTTCATCATAACTAGGAATTTACATGTTCAAATCAAAAACTAAGCATAGGCGGGGTATTGGGGCATCATTGCTAAGCATTTAGATGCATTCTGGGTCGAAAACGACTAGGTCAAAAATCCACTGCTGTTAATAATCGCGATTTTGGAACTTGACCTAAAGTGGGGTTTGAGGCCATAGGCATGTGTTTTTAAGTCTTATAAACTTGTCCTAGAAGTTTCGTTACGTTTGGATGTTGCTTGATGTTGTAACGGATGTGATTTGCTTGCCGATGAGCGATTGGCTTTTGGTGATTTCAGTCACTTGAGTGTAGCTTGAGTTAGATGTGAGTTGTTAGTTGTTTTCTTAGAGGTTGACAACCTCTTGTAGCCTCTATGCACTAGTCGAGTCAGCTTCGTCCCATGGTTTGATAAATTAATCGTGGTTCTCGCTAATACTGCAATAAGATGCACGAAGTCGTCCCGGAGTACGCCATCTAGGAGGGGTGGAAGGGCACTAAGTACTAAGTAATTAAGGGCAATGTTTGAAGAGGGAGGAAAAAGTTCCATGTTAACATGTGATTTTTTGCAAAATTACCTAATAATGCCCTTATAATTCATCAACAAGGAAAAATTCACTGATAATATCTTCCCGATGAGTGTAAATAGTGTATATACTATTAGAAAATCATCAAAAAAAGTCATTTTTGGGTATTTTTCATCATTTTTGTTGATAGGGAGGCCTAAAAATGGAAAAATACAACAAAAAACAATAAAGCTGTGTTTTTCAAGCGATTTTCATAATTATTGGATTTTTACTTTACTTTTTTAGAGCATTTTGCTATTTTCTTTGATTTTTTCAAATAAACAGGTCAAAATTAATAATAAATAGAAGGGAAGCTAATATGGAAAAAATTGAAGACACGATGGTGATCAAAAGGACAAGGCGGACAAGCACAAAATTTTTCAATGAAATCAGAAGACGGAAGCCGGAAGCCTAAATTAGGCGGCCAGGCCTACTTTTACAAAATTCTTGCAGAATGAGGTACAGGAATCCGATCAAGGAAATTTTTGAGTCTAACATAGATTTCACGGCCTAGTAGGACTAACGGGGGAAACTAAGGAAATTTGGTTCGGGAAGTCCATGTATAGATATCCATGGTAGGCTAAAACCACCTCATTTCCACTTGGAACCTTTGTAGAGAGAGGTTTCGGCCTCTTTCTCGCAACATTTCCGGAGCCCACAGTTAACCTTTTTCAACGCCGTCTCACACAAGACATGAGGGTAAGTTCTTTACTCGATAATGATCCATTTTGTACAGTCGATAGCTAGTCTAAAGCCTTAGAAAAAACCCTAGAAATTTAGCAGTGCACGAAGACCTACGACCTAAAACTAACCATAGCGGCCCGCCAGCTTGACCAAATCGGATGGGATTTGAACCATAGCATGCCCTAACATAATAGAACCTTTCTATATCATCAGATGACCATTCGGCTGGGGTCAAGGGGGTCCCCAGTAAAAAAGTTAGGTTTTTGGCAAATGCCAGAATTCCGACCTGACTCCACAAATGGCTTGCTAGTGAGGTCCATATACCATGTATATGATTGGTTTGGTGAAATCCATCAAGCAAGGCCCTTGAAAAGTAGAAAACGGCTCGAAGGTTACAAAGCGTCAAACTCGATATACGAGGCCAAACTGACTCCAAATGAGCCAAAATCGGACAGGTAGCTTCACGACTATGTTACAGACAAGTCCAAAGCCTCAAAGTTGACCGACCAACCCAACAGACAGAGTAATCACAAAAAACGGTGATTTTAGAGTCGACAGAGCACAAAGTGATGCCAGCATGACCAAACTTGAACAAATCCAATTTAGGACTTGTATTAAGTGTATGAAACATGTCTAGGTCAAAATTTGTTCGATCTTCCGTCAAGGCTTAGATGCTTGCTTGCTAGACTCGCCTTTTCCTTTCATTTTCTCTTCCTTTTGAGAGGCTTCTTCGTGCCTGTCATGCTTGACTCCCATGGAATCCACTTCTTCTACTTTTGCTTTCCCTTTCTGCTTCTCTCGGACTGGTTCTTCTACCTTTGCCTTCCCTTTAGCTTCCAGGCTAATAACACTCACCGCTTGGTTTACAGCAGGTGGTGGGGTAGCAATGGAATGAGAGGTTGTTGTGGTGGTTGTTGTACAGGTGGTCGAAGGATTTGGAACGATGGAATCGGCCCTGGTTGCCTGGGTGATGGTGGTCTTGCCCTTGGTGAAGAGATCTGATTCTGCCTTCCTTCTCTATTGAAATTTTGTCTTCTTGGATGTGGACAGTAGTACATGCCATGGTCGTCTTCCCCGCAATTATAGAAATGGTACTCTTGGTTTTGCCTTTGTTTTCCTCTCCCTTGCCTTGGATTTCTGACAGGTGCATGCCCTGGATGCACCAGATGCACGGATAAACTCTCGAGTTGAGTAGTGATGCGACTCAGTAGGTCTTGTTGCTCTTCTGATGCCTCTTGTGGTTGGGCTCTATGAACGGTTGTTGCAATCACTGGGTTTGGTCGGACTGAGCTTGATTCCTCTGACTTGTTGATTTTTGCTTGCATGTGCAGCTTCTTGTCTTTAAGTGCCTCCTGTGGTTGGTCTCTATGAATGCCTGTTGCAGTCACTGGGGTTGGTCGGACTGAGCTCGATTCCTCTGACTCATTGACTTTTGCTTGCATGCGTAGCTTCTTGTCTTTAAGGCGGGCTACTTCCACTGCCGACTCATACGTTGCAGGGAACCTCCCCTTCACCTTCTCCATAAACGGTGACCACAGGCCAGCAATGAAACGGTCCTTTTTTCGAAAATTAGGCACTCCTTCACCTTCCTCCAGTGAGGCAACCCATCGCTCCCACAAATCCACAAACTTGGACTCGTAAGTGGCATACTCTAGCAGACTTCCCTGCTTTAATTCTGTCAGCAGCTGCCATAACTTTTTTGAGGTTGTGTCTCCACCAAACCTCTTCACAAAGGCAGCACATAGTATGTCCGATGCATTTTTGGTAGCTTGGGGCAAAGCATTGTACCAAGACTTGGCCTCTACTTTCATCAGTAGAGGAAAAATTCATAGTCGTGAGGCTTCGTCATCCTTGTTGGAAACCACACAAGCGATGTCAAAGTCATCCAGAAAGTCGACGGTGATGTCTTCTCCCTTCTTTCCACTGAATGTGGGAAAAGAGACACTTGCCATGCTAGTAACTCGGGAAATTACAAAGTTTTTTTTTTAATAACATTAATGACATTAGCGGCTCATAGCGGCTTTTTATAGGGTTGGGTGGATATATTTAAAACATGATTAAACTGGATCACAAAGCTAGAACAGAATAAAAATGCTTACATCAAAAGAGTGGTAGTAATCAAGAAGGGGTAGGATGATGGGATGTGGGGATCTAAGGATTTCATCAAGCATCTCGGCTCCGAATAGGAAAACAATATTTTGCTGGTAGAATATCTTCCTATCAATATACACGTTTACATGCATGTGTTGTAAGAAACGGAAAGGAAAGACTTCTGGTCTATTGTTATTATCCATGTCGGGTGTAGGGAATCGATTACTTAGAGTTGCGTACCTTAAGTGTTGACCAGGTGACACCTTCACCACATGCCTCTACCTCTTGTAGAAGTTCGTACAATCCTCCACGTTTGGTTCAAAACAGACTGGGCGAGAAGAGTCTACCTCAATCGGCTTTCCATTCTGGATGCGGCGACAGCGCTTGGGTGGTCGAACTTCATTTGAACTCTCCAGGCCTAGAGAGAGTGTAGGCCCACTTGCGTCCACCAAATGCTTTAGGCTTTTTGGTTTAGACTTTGTGGTTGATGTAGTTGACGACTCCTCTCGCACCATTAGAGAGAAAACACTTGGTGCTACAGAAAATTTGACTGTCGTGAGAGTGCTGCGGTTTTCAAAAGCAAAACTCACCGTTCTTTCTTCACTTCCTCTGTCGGCACTCATTGGCAGAATGCTTTGGTTGACAGCCCATTGACAACAGTGATGGCACTTCATAGCCTTCCCACCTGATGCTCTCAATTTGCGGTTAGAACGAGCAACACGAGATGGGGAGCTTACCTCTTGAATATTGACGACACTACATCCTGGAAATAGTACTTTAATGAAAGCGATCAATGCCTCTTCAGTCTCCTCCTCCTCAGTTCTCCATGATTGATGATGTGTGTTGTTTTCATCATTGTAAACTGGAGGTTTCTGAGAAGCCCTCCTTAGTGGGGGCACCAAATAATGAGCACAAAGCGTGACACGGACCTTGACAGCCTCAAAAACTCCAGGAGCCGATGCATGCCGCAAGCTGGCCACATTGAAGCAAATAGGGGGGGCACCACCTAGCTTTGAGCGGTTAGGATGCGGACAACGGTGATTAGAGATATCACAAAAACTACACACCGAGAGAAAGAAAGAGAGAGAGAGAGGGAGAGAGAGGGAGAGGGAGAGAGAAATGACGCAGGTGATGAAAACCCTCAAGGTGTGAGGGAAAACTATTTTCTTGCAATATTTACAGCAACCTTATTTCTGACGAGGTGGCAATCATGGAGATAGTGAGCCTACTAGTGCGTTCTCTAGAGATGACTCACAGACACGGAGACTTTGCTAACATGAGTGTGTGTGTGTCGACCATTGGAGTCGAGATGTAGACATAGCTTCTTTACATAGTGCAAGTTCCCAAAAAAAACTGCTACACTAAGTCCCCTCTCTCGTGATGCAAGTGTTGCCAATCCCTCCCACCAAAATACTACCAAGTGCTGACCTCCGATGACATTGCCGCCCCCCGATAGTGACCTCTCAGTGCCTTTTTATAGGTGTTGGCTGCTTTAATTAGGGTAATCTAATTAGATTAGGGTTCTAATCAGGGGAGACAAAGCAAGTTTGTCAAGTTAGGCCTGCTTTAATTAGGGTAATCTAATTAGATTAGGGATCTAATCAGGGGATCCCCACCCTTTTCTAGTAAGTCTTTATGTGATTGGACGACTTGGTATCTTAATTTGACCATTTTGATGAAATCTAAGGCCCGTAGGCCGCCTTATCTTTCATTCTTTCTAAAATTCCACTATCAAGGATGAGGGGCACTTTGCTAGTGCTAGTGCCTTGTCGAGTTTGGCTTCAAAACCCTTGTCTGGGTGGGCAACTACCCATGTGAAGCTGCCATGTCATGCTCTTTCCCATGTCATCACCTCGGTTCAACGCCAGTCATCCCACCACCACCGCCAATGGCCATTGCTGCCACCTCCCCTAGCCAAAACCATAAAGGTCACCCGGCTATGCCATCACGCACAACTCACATAGCGCCCGCAGGGCTACTGCCATGACTATGGGATGAGGGAGATCCCCCCTCTCTCTCTTTGTGTGACAATGAGAGGGACTGGCCCTAGGCTATATACCTGATGACAGGCCCCTGCATTGTGCGTGTGGGCTCACTCTTGGGCACGTGGCACCACCTGGGCATCCCACCTCCTCCACTCCACAAAAATCTTCATAGGGTACATGAAAAGGACTTTTTTTACCTCACTTTCCTCATGCTCCCATATCATGTCCAATGGTTGGAATCGCGAGGTGCAAAGTACTACCAAGAGTGGACAACCTAGAATTTGACTCTCCCCATTCTCATCACATTCGGATCCCATCGGGCCCGCAAACACAAGCTACAAAAACAAAAAAAGGCATCTGGTACCTCCCTCTGGGAAATTTTGTTAAACTTAAAACTGGAGGATTTTCTCTGTTCAAAATCCAATTGACGTGTCCTCAGTTCTTGCTAACTTCACATAATGTGGGCCGCCGTCTAGAACCCTGTCAAAGCTCAAAAACCATCAGATGGCACAATTTACAATGCGAAAAAGTGGGCACAAACCTGGCACCCCGACAAATTTGTCCCTCGAGGGGGTCACTATGTATAAAATGTGTATATGGGGTGCATTCAAGGACTATTTATAAAAACCATTATCCGTAGATTTTTGACAAATAATATACACCATTTTACTATTCATACTGTAATTTTTTTTCCAATTTCCTTTTACATTACCCTTTTGTATGTGAAATTGTGAGAAAAAATGATATTTAATGACCCCTTCTGTTGCACTCACGTGATAGTCACATAATTATTAAGTGACCCCCCTAAGACCTTTCACTGGCCATAACTTTCTCTCTAGAGATTTGATTGTTGATCTAAGAAGACCGGCATGTTCTGTAACATGAGCACTTGGCATCTATCCACTCATCCTAGTTGTGGACACATGTCCATACTCACCCCCATCTGCCCTATCCATCGGGGATCTTCAAAATCTTTGAACATACACTCCCATTGTCCTTTGCTTTCCCGGGTCCTCCATACCCACTCTAGCCTTCTACATTGCACCTACCTGTAGCCAAATCACTCCAAGGCACCACTCTTGGCATCAACCAACTTTGCATATACCATCATTACCCATCCCCCTTGTCAAACATTTATGCTCGACCAAAAGAATATTTATAGAACTCAAAAAACTGCCACACTAAACAAGCAACCAAAATAACTCACATAATCATGTCCATATGTATAGGCTATGTACAAAGCTTTTTCTCCCTCACATTGTATGCTTCTAGACCTAGGTTTCCCACCTCCCTGGTTACAATCTAATGCACATCAACCACCACTCTTATATCAAAGTATAGCTTGAGCCGCACACTGTTTAATCTGTCCCTGAGAAGCTTACCATTAGCCCTCACTAAGTAATAGGTCCCATTTGGAAAGGCCTCCTACACCTTGTACGGACCCTTCCGCTTCTTCTTGAACTTTTTCTAAAAGATGGAGTCCAAGTATCTTTCATACTTCATCACCAGGTCTCTTTTCTCTATCTTCTTGTCTGGCAGGCTTTTGTTGACTTTGGCCACTTTTCTCTCCTGCTGCTTTACATAGTAGTCCGTTGCCGCTTCCCTCTCCATTTGTAATGCCTCAAGGCTAACAATACTATCTTGTAAGACCTCATGTGGAGTGGCCACATTCCCTTTAATGCTCCTAGCTGCACACTGGCAGCACTTTCTCCTTACCATAACCCAACTTGAATGGAGTAAAATTGGTTTCCACTTTGTAGGATTTCTTGTACACCCATATACACTTCTCGAGATTGACCTCCCACTTTGTCTCTTGTTTGTACGCATACTTTGTCAGCATCTTGATGATTTGACCATTGGCACTCTCCACAAGGCCATTGCATTGGGGATGGTAAGGCAATGAGAATCGATGTTGAATCTTTAGATTTTCCACCAATGCTCGCATAAGCTTGCTCCTGAATCATTGGCCTCTATAGAGAATGAGTATCCATGGCACTCCAAAATGGCAATAGATGTTATCAAAAACAAATTGGGCTACAACCTGTACATTTACCTCTTTCACCGCTTGTAGACTTTGGGAGTGGACCGATGGAATCCAAACCCCACTTTTGGAAAGCATTTTGTGCATTAATGACTCCCTGCAACTCGGCTACCAGACGCCTCTCTCCCATAGTCTGACATTGCGGAAGGTTTTGCACAAACAGTATACATCCTTCACTCCTGAAGGCCACCAAAAATCTGCTCTTAATACTCAAAGCAGCACTTGATCTTTTCCCTAGTGTCCGCTCTTCTCATGACATTTCTCCAACACCAAGCTAACTTCTTCTTTATAGATCACTCTCCTTAACACCCCATTTTTCCCATAGGTCATCAGGTCTTCACCTACTAGTGTAAACTTATGGGCCTTTTGTACTATCCTCCTTCTCGAAAACTATGACAAACCTTCAGGACACTGCCCTGTACCTAAAAAATCCTCTACCTCCTTCAATGATTCTTTACCTATGTAAGTGGTCGGGGCCACATATATACCTGCAACATGTATCTGCACTTTGCTACTTGCTAGCTAGTCTGCCTCTTGGTTGTGTTCTCTCTTCACATGCTTAAACTGGATCTCCTTGAAGAACTTTAGCAACTTCTTGATAGCAAAGAACCAATGCTTTAAGGAATCACTCTTTACATGTCATTGGCCTAATAATTGCCTAATGACCAATAATGCATCACCCTTGACCACCAATTTGGAAATACCAAATTTGATGCATTGCTTCAAACCTAGATGGAGGGTAAGATATTTTGCTTCATTGTTGGTGTGGACATCCTCCAGATCATAGGCCTTTGAAAAGATTACCTTGCCGTGTGGGTCGTGTATCACCATAACTCCACCATCTTTCTGTGTCACCCTCCTATAGACACCATCAAACCACAAGGTAAAAGCTCCCACCAAGCCTCCTTGACTTCATCTCGTACTACCCTTGGATAAATTTGCAAGTCAATGACCTTGTTGACCAAAATGTCCGCCAAATGAGATTGACTAGTGTGATCGACCTTTAACTTGAACTCAAACTCCTGCAGCTCTATTACCCATTTCATGATCTGCTTTCCACGCTTTAAGTGTAACACCACTTCAAGCAACAGATTGTTAGCCATCAACACATAAAACCTCCACACAATGAGGTGCACTTTGAACATCCTACAAGCAAAAACCAATGCCATGACCCACTATTCTGCTTCGATGTAGGTTGCCTCTCCAGGAATTATTACCCTGCTTTCAAAGTAGATAGGCTTATAACTCCTTCCTAATTTCTATAGCAACACCACCCCGATAGCCACGGTTCCTACCCTCATTGCCAAATAGAAATTATCCTTTTGATTGGGAGGACATACCATCGACAATTGACACAAGATTTGTTTCACCCTGTCAAAAGCTTCCTGAACTTCTCCATGCCACTCAAAACCATGCACCTGTTGAGCCCTCTTTTGTAGAGGATACACATACTGCGACAACATCCTCGAATAGTGTGACAAATACTTTAGCTTATGTACAAAGTAGGCCAAACCTTGTGAAATGGAGGGAGGCTCCATCAATCCTAGCACCTTGACCTTCTCCAGATATTCTTCAATTCTGTTTTGTGACACTACATGACCTAGCAATTATGCTCGAGATTGCACTAACTTGCACTTCTTAGGGTTCACTTGACCTCCTTTTCCATCAAGCCTCTGAAAGCATAGCCATAGCTTTGACAAATGATCCTACCTTAAACTATAGCACCCAATGTCATCCATGAAAACCATAATAAACCTGCCCAAGTAGGGACCCAACACCATGTTCATCGAGTCCTAGAAGGTGGCATATGCATTCACCAAACCAAATGGCATCCTGTAATAGGCAAAGCATCCCCATGGAGAGATGAACGTTGTCTTCAGCTAGTCTTCAAGAGCAATCCCTATCTAAAAGTACCCTAAAAATCCATCCATGATAGAGTATCTCTCATGACCTGCCACTTGATTTAAGATTTCATCTTGAAATGGCAACAAGTAGTGATTTCTCTTGGTTGCTGCATTCGATGGCTTATAGTCAATGCACACCCATCATTTCCCATTCTTCTTAGGGGTGATAACCACTAGACAAACCCACTCGGACTCCTTAGCGGGATATATGATACCTACATCCAACCTCGGGGGGTTCACTGTGTGTAAAACTACCATATCACGTGCGTTCAATACATGTTTGTAAAACCCCTTATTTGTGAATTTTTTTAAGAAGATAATGTACCCTTTTCTTTTAAAATTTGTAAGTTTTTTTCAAATATGAAAAAATAATGCCCTTCTGTATATATATTTTTGTAAGTTTCAAGAACTTTAAATACCTTTCTGTTGAACTCACATGATAGGTTACATTTTTATTAGGTGACCTCCCCGGGCATCCAACAGCTAATTAATTTCCTGCCAAAGGGCTTCCTTGTGAATCTCCCCTAACCTTCTTAGCTTCTGCACCTTTCGTTTGTACCCTTCTCTGAGGACTATTTTGTGCTCTACTCCCTTTGCTCCTCATAGATCCTTGTACTTCGTTGCAAACACATTTGGAAAAGAAGCACAAAGTTTGACATAGCCTTTTGTCTCTTTCTTGGTCAAATATTCACTTAACATAGCAATTACCTCCTTCGCACCTATGGCCTATGTTGGAGCTATATATGGCTAACTCTAGAGTAACTTGGTCTCACCTATATATTTGTATCTTGTCCTCAATACGAATCAGTCTTTGGGAGTGTACATGGTGTGTCTCTTGTATCCTCTCTCTCTCTCTCTCTCTCTCTCTCTCTCTCTCTCTCTCTCTCTCTCTCTCTCTCTCTCTCTCTCTCTCTTTATCTCTACATCTCAACATGGTATCAGAGAGGTAACGATCACACAATGATTCAATTCATGGTGGTGACAAAACAGACTATGTGTATGCGATTTACATGTAAGATTCAGAATTGCTACAAATTTTATTTTTGAGGATTGATTCTTGCTAATTATAGTTGTTTTTTATTAGGAAGAATATGATTAGTGTTTTGTGTGGCATTTATTGCTAATTAATATGGTGTATCGTTGATTACCTTTTCTTATTGATTTTTCTTTTGACACCCTGAACTTCATCTCAATTTTCAAGGGTCTTCTGCTCAAAATTTGGAGAAACGGGAAAAGTGCAATGGAGCATAGCACAATGGTACTTTCCATCCAAAACTTGTTCGTCTCCTTAAGATCTTTGATTTGAGTTCTAGGTTTGCATTGCACCAGAAAGTTAGTTGTTTTTACAGCAATCGAGCTTGACCCAGGTTTTGTCCTCGTGCATCTTTGTGAAGCGCCAGCAATCGTTTTTCTAATTTTGGCATCAACTTTTTCGAGTAAATTTAGCTTTTTGCTATTCATATTGCGGTTGTCAATCTTGAGTCTCACATCGCGTCTCACATAACTCTATTTTGAGGACTCTTCTATTATTAATGTCTCCTTTTCCCTGCTTTTTTGGGTGATGTCTCTCACATCTTTGGATGGTGTTGCTGAACAAAAGAATCACTGTGTATGTCGAACGAGGACATCAAGATGCAAACTTTTCCATTGGTGATGGGAGGTAAAGCAAAGGTATGGTACACAAGTTTGGAAGGTGAGCTAAGGCATGCTTGGCTGACTTTAAGGGCACATTTCCTACATGATTTTTGCAAAGAGACGTCCCAAGTTGAGATGGATGCAAAACTGAAGGTGCTCAAACAGGATGTAAGTGAAGAATTCAGTTTGTTTTTGGACCGCTTTGAAGTGTGTTGGGCAGAGTTAGCGGCAGTCATGCAATTGGCTAATGGAAATTACTTCTAGTTCGACAAGTTCATGGCATGCCTACACCCTAAGCCAAGGGAGAAAGTGGATTTTGAAAGCCCTGAAAACTACAATGGTGCAGTGTCAAATACAAAGGCATAAAACAGGAAAGTAAAAAAGAAGATTGAGCTAGGCGTATTGGGCTACAAAGCGGTGATCCCTACCCAACCTCAAGGTTTAAGAGATGTTGTTTATTATGAGAACCATGGGAATGAGGTGTAGCCATTATGCCACAAAATTGGGTGCGAACTGTGTAGGATTTGTCTGAGAAAATGCAGGAGTTTCAACTAAGCGTAATGGATAGAGTTCAGCAAAGAGGAGCAAGGGGCAAAGCAATGCCACTGCGTGTCAGGTGTTACAATTGTGGTGAAGAAGGAAACTATGTGCCGGATTGCCCTCATTTACAGAGAGAAAGAGGCAGTATTTATCCGTTGTTTGGTAGAGGTAGAGGCCAAGCACAACTCAATGGTGTGAGAGAGTAGGTAGTCAAGAAGCAGGTGCAACCAGCTCCTCCAGATGGTGGTGAAGTTCCTAGGGTGAACGTCATCGAAGCGGATAAGCAGGACATTGAAGTTTTGGCCAAAAAAAGGGAAACACAAATTGAGCAAGAGACTAGAGCCCGTAAGGGTAAAGAGAAAGTGTTTGAAGGCAAAGAACAGCCAAAAACTAGCAAAAAGAGGAGGTGTCACAAAATCAAGTAAGTAGACTTTTCACTAGGACGTGGCTACCCCAATTATAACCTTGTAAGCGATGCTCAAAATCAAAAGGCTAATTTAACTTTTGTTAGTTTGGCTTTGAATCCTAAGCTGTGGAGACAATGGTCTACGAGTGTTAGCAAGAGGCTATCGAAGGCTAAGGGCAATGTGCATGCAGTGAAAAACATGGCATTGACAGTGGGTAGCCCGGTGGATGTCCTTCCTCTGGTGAATGTGGTCATTGAAAAGAGGAACACAGGTAGTGCTTGGTTTGAAGACCAAAGAGAGCCGATTTCCATTGTATGGTGGCAAAAGACGAAGATGATATGACAAGCTACAAGTTTGAGACCGAGACGGCCTTTGATGAAGGCTATACAAATAACGAGGAGGGAAGCAAGGATGACATGTTAAAAATAGATGCCAATTTGTTTGGAGTCACTCTTGAAGGTTCCATTTCAAAAGAAGAGGTGTAACCACAGGTTTAGTGCTACAAACAAACGCGTGGAAGGCCCTGCCAAATACCCAAAATAGCACATTGCAAGCCATAAACAAACGAATCTACATACCTGACGAGTCACACAAATCCATAATTGAGCTAAACACAAATTGAGAGACACAGAGAGTGGGAGAGAGAGCGAGAAAGCACGTGAAGGCACACCTCCTAGAGTGAAGTGCTACACTAACACGTCAAGAGAGAAAAGAGGAGAGGAGAGAAGAGCAAGATGGACACTGGATGCAATCTCCCCCCGTGCAAGAGTGACCATTTCCCTCTTGCACATAGTTACTTTATAGATTTCTTGAATGGTCAAAGTGAGTACAAACTGGCCAACCGATCATAAATGGCCAAAACTCATAAAGAGCACTTGAATAATAAAATGTACATAAAATGTATATTTGTTCACATAGGCCTTTGCTTGGTTAAGACTTTTCCACCCGTCAACTGCACTAGATATAAAATATCAATTCTATTACTACATACCTCTCCGTTAGAAAGAAACTGTCCTCAGTGTGAAGATCAAAATTTGCAAACCATACTTGTCAAAAACAATGATCAGAAATAGCACGTAGTAAAATGAAAAATTTATGAAATGAAACAACATTCCTTATGTCTGTCTTCATCCACATACTACCTATTCTAGTATCCCATACCACTAGAATAAGCAGTACACCTTGATGAATCAGGATATCATTGGTCACATTCATCATTCAATAATCAATTCTCATCAATCCCAAGTCCAACTCCATAAATACTATGGCGAGAGGAAAATATCATATACCAAGTCCAAATCCAATTTTAAATATAACTCCAAATCCAAATATCTGCCAACATGTAGCCATCCAAATCCAAATATCCTTCATTTTGTATACCTGGGTAACAAAATCATACGAGTTATAGTGGTGGCCAACCACTACACCATGATTTTGTGATCGGTGTTGCCTCAACCGGCGACAAATCTACACCAATGAGACATGCTACCTAAATCGGAAAATTTGCACTAATGCTGCCTAAATCGGCGGATCTGCATTAAGTTTTGTGCTACCTGAAATGGCATATGACTAGTGGTGTTGCCTAAATAGGCAAATCTACACCAAGATGAGCATTAACACACTGCCTAAATCGGCAAATCTGTGTGCATGTTAGTTTTGACCAATAGACTAGACAAGACATGAAAGAGAAAAATATTTATTATTAGTTTGACACTAGTTTGGAGTATAGTGAAGTGGCAAAGTACTCACAAATTGTTGTTCAGAATGCAAAGTACCGTAGCTCGTGTGAGTATCTGCATAGCTTAATGTCAAATGTTCTCAATAACAACTCCATTTAGTTCAAAGCTCAAGCCAAAATATGAAAGATGGCTTGGCTCATAGCTCGAAAGAAAACATGAAAAAAGCAGGGAAGTATTGAATATACGTACCTGGATGATATACTACATTTGAAAATATATACGCCACCGTGTGTGTGTGTGTGTGTGTGTGTGTGTGTGTGTGTGTGTGTGTGTGTGTGTGTGTGTGTGTGTGTGTGTGTGTGTGTGTGTGTGTGTGTGTGTGTGTGTGTGTGTGTGTGTGTGTGTGTGTGTGTGTGTGTGTGTGTGTGTGTGTTGAGAGAGATACAAATAGGAGAGAACTGCAACTATCAATCTCACACCAAGATATAGTTAACAGATCCAGAATGTGCTAATTTTGTGCTGAAAAATAAAAGAAGATGGCGGCTTGTTTAAGATAATTCAATTTATGTCAGAAGAAGAGACATACTACTTTGCCTCTCTAGTGATACTATTGTATAAAAGATTACATGTTTAATTTGATTGCACATGGAGGATGTTTATGACTGTTTATACTAGAATTAGAAAACCAAATAGTTACAAAAACTTGCAAGCATATTTAGTGAAGGGAGGAAAGACTAGTAAAATCACTAGGATAAAAATAGTAATGCTCATGTATGACTGTCCAACATTGGCAAGCTACGTATTTAGTGACTGGTTACAAATTAGTATGTGAGAGTGAGTGTGAGAGCTATCCAGGAGTCGGTATTAGTGATGCGTATTTGAGGTGCAATTATGGACAGAGAAAATTTGAAGAGGGATCCACGTTTGAAACAGTAAAACCCTACAGTGATGGAGACCTTTCACAGAGAGATAGACAAAATAGCAAGAGAGAGGGGCCACGTGCCTCTAAGTAATTCATATGGTTGGATATGATAGCTAGACAATAAGCTCACTGAGGACTTCAGCAATGCTCAGCAATTTTGAAGGTCAAAGTTCAACAAAAAATAGTGAGATTACGTATCATTCTCTTCAATTTGACCCAGATAATGTGGCATGATGAGTAGGATCTTAAGACCATAACTAGATTGTGAGAGTCTCACCCATTTAGGCTTGTTTAATAGATACAAAAAAGCTTGATTCAATGATTTAGCATACAGTAAAAGAAAACTAGCCTTTGATTGTACAACCTTGCGGCTTCATAATTACGAGATTTGCAGAGTTTTTGTCACTGAAGTTAATAATCGCGATTATTTACTTTTGCATTATTTTTGCTTGGAAATTGTCAAATCACTTCACCTATCATGTGTATACACCTATTACATGCCAAAAATCAAGTATGAGCCAAAATGACCACCCATTACTTGTAAAATTGCCAAAAAATGCAAAGAAGTCTTTGCAAGCCAAAATTTGGGTTATGAACAACTTTTCTTGATCCAAATCACCTCATATCTCCTACCCAAGGTCTATACCATGCCTAGCACCAATTTGTACCAAAAAATGTCAATTTTGGAAGAAAAGTTAATAATCACGATTATTTACTTTTTGGTCAAAATTTGAGGAATTTTGATATTTGGCCATCATAAATCCAAAGTACGTGTTGTGATAAGCCCACTAGCCAACTTTGAATCAATTTGGATTTCAAAATCTCAATTTTCCTTTATATCTATACTGTTTCAGAGACCTAAAGCCAAAATCTGGTATCATTTTCAACTTGTGCATCCAAATGAGCCCATATTTCACTCAGAGCATGTATTTGGCATATACTTCAAGCCTATAAAGCCAAGTTTGCAAAAAGTTGAAAATTTTCCTCAGCTCCTGTAAATAATCGTGATTATTTACTTTGATTGCAAATTTTTGTTTTGACCATACAGTTTTGTTCCTTGCATGATTTTATGCATCTTTGCTTGTTCAAAAATTGATTTGAAGCAATTTGGACCACATTATCAGCATTTCATTCTAAAAGGACATTCCAAAGAATAATCCGACAAATCTGCTAACTTTGCACTCTATTCACTGAACAGGAGCAATGCAAGCAGCAGAGAAGACCAAGAAGAAGCTAAACCAAAAAGAGAAACTACAAGAATTGCCGTGTATCAACTGGACCCCGAGTCAATCAAGGCGGCAAAAGCATCCTATCTTTCTAAAGAACATCTGGAAGAACACCACACCACGGTCTTCACCGCCAGATTCAAGAGTGAAGAAGGGCATTAGGTGGAGTTGCAACTCCTGCCTAAAGAAGTCTATGATGTAGCTGCCAAGCCAAAAATCAAAGAGGCTAACCGCAAGTTGGGGCTCCGACATTTTTACGAAAAGAGCCTTGCGGAATGGACTTTTAGAAAGCTTACGAGCTTCTGTCCACAATCAAAGAAGACGGAACTGCCCAGATATCAGACACCCAAGGGAACAAGGTCGAGGTAGTAATTACAAAAGAAATAGTGGCAGAGGCACTCAGACTGCCCACTGAAGGAATGACCATGCAAGCAAGAGACAGAAAAATCATGGGCACATTTACCAAGGAAATAGCCGTGGCCACATTTGCCGATCTTATCCACAAACAGGTGGAAGAGCCAGCCCGTTTGTACCATCAACACTTCTATTTTCTAGCAAAAAGGCCACCAAGGTACACTACACCAAATCACGCCGTGGCCACCACCTTTACTATGGTTCTTAAGTCAACAACAAGGCAGTCTGTGGACCACGTGCAGTATGTCTTGAAAACCTTGAAGGGCACCAAGAAGGAGGGTAAAATAACATACTTGGGTGTGCCAAAAGTGTTGACAAGAATAGCCTATCATGCCATCGGCATGGCTGATAACCTACTACCTGCCCCTGATCAGAATACATGGATCTTGGTAGCACAACCCTCTCCAAGAGCTACAAGATCAGGTAAAAGATCTTTTAAATCAGGTGATGAACTAGATGACAGCTCATCAGAGAGACACAGCAGCGAGACCTCTGACAACGAAGAAAAGAGAGCTAGGAGGGAAGAGATGAAGAGGAAAGTTGTGGCTGCCCACCAAGAGGAGCCAGCTCAAAAACAAGCGCATTTCAAAAGAGAAAAACAGGCTTACCAGCGCAGTAGGCAAGCACAAGGAAAGGACCCAGAAAAGTGGGTACCCACTGGACTGAAAGGACCTCGAACAAAGCATCATACAAGAAAAGAGGCAGATGATCCAAAAGATTATTTAGAAAGAATGTACCAAGAGGCCGAAGCCCTAAAGCTGAAAGAGGTAGAAGAAGCGGCAAAGAAAGCTGAGGAAACGGTTTACTCAAGAGCAAAGCCAGGCATCTCCCCGACCCACCTCACCACCGTCGGAACAACAGGACCATCCCATGCCTAGCCCACCACCATCACCACCAGGCCAAGGTACCAATGAAGAAGAAAAGACTGAAAAGGAAAAGATTTTGAATCCACCCAACGAACAGAAGATACACAAAAAGCTGACCACACCAAAGGACATGAGGAAAAAGAAGGCAAGCCAGAAACGGAGCAAGTAGCAGAAGAAACTCAAAAGCCGGCGGAAGAAACTGATAAGGAAGTAGATACAGAAAAATAGCATACCACTACACATGAGACGGAGCCTGAGCCAGAGAAGGCAGAAAGGCGAGCACCTGAAAGGATGGTAAGGGTTGAGACCATACCATCTACTTCCACTCAGCCAAAAACTGTCGAGGCATCAAAGCCTCAGGATGGCCAAGGAGAATAACAACCATCTACCTCTATAGAACCACCAACACTTACAACACAACAAGAAGCAACACATGAGACTGCAGGCACATCCCAACTAGCAAGACAGGAGGAGTGGCAGTCTAATGATGAAGTTATAATACAAGTAAACGAGTATGCAAGGCAGATGAAAGACATGACGGAGAAACTCCGCTCAACAGCCTTGAACCGTAGCACAAAGGCCAAGGAATTAGAAATGGTGATCGATGCTCTTCAAGGAGAGCTCGAAGACAGGATGATTATCATCACTGATCTCCAAAGGCAAGTGCAAGAGCTAAAGAGAGAAGCAAAACAGCATCAGAGAGCCAGGGACAAACATCAAAAGGAAATGGAGGAGTTAGGTGACCTCCTCACTAAATTATCTGATGCTTGCAAGGTAAAAGACGAGCAGCTGACAGAAGTCACAAATGAACTTCTTACAACCTCTCTGTCAGCTCAGAAAATTCAAGTGCATCTAGATGTTACCAATGCTTCAATGCAATATTCCGAACAGAGAATCAATGATCAGGCCATTTCCTTGCGGCAAATCAGAGAAAATCCAGCCGTGGCCTTGATCAAGGGAACTGATGAAGTATACAAGGCACTTAAAAAGAAAAACAAGGATTTAGAACTAGAATTAAAGCTTGAACAGTCACAGCACAGAGACCTGGCACTGATGCGGGTTCAAAGAGAGAAGGAGCTCCTAAAGAAGATAGCAGAACTCAAACGGATAAATCAGCTCCTCAAAGATGGAAAGCCAGACATGCAGGAAGAGGCAAGCACTTCAAAGCCGCCCTAAATAGACATTCCCTTGGTCTCGTTTGTTGAATTTGAGATGCAGTCCACAGCAGAGCGAAGTGGTGATGAAGACTTACAGGTGCACATCACAGACAAATATACAGTGCCAATGGTCCAGCTGTCAAAAGCTGAAGAAGACGCACTGAAGCAGAAAATCACCTTAGAGGTGGATGAGCAATGGAAGGACGCTATGGATTGGGAGTTGAGAGTTTTACACTCTGTCAATGTCACTCAAATCACTCCCAATCAAATAAACACTCAATGGCACCAACTATCCCTGCCGTACCCTCTCATCAAGGTAGAACTTTTACAGGTAAAAGAAAGGTTGTACAATGATATGCAAGAAGATGGTGCAGATAAAGACCACCCGAAGTGGAGGTTAAGCTGGCTAAACAAGAATCCGAGATACTTGATTTTGTTCACAAGAGCACCTGCAGCCTTACAAAAAGATCCAACATTTTGTCATGTACCTAGAGTAAGGACATGGCAAGCGCATGAAGCACTGTAGAAGAAGAGGCCAACTTGGCTCAACTTCCCTAGGCTTCCAGCTCCAGAGAGAGGCCAAGCGACTAAGGAATACATGGTGAAAACCCTAACGGGCACCATGTCATTCTTCAAGAGTCTTCTAGATCTCTCCTATACAATGTTATATAAGATCTGTAGGATGCTACTCACATGCATACAAGTTTTCAATGAGCCTGAGCAGCCAGGAGCCCCATGGCTCTCATTCTTTGAAGGAAACAAAGGCCTATGTTACGATCTGAGTGGGCAACCTTCAAAAGAAATCCTTTACGGATTCTATGCCAGATGCATGTTCCTGCCCTCGCATAATATGCTAGCCTTTGAAGAAGCATTCTACACTGGATTCTTCACCTGGCGAACGAAGATATTTGCGCCGGTGATAAGCAACCTCACATCCAGATTTGTAGGCTACTCAGCAGTGGAACTGAAGAATCAAGTCACCATGCAATTTTTGCAAGTGCCTGACAAAGAACAAAGAATCAGATACCAAAAGGCACTGGAAGCACTTAAAGACCGCCTCGCCCGCCGTCAACCTGAAGACTACTTCAGCCCATAAAGCTGTGTCAAGGGACGACACAGGCGAGGAGGGGGGGAATGTTAGCAGCAAGCTAACGAGGACACCATTTTTCGGAGTTCTCCTTGTAAAACAATTATTATTTTGATAAATCGGAAATATTGTAACTCCTATTTTCTTGGTAAACTTTGTAATTAATGAGCCGGGGCTACCAGCTTCTAGATTGTATCAGTCAGTCAATTCCCAACTTTGGTAGAACTCAAGATTATTAGTTTTGACCACTCAAAAACCTTGGCTAAGGTATAAAAGCCATTTTTTGTAAGTTTTTTTTGAAGTTTTGGATAAGAAATACACAGCGTGAGCTAACGGCGCTCACTTCTCTCCTTCTCGCGCTTCCTACTCCCTCTGTGGTTGTCACATTGCAATTGTGTTTGTTGCATTGCAACCGCAGGTAAGAGCTCTACGCATTGACGTAAGCCATTCACACTATTTCGTAGCTTTTGGCATCGCCGACCCGCGGCCTAAATTCATCATAACTAGGAATTTACATGTTCAAATAAAAAACTAAGCATAGGCGGGGTATTGGGGCATCATTGCTAAGCATTTAGATGCATTCTGGGTCAAAAACGACTAGGTCAAAAATCCATTGTTGTTAATAATCGCGATTTTTTAACTTGACCTAAAGTGGGGTTTGAGGCCATAGGCATGTGTGCTTAGGTCTTATAAACTTGTCCCAGAAGTTTTGTTACGTTTGGATGTCGTTCGATGCTGTAACGGATGTGATTTGCTTGCTGATGAGCGATTGGCTTTTGGTGATTTCAGTCACTTGAGTGTAGCTTGAGTTAGATGCGAGTTGTTAGTTGTTTTTTGAGAGATTGACAACCTCTTGTAGCCTCTATGCACTAGTTGAATTAGCTTTGTCCCATGGTTTGACAAATTAATTGTGGTTCTCGCTAATACTGTAATAAGATAGGATGGTGAGGTTAGACATGCGTCCCACATATAGACCAAGCCAGAATGGACTCAAGTCTAGATAAGAATTCAAGTCTAGAGAAGAATTCAAGTGAACCAAAGCTAGTATTAGTAGCAGTAGAAACACATGCACAAATGCAGTAGAGAAACTCTTATAGCTCTATGGCTACAGTGGAGATAAAGTCTTATATGTAGATTTGGAAGGCCATCCATTATGAGCAACAAAAGCAGCATATGAGCCAAGATCCGATTGTAAAGTGTGGGTTTTGTCCTAAAGTATGAGTGAAGGAGGGAAGAGGGGGAATTATTCCACATGTAATGGAGTCAAGCTGTAGATCTACTTAAAGCTCACTTCATGAATAAACAACACAGTTCAAGTTTGCACTACATGCTTGTCTATGATGAGCCTGTGCTAAGCTAAGTCAATACTCAAGATTGTGTTTATGAGTCCAAGCTAATCTATACTCGCAGACTTCACTGAGGTGTTAAGTTGGATTGAAGGACGACTTTGCATCCGTGAACAGACTCTAGCCACCAACTAGCCACCTGCACGAGTGAAATGCTGTCCGACGGCCCCTGTGTTGCCCGAAGACCCTACCCCCTCTGGCTCGTGGCCTTGCTCACGCTGCTGTCTGACTTAACTAAAGCCGTTGTCCCACGGCCATTGGCCCGAACCTTGTTCTTTCAAAGCTCCAAGGCCCCTAAGGGCATGCTCCCACTCAGAAGCATTCAAAGGCAGTCATAGAAGCTTCAAGCAGAGAGATCACCTTCAAAGCTATAAGGCTTCAAAAAGGGAGCACAATAAGCATTCAAAAAGGGATCATTAGCTTATCCAAAGCTTTGGACTCCACGTTGTCTTGGCTAAACATCAAAGCAAAGTAGAGGAGCATTACTTCTTTGTGAAGAGGGGATTCACCCCGGTGAAGAGGAGCTTCACAAAGGAAAAAATCTCTCTCTCTCTCTCTCTCTCTCTCTCTCTCTCTCTCTCTCTCTCTCTCTCTCTCTCTCTCTCTCTCTCTCTCTCTCTCAAAACTTGCAATGAAATGAATCCAACCAAGCACAATAACTTCAAATAAATTTCAAATTTTTGTGCTTGTGTAAAGAGACAGACACTAGCTAGGAGAGTCTCCTAAGCTAAGACCCCTCTATTAGCACAATGGGGGAAAAGGGAATTGGAAAGTACAATGGGGTGGGGTTTCACACCTGGCAAACAAAGTTAAGGGGTTACCTAATGAAAAAATATTTATGGTCTGTTATCAGCACTATCTTAGAACAACAAGCCGACACTGATGGAGTGCACACTAGGGCATCTACACTCAGCAAGTGCACGGAATTTGGCCAAGGAAGAACAAGCATTAGGAATTATCATCAACTCCTTGCATGACAACTATGTGCATTTCATAGATGAATGTAAGCATGCACATGAATCTTCGCATGTGTCCTAGAAAGTAATTTTGGAGGCATGGGTAAAAGAAGTAAGGTTAGTCTCAAAACACAACTTTACAAGCTTGCTATGACTGAAGGGGAGGACATTGCTAGCCTAGTAAATAGGCTTAAGAGCATTGTCATGCAACTCACTTACATCTAGTGTGAAGTACCTGAAGATGACAAAGTGGTTGTGCTTTTAAGTGCACTTCCACCCTCTTATGGCCACTTAGTCACCATTCTTGAAGAAAAAGATGTGGCTCCACCTTTCCAAGAAGTCATCAACTCAATTCAAGAAAAAGAAAGAAATCAAAAAGACTCATTAACATCATCAACTGGAAGAAAATGATTGTAAAGTGTGGGTTTTGTCCTAAAGTCTGAATGAAGGAGGGAAGAGGGGGAATTATCCCACATGTAATGTAGTCAAGTTGTAGAGCTTCTTAAAGATCACTTTCATGAATAAACAACACAGTTCAAGTTTGCACTACATGCTTGTCTATTGTGAGACTGTGCTAAGCTAAGTCAATACTCAAGATTCTGTTTATGAGTCCAAGCTAATATATCTTGGAACCTGATTAACTTGAGTGATAATCTTTCTTACACACACTCACACACTGTTGACCGTTGGGTCAACAACACAACATAACTCAAGTTTCGTACCAAAGTCTTATCTTTTGCGAGTTATGAAATGCTGCGGATTATGGCTATAAACGTCATTTGTAATGAGTAGTTATTCTAAGTTTCAGAATCCGGGGTGCAATGGCACTTCCAGATTGTAAATACAAAGCCATTTGACCCTTTCAACCCCATTTTTGGTTAAACCTAAGGTAGCCTTAGTATATAAGGTACCTAGGTCATTTTGTAAAGGAAGACTTTTATTCATAATCAAAAACTGAGCGCTGCCGTTTACTGTGTGTGAGAGAGAAAGAGAGAGAGTGTGAGCTTCATCCTCTCGCTACGCCCGGCTCGCTCAACGCATTGGAGATCCGACTGCACCATTGCTGTAGGCTCAAGGAGAGCTACGCGACAACGCCAAGCATTCCACGCGAGACGAAGCGCACACGCCGACGCATCTACGAGCTATTTGTGGCCGTAAGTGTATCAAACGATGTCTGTTTTCTGCGTGCTAGTAGTCTATAGAATCGTGGCGACATAAGCTACACATAGGTACTCATAAATTTCAGTTTCGGGCACTTTCAAAATTCAGCTCTGTCATCCTACGCGTTTTCCGCAGATGGGTTTAGAGTGAGGGTTTTGAGTGTAGAAGCTTAGGGACAGGTGTATCCTAGTGAGGGGATGGCGTTCCTTAAGTTTCGTACGAACCTGGCATGATTAGGTGAGTTACCTTCCGTATGTGTGTATGTGGCCAGGTGGTGTAGTTGAGAGCAGTGAGGTTCTTGATTGTGGTTTAGTTGGCCTTCCAGAGTGTTGTATGTGTAGGATGGTCTCAGCCTGACAAGCTTAAGAGATTTCCTCTGTGTGCCTATCGTGTCATCTGTGTCCTCGATTGACATTATGTTGATCTAGGTAGTGTTTGCATGCACTTCATGGGTGTGTGAGTCGCCCCCGTCCAACATTGGCGCCACTGCCAGGGACACAAGGACCTAAGTAGGTTTCCTACTAACACTTGTGTGATGGTTGCTTGATTTAGTTTCGGCTAAAGAAAGCGTTTTTCTTAAGTGGATCCGAAAGAGGATATTCCGTGATGAAGTGGATAGCCAGGAAGCGTGTGTCTTGCCGAGGGTCTGCGACTAGATAGGTTTAGTTAGGAATTGCAGATTAGAGTAGTTGTTGGTGGTCGAGTGATTTGTGAGGTGATAAAAGCGTTTACTAGTCCGTGTGTGGCAGTGAAGCGTTTTTCTACTCATAGATGCAAAACCCCATATGATTTGTAGGAGTAGCTTTAGGTAAGTGATCCGATTATGATCTAGAGCTATTCAACATTGAATTATTTGCTAAAGTGCTTGATTGCATTTGAAATCACGGAAAAGTGTGCTTTTGAGGGTAAAAATGCATTAAACAAGCTTTTGTATGACTGATTGATGTTGTGCATATAAGAGAGCATTTGCAAGGGTTCTATGAAGAAAACCTGCAATTCTGTAAACATAGACATCCTACGCGTAGGATGTCTCAAGGGGGTTCTGGAGAAAAAATTTGAAAATTTTGACTCCACCACTGGGTTCAGAGGGTAGGTTTTACCCTAGTAACATATTGACTTGGGTGTTTTTCCCTATTTTTGTTGACCAAAAGCCAAAAGGCGGAGTCAGAAAACGTAAACTTTCAGAAAAGGCTTAAATTGAGTGATTTTTGCATGTTTTTGCAATTGTGAATCATACTTGCACTTTTTGAGAGCATAAGGAAGCATCAGGGACACTTCAGTCTCAAAAAATTAGCAGTAGACATCCTAGGCGTAGGATGTCTACAGGGTGATCTGGTGGAAATTTTGAAATTATGAGTTGAACAGTGTGTTCAGAAGGTAGGTTTTACCCTAATTTCATCTGGAAAGTGGAAATTTGACCAAATTTTGACAGATCAAGACCAAAAGATGAGAATGGCCAGACATCCGACCCAAAGTGTGCCCAAGGCATAATTTTTGAGACCAAACCATAGGGTGAATTCAAAGGCATGTTCTACATGTTGTATTGAGTGCATGTGATAAATTTCATCTCATTTGGGTCATTGAAAGTGAAGATTGAACAGACTTTAGCATTTTTTACTGAAAAAGGCAAGAATAGCTAGTTTTGGGGTCTTTTGACATCCAAACTCAAATCTGAGCATAGCATTGGGTTGTTGACATCAAGGGGAAGCTGTGGGGCAAGTCTGGGGTCAAACAGGCCAAAAAGACATCCTACGCGTAGGATGTCTCCTGTGTGATTTTGGACTCCAAACAAAATTCTGAGCATACCACAGTTATCAGCACCTTAAGGAGAGTCTGTGGTTCAAATTTGGGTTCATTCTGAGCAAAAAGACATCCTACGCGTAGGATGTCTACTGCATAATTCTAAAACCAAAATTCTACTGTGACCATACCATGCTATCATATAGCCTTAGATAAGCCTCCTAGGCAAATTTGGTCCAATTTGGAGTTGATTTGACTTGGGAATTCATTAGAACAGACATAAGGATTTTAAAGCAGATTCTGGATCATTTGACCAACCTATAGGTATCAGAATCAAAAAGTAAAAATAGCTGTCAGTTTAGCACATCAAGGGGAAGCTACAGTGCAAGTTTGAGCTGAAACAGAGCAAAAAGACATCCTACACGTAGGATGTCTCCAGCTTGATTTAGGACTCCAAACCAACTTATGAGCACACCACTGTGATCTGCACATCAAGGAGAAGCTGGGGTGAAAATTTCAAGTCATTCTGAGCAAAAAGACATCCTACGCGTAGGATGTCTCAAGGCCATTTTTAGGACCAAATGAAATTCTGAGCATACCATTGTGTTGCTGGACTTAAGGGGAGTCTCTGGACCAAATTTTGTTAAATTCTGAGCATATAGACATACTACGCATAGGATGTCTCTAGGCCAGTTTTAGGGTCCAACTGTACTTTTGACCATACAAAAGTGTTCACAGTGTCACAGAGATCCCAAATCTTTTTTAAAATTGAATTTGGACTCATTTTGACCAGTCTAAACTGCATTTCACTATTTTGGCCATAACTTTCACAAACGGTATCGGATCGGAAAATTTTTTATATCAAAACGTAGCCTGAGAGTGGCTCAACAGATCTTAGAGTAAAACTTGAATTAAATGCATGCCAACGGTAACCATTTAGTTCAACTTTGAAAAAAACGTCGTTTGAGGCCTCAAAATTCATCCACAAGTAAGGGGTGTCTAAAAGCGACAATTTGCGAGAATTGTGATGAAACGGTTGCGGTTTTTGACATAGTTTCGACTTTTCCCTATCCAAGCACTTGAACACAGTGGACTAAGTCTACTTGAACCAAGAAAAAGCTCTTAAGCCCAGAAATCATGTCTACCCTAGATTCAAACGCAGCTTACACAAGCTTGGAGATCCCGACGATAGAGGAATATCCTCCCACAATGGATCTTCCAAACTTGCAATTGATAAAGATCCATCTTGTTGAGAGAGTTTGGATGATTGGTCATGAGAGTGAAGGACTATATAGATACATTGACGACAATGAGGTCAATCTTCATAGGTGCTCAGATCCATACCCAGAAGAGATAACGGATTACAAACTCTTATATGTCTACACATATGGAGTCGACTGTCAATGGAGATCTATAGTTGTCGACAAGTATGGACGAGAATACACAGTTGTAAAAAGCACAAATCCACAGACTGTACTAGAAAGAGGTGGATATTTGGTCAATGAAGGACCACAAATGCCTCCACCAAACACGAGAATTCCTATAGGAATTCCAAGAAGAGAGTCACCAGGATTCCCTTCAAGAGCGATAATGAGAGAAGGATTGGGAGAGTCTATGGTTAGACTTGTAGACAATCGAGGAGTTAGACCATCCCAAGTCCAGAAATGGGTAAACAGAAAATACTCCAGAGATAAAGATCCGAGAGATCACGTAGCGGCTTTTAGAAGAGTGATTAGAGCAGAGGACGTTTCAGATTTTGCGACACAGTTTGCGGGATTTGGATTGACTCTAGAAGATGATGTAGCTACATGGTTCGACTCGGTGGAAAAATGGGATTTTGAGACCCTAGATGAGTTGTTTGAGGAGTTTATTGAAGAATTCTTGCCAAAAGGCATTGCTCACAACACGGTCTCGCAAATCCATAGATTCAAACAGAAAGAGGATGAATCAGTACGTAAAGCATCATTACGGCTCAAGAGATATGTTAAGCTCTGTCCAAGAGCAGAATTACCTACGCAAGCACGACTGACGCTAATCTTTATCAAGGGAATGAGAGATGAGGGCCTTCAGAAGGATCTGCGTATGATAAGGAGGATGACGCTAAACGAGTTGATCAAAGAAGCTCTTTATCTAGTGGATAACTGTGAGGCATACAAAGAAAAGGACTTAAAGCGTCAAGAAGATGACACATCCTCTCAGCACAGTGTTTCACCGATAAGTGAGTCCATTGCCAAGCCAACGGCACCTATTGATCAAGAAAAGTTTATCGAAGACTTGGTCAAGAGGTTGATTCCTCTTGTAAGGTCTAATTCGGGAGAGCCGAAGTGGTGTGAAATTGAGAGAAAATGGACGAACCATACGGGGGAAGAGTGCTATTATAGCATGGAAAATGCTAGGGAGAGGTATGTACAACCTGTTCCAGAAGCACCTACTCCACCTAGATACATTACGGGGAATGCACCAGGACTAGTAGGAGTTTTAAGGCCACAGCTTGTCTTAGGACAACAACCTCCGCTGCCACGTGCTAGAATGCCGGTAGACATGAGATACATGCCAGTGATGGACGCATCAAATAAACCAACGCCAGTACCAGCTACAATGTGGTATAGCAACCAAACTGAGTACTACCCTTTGGAGCAACAAAATGTGAGAGAAACACATGGAGTGGTAAGGCCGGTACAACCTCCACCTCCTGGGTTTCAGTCGAAAGAAAGAAGGTATGAAATGGACGAAAGGACATTGCGATTCATTGCAAATAGCGGCTTATCTAGGTAAAAGCTTGCTTATAGCCAAGAGGAAATGCTAAAAGAATCTCCTCAACCAGAGACAGATTGTCACAAAATTCGTGACGACCACTTGGTCAAACAATGTCCTCATACGGAGATCACTGAAGTAAATGCCTATTGTCTTGAGTGTGGCATCACTCACTTGATCCCCGATTGCCCAAAAAACCCAAACCAAATCAGGAAAATCACGACAAATGTATCAGGGATTGTTCAGCTCCCTAATAGCTTAGAAAATGAAAATGTTGTACCAGTTCAAGTGGTTACGAGAGCACAAGCTCAAAAGAAAGCTGATGAGAATCCAGAGACAAAGAACACGGAAAGTGACATGAGTCCAAAGACAGATGCATCTAGTCAGACAACCAAGAGCAAACGAAATAGTTGGAAAGCTAGAAAGACTAGGATGAAAGCACGCATGGAACGAGAGAAAAAATCCCTAGTTGAGAAGCTTACCGAAGCTGAGGAGAAGATAAAACAACATGAGGAAAAGGAGGCACCTTCTCTTACACAGATGGTTAAACCTCTAGAAGAACCATCCATGGATGAGAAACCGAGAAGTGCTAGTTTAGGAGGATCTGTGCTGGCAGAGAAGGTTAATGAGACATTAGATGCCCTCTTGAAAGCCTATGATGTGATGCTGAAAAACAACCAAACCCAAGAACACAGGTGGATGACATATCCCTATGCAGAACTAGAAAAGCAAAGGTTTGAAATGTGCGAGAAAATGATTCAAACAGGCCAAGCTTTACTAGAACCACCAGTTGCAAAACTTGAGGATGTGATCCGTGTCATGCCTACACAAGTAATCCCACCAAACCGGGAACTAAAAGAGCCAGATTCTAGTCATGAGCACAGACCAAACCTCAAAGACCCAGCATTAGAACCAAGGATAGTATTGAATACCACGGATAACTCTTTTGAGGGATTTCACCAAGCTATACATGAGGATTGTAAAGAGGTAGATGGTCTTGACGAATTGTGGAAACAAGTCACAGAGGCCAATGAAGCCGATGACCTAAGAAGACGAGTAGACAAGACTAGTGATGAACGAGGAGTGTTTCTACCAACAATAGAGGAATTTGAGACTAGATCTCAAATGAATCTAGACGTGAGATCGTATTGGAGCGACAAAGGATCTGTACAATCTATGGATAGTCAACCCCATTCGCTAAGAACACTACGGTTCTACATGGGAGAGTACGAAAACAAGTCAGATGTGGTTGCAGTCCCGTCACAGAGACTATCTCCCAACAAGGCCATCGATTCAAAGGGGCTAGTAGATATTCTACTACCCCAGTCACCTGTACAATAATGTTAGCCGAATTTCTCAGAATAAGACCAAACATGTGGGCTAAGGTGGGTAAATGTCTAGAGAAATTTGGTGTAAAAACCCCAATGACTCGAATCGAGGAGAGCATCAAGGAGCTTGAAATGCCTCAACTAAATACTAGGCCAGTTCCATTAAACAAGGTAGGCGAGTATTACGAGGGAGAAGATGGAAACACCACCCTTCCTTTGGAATTCAATGGTGTAAAAACCATGGCAATCCTTGACAATGGAGCTGGTGTGGCCATTGCAACCAAAGAGGTTTGGAAAAAATGGGGAAAACCTGACTTGATATCCACACGAATGACCCTACAGCTTGCAAACAGACACAAGGAAAAACCCCTAGGACTACTAGAAAAATTACTTGTTACTTCTTGTGGCATTGAATATGAACACACTTTTGATGTTGTTGACTTTGGCAAGAAGAACAACTATGACATCATTCTGGGAAGACCATTCATGCAACAATTGAAAATGGTCCAAGATTGGGGTTATGACCATATATACCTGAGACATATGGAAACCATAACAAAGATAAACTTGAGGGACCATAGATATAGGGATGTGACGAGAACACCGATTGAGGAGTTTGCTTCTGCCACAGTAGCAGGATCCGAACCTACAGCTTGGTTAGGGAAGCCTAAAGAACTGTGGATGTGTGGAGCTTCACAATGTGGTAGCTTGAAACGTGATGAATGTATCCTAGAGCGGGTTATAGAGGATATGGACTATATCCCAGAACCATTTCCTGAAGAAGAGTTAGAGCCTTTTGGATGGGAACACATCTTGGCTAATCTAGACGTGTGGGCCATGGAGGATGCTCCCACAACAAAGTTTTGTGATGAAAATGTCTATGATGTCGTTCCTTATTTTGCAGTGAGTGTAATCCAGGAAAACAAAGAGAACCAGACATCAACAAGCTCTCGACATAAGGATCAAACAAAGAAATGTGGAGAATCAAAAGATGAAGAAGACGACGAGTTCTATGACTCTGTAGAACACTTCGAGCTTCAAGAAGATCAACGACCCGGGAATCAATGTCATCGCTACACAAATAAAGTGCATCAAAAGTGGATTCCAAAGTCCTCGGTGAAGACACGGCGACCACAAGCATGTTCATACATGGCTCCTAATAAGGATGAAAAGACTCAGCTAGGAGGAATACAACCAGAGCAACTAGCTAACAATGCTCTAATCAATGGGCTAGAGAAGTCCTCCAAGAAACTACCACCCAAGAGCAAACAGACAGTAACTTTCCACTACCAGCCAAAAAATCAAGGGAAAGTACAAGAAGTCAACCTTGTTGAGGATAGTAGCGATAGTGATGAATCTTACGACATCCCCTATCATCAACTAAGGCCATCACTATCACCAACCCCTTCAGCAACAACCATGACACGTCAAAAGAACAGGACAACAAGTCAAAGCCAAAAAGCTCAACAAATCTGGATACCAAAAAGCCAGATCGGCCAAAAACAGATATGGATCAAGAAGACAAAGATCTCTAATGACAAATCACAAGATCCAACACCAAAACAGAAACAAGGAAACGTGCACGAACGGGTAAGAATATCACAAAGTCTCAAGCTTTCACAACTCAGGTTTGGGCTCCAAAGAAGTTGATTCAAGCACAAAAAAGTCAAGAATTCATTTGGATTCCAAAACAACCACAGTATCAACTTTCAAAGCCTAAATCCCTTCCCCAACCAAGCGTACAAGGGCTGAAGCAAAGACCAATGTTGACTCACACAACAAAAAGGTGGATCCCAAAGAAGTCTCTTCAAACACAAACGAAGCACGGGAAAGTATGGGTTCCCAAACGAGCGTCAGCAACAAAACAGATAATCGCAAAGAAATGAGTCCCAAAGAAAAACAACCAAACTGCTGTCAGTGCATCGCCGCTTGAATTCTTACAATTCTTCCTACGATTACAGTACAGTTAGAAGAGAGCAAGTCGCTTCAATCAAGCAACGATACAGGAGCTTCAAAGACCATTACATTGCTTAGAATAGGAAGCCTCACCAACAAATGCCAATAAGAAAATTGCTTATACCCACATCTTGCACAACATAAATCTTTTCCATGCATTGACTGTGTATGCATAATAGGGCTACATTACAAGGCCTGCATAGGCACAACTTTTAATTGCCCAAGCACAACACATACCCTTTGCGATACTCTGTCGTAAAGGATGACTCCAAATAGGAAGGGGGGAGGCATTCTGAATGCGGACCTAACATTATGACTATTAGAGGGCAATGTTTTGTGAGATGCATTGAATTTTTGCGTTTTATTGTGATAATTTTTTGATGAAATTTAGAGTATATGTCCTCATAGTAGTGTTACAGAGGAGTATGGGGACAAAATCCATATATGAGCCCCTAGGGACATGTGTATAGTGTACATAGCATTTAGATTTCTATTTGAATGATTTTTCTTTTGTTGAGTTGTTTTAAGATTTTCTTTGTTTATTATTAAGAAAAAATAAAAAAATCCATAATCCACATGAAGAAAAGACTGACGAAAGGCCTGAGCACTACAAAGAGAAGAAGGTACAGGGAAACGATGAAACTTCACGAAGTATGTCTCAGCAGCCACTACAACAGCCAAAGAACTTGTCACAAAGCAGTGTCAACATGCAACCGACAAGTCATAAAAGTCAAAATCGAGTGGCTAAGCCACAAAATGAGTGAGGTGTTAGTCCCAAAGCTTCAAGTAATATTCTATGTGGTCTAAGCGTCTTAGCTATTCTAGGTACTACTCAAGCTGGAAGAGTTGAGCATATTTACGTTGTGTCGCTCATGCTGGTATAGGTGAGCAAAAGAGTCGAAGTCTAAGTACTTAAGTCTGGTGAAGTGAAGGAGAAGGTCCAAAAGACACTCACGTACTGAGCACAGTGAGATAAGAGTGGAGAAACTTCTACATCGAAAACCTTTCTTGGAAAGGTGGAAGCTATTGAGACATCTTTTGATGTCACATGTGCTACATTTATTCCTCGAAACACCCATCATCTCCTTCTTTCACATTGCATGCTTTTGTTGACAAATTTCTCATATGCATATAGAGTGTCCCATAATTGGCACTTGCATCAGGCACTCTTTCCGTGTTTCACCCAAGCACTCACCTTTCATGAACATGTACTTCACGTTCAACTTCTCAACTCCAATAAGAGCGTATACCAAAGGCATTTTTTTCCCACCGGGTTTTTTCCCTTTGGTCATCCAGGTTTTAGACCCTAATCTAAAGACACCTATCACCATCCTCTTGTACATACTCCTTCTACATCAAAACTAAATAAATGCTACTCAAATCAATTGACAAATGAATTGGAGCACCAAGCATACTTCTCCTCAATGGCGAGTCAAAGAATGGCCTACAATGACAAAGCTGCAGACAACACTAACAACATGATTGCATAGGAACAAAGAAGTCCCCAATGAAGAAGAGCAGACATAAAAGTAGTCAAAGGATCTCAAAAGATGAATGGTTATGATGATAGATGTCTGCTCTAATGGATCATAGTTCTTGTTGTGGTTCGACAAAGATACAAGCAGTACAACAGATGAAGCCAAAACAACAGCAAAGTGTTGACCGTTGGGTCAACAACACAACATAACTCAAGAACAAAGAAGACCTCAATGATAAAGAGCAGACATAAGGGTAATCAGAGGATCTCAAAAGCTTGTCCTTGATAATGCGCATCGAATGCTCGGCAGGGTTTTGAACCTCAAATTAGAATAATTAAGTCTTGGATTCGGCCTGACAGAGAGACTTTGCATTGGAGTGCAACTTGGCCTAAAGAAGTTACGGGTTTAGCCATACAATTTCTACAAAATCCTTACAAAGTTGTGATTGGATCACAAGATCAGAAAGCCAATCACTCAATTCTACAGATTGTAGAAGTTGTTTCTGAGAATCACAAATACTCCAAATTCACAGATTTGTTGGAGCAAATTATGGATGGAGCTTTCTCTATCCATGATGATAAGAGTCAAGTTAAACAACATTGGGTTCTTTTTGAATTTAGATCTGGCAGTAGACATATAATGACAGAAACAGATGCTGCAGCTCGGAGCGTGGATGTGAAAGACATAAAGTTGGTCATCAATTATGATTTTCCTGAATCATGTGAAGACTATGTACATCGGATTGGACGAACAAGACAAGCTACTGCAAAGGCTATAGTCTATACTTTCTTTCCAACAACAAAAAAAACAGCAAAGACCACATCGCCATCGACAAACAGGTCATGTCGGGGACGACATGAACGCGGAAGCGGGGAATGTTGACGACTGGGTCAGCAACACAACATAACTCAATTTTCGTACCAAAGTCTTATCTTTTGCGAGTTATGAAATGCTGCGGATTATGGCTATAAACGTCATTTGTAATGAGTAGTTATTCTAAGTTTCAGAAGCCGGGGTGCAATGGCACTTCCAGATTGTAAATACAAAGCCATTTGACCCTTTCAACCCCATTTTTGGTTAAACCTAAGGTAGCCTTATTATATAAGGTACCTACGTCATTTTGTAAAGGAAGAATTTTAATCATAATCAAAAACTGAGCCCGCTGCTGTTTACTGTGTGTGAGAGAGAAAGAGAGAGAGTGTGAGCTTCATCCTCTCGCTACGCCCGGCTCACTCAACGCATTGGAGATCCGACTGCACCATTGTTGTAGGCTCGAGGAAAGCTACGCGACAACGCCAAGCATTCCACGCGAGACGAAGCGCACACGCCGATGCATCTACGAGCTATTTGTGGCCGTAAGTGTATCAAACGATGTCTGTTTTCTGTGTGCTAGTAGTCTATAGAATCGTGGCAACATAAGCTACGCATAGGTACTCATAAATTTTAGTTTCGGGCACTTTCAAAATTCAGCTCTGTCATCCTACGCGTTTTCCGCAGATGGGTTTAGAGTGAGGGTTTTGAGTGTAGAAGCTTAGGGACAGGTGTATCCTAGTGAGGGGATGGTGTTCCTTAAGTTTCGTACGAATCTAGCATGATTAGGTGAGTTACCTTCCGTATGTGTGTATGTGGCTAGGTGGTGTAGTTGAGAGCAGTGAGGTTCTTGATTGTGGTTTAGTTGGCCTTCCAGAGTGTTGTATGTGTAGGATGGTCTCAGCCTGACAAGCTTAAGAGATTTCCTCCGTATGCCTATCGTGTCATCTGTGTCCTCGATTGACATTATGTTGATCTAGGTAGTGTTTGCATGCACTTCATGGGTTTGTGAGTCCCCCCCGTCCAACACACACTTGCAGTATGTTTCTCTTTCATCCACCCTAGCTAGCAAGATCCCATTCCCATGATTTATTAACCAGAGTAAAGACAGATCCAAAAAACTCCTAGATGTTTACAAATTTCAGTGGAGCTGGGTATTGCAAACTCAAAGATGAGGTGCAAATAGAAGTTTAAAAAAGTGATCTAATTGGTTATATAGAAATTTTCACAAGTCAGCAAACCATAGAGTTGGTGCGTATGGAATCAATATCATTGTGCATGGATTACAGTGGTTGGATCTACAGTCAAGAGCCACAAATGGAAGGTCCAATAGATCAACCAATAGAAGCAAATTTATTTGAAGAACCAGGTCAAAGGCAGTACAAAGGTCAAGATGGAGCAGTCTATAGCTTGATGCTAAGTGTTCTAAAGGAATATGTTGACAACATAGCCAACACAAAAGAAAAAAATTCTTAGTAAGAGCTTGAGATGGACAAGCCAATTGAAAAACCACCAGTCATGGTGTACTACTAAGATTGTGGAGATTTTTGATGCAATTAAATGCTCCAACATTATCATTAGAAGCACTAGTAAAATCACTACAAAGTCAGAAGCTGCATGAAGATGCACAGGCACCTAAAAATCTTAAATTGGAGCCATTCAACAAAAAATTCATACATGAATTTAGTCAGAGTGTCCAACTACCAAAGCTCAAAAAGAGTGTAGGTTTGCAAATGATTATGCATCCACTACCACTAGTGTGCAATCATTCACGAGTCTAAGGGACACATCAAAGAGAATATTGTTAGAATTGTATGTCAATTTGTATGCACACATGTAGACCAACAAGGGAAATTGTACAAAAAGAGTCGACTCAGTGTTTGAAAGGCCTACATACCAGCTTATAGATTTATTCCCAATGATAGATCAGGAAGGATGATTCATTTCAAAGGAAAGAATTATATCCTCTCTAGAGCTGAATGACATTACTAGAGTGAACCCAAAAATATATTCAGAGCCAAACTCTCATCCATCAGAAGTGAAGCTTCAATGTTGTGACCACACGTGCATATACTTTTATCAAAATGGACACAGATATAGACGACACTCTAAAATCTATGATGCCTTGAGTCTTGAATCCACAAAAGGACAATTCCGGGCAAAGATAATGTTGTCTACAACTTGACTTGGGGAATCATTTGTCATGTTTCACGGAGGTACATAGGAAACTATACAGAGGGTTTGAAGATGCAAAACATTGACAATGCAATTCACATTATATCTTTGCAGTCCCAAAAGTTAAAATCAAACCACATCCAAACAGTTTTGAGCTCTCATAATGGAGAAATCTTTAGTGAGCACCCAAGGAAAGGGGGGCTTCAAATCCATCAAACTCAAATATTGTACCAAGAATTGCACCATCAGCCAGAAGCTATACAACTTCTAGCCAAACCCTTTCAAATAAGAAGCAATTGAAAGATCATATGGTTCCACAAGTCAAAGTCAAAAGCCAAAAAATCCCAAAATGTTCAAGCAATTACATGTGACCAAGCTCACATATGCATATCGAGATGCAGATGGCAACAAATATTAAGAGGTTCATGACTTTGTGCAAACCCTAGATGGCCAAACTGAAGTCCAAGATTGTACAAAGACTCAAGCTGCTAGAATAGGTGATAGATAGGTCAAAAGCAATGAAAGCTAAAGCTTAGAAAGCTACACTAAGGTCACCACCGAAATGTCCTCCAAAGAGACAAATTTTGTCAAAAAGTATAGTGGATCTTTTAAGATCAAAATTTACCTACATGCAACCATACAATGCTCAACAATTTCAAACAAAAGGGTTCAGTATGACAACCAAACGAGCCCATATCAACTGAAGAAGGTGAACAAAGCCAAGAAAATGCAAAAAAAAGTTCAATCCAAGGACACAACCACGTCAGAATCTGAAAATCTTGAGAAGATCAAGTGCAACATTACTGGTTAACATGAAGAAAAGCTATCAAGCAAAGTAAAGCTTGGTTTTCAGCTAGACAAGAACCTCATGTCTTTTCACACTTGGAAAAAGTGTGGCCAACCACAACTGGAAGATGCTCTTGAATTCATTAGCATATCTAGAAACATACGAGAAGAATTCTCATGAGTCGTTTCCACCACCATTCAAATAGGTTCAAAGACCCTCATAGCTCAATTTCATGTGATGACAATAAAAGATATCCAGATAATATTATGTTGGGAATGCCACTGGCCCAAAAGGTTTTAGAGATAGAGAGTGCAAACAAGATGCAGTCTTCAAATACAACCAAGGAAGGCAACATAAGTACAATCAAAATGGAGACCGATGCCAAAGCAAAGCTTATTGAAGATGTTTCATCTCCGACCAAGAATACCTCAGAAGAGCCTAAAGTAGATCAAACAATAGCCAATGCTATTCAAATAGAGCAAACAACAACCATGAAAGCTATTGAGTAGAAAATGCCATCAAAGTTAGAATTTAAGAAGATTGACAACCAAGAAACAATAGGAAGTGCAAAGGTCAGTCGATCATTTCCAACAGAGTCAATAGATAGAAGTCATAATGGAACTCAAAGTCTCAAGTCACCTTCCATAGAGACTAAGATAGATTAGGACCAGATTACGGCAGAAGAAGGACAAGGATATTCAATAGAACCACCAATGAGAATAGCTATAGTCCTCAATAGTACAAACAGATCAAGTGTCAGATGCAAAGCTCTATTGGATAAAGAAGTGAATTGCAATATGCTTTTAGAGAACATCCAAAGAATACTCGAGATTACTCCATGAAAGCAGGATAGAAAAGTAATGCGAGGTATGGATACAAGTCACGAAGAAATGGTTGCTACTCTTAGCATCCATAAGCATGAAGAGCAGGTAAAGTTTCACTTGAAGCCTTCAAAAAAAATTCTTGCAAATGTCACCCTTGGGCATCAATGGTTAGACCAGCACAAGGCCCACAGAGAAGATACAATGCTATTACTCTACTCTCCAAGAGGTAGCCACCACCAATAGTTACAAGTATCGCTAATGATGGATTCAACATTGCAAAATTCACAAGAATCAACGATAAATCTTGTAGACAAAGGTAAACCTAAAGTGGACGTACAATTGACGAGAACAAAAGATGTAGCATCATAAGACTCTACATAAAAGAACCCTCATGGATCAACTTCTTCAAGCAAGTCTAGTTTCAGAAACTTCAAGTCAATTCCTGAACCAAACAAAACCTCTAGGGAGCCACCCAAAAGAGAAAAGGTATATCAGCCCAAGTACTCAAGAAGTCAAAAGAAAGTCAAGCAAGTGCTTGTTCTAAGCAGTCTAGTAAAAATCAATGATCTAGTGTGGATTGAATATGGAAGGTCAATACAAAAAGACAAACACATGGCATGGATAGCATCGTAGTGCAATCTAAAAGAACAGGAGTACTATAGAGGTAATAAACAAATATGGGAACCAAAATCAAAGGTCGGGGCATATGAAGTGCAATCAAGACAATCTAAGAATAGAAGGCCAAATGGGTATCAATCTTGACAATATCCCAGGATACTTAAGAAGCGGGTATATAAAAGGACCACATTGAATGCTAAGGTCTACCACAACTCTCAAGAGGATACCAAATAGAGATTAATTTCAAGGAATCTTCCTCTTTCACAATAGTTCTATACATTCTATACAAACATTTGGCGACCAATTAACCAAAAATCAATGGCACTTACAGATAAGCTACATGAAAATATCAAGATCTCAACAAGATATCATCCCAGACAAAGTCATCATCAGAAAGGCTACAAAGATAATCAAGAGATATGGATTCTTAAGTCTTCCAGTGCTCCACGTCAAAGGACAAATACCAACATTCAACAAAGGCCTACATCAACATCAAAGGCTCCTTTCAAGCCTAATTGGAAAATCAAATGAACAATGGAAACTTCACCATCAAAGAAGGACAATTCTACCAACAAAGTTGCAGATTCAAAGTTGATAAAACAGCTATGGCAAGAGGAACCTGCAATGCCAACTTGGTCCTTCAATAATCCTCTTTTTGAGGATTCAAGATTAATATTACCAGAAGAAATTTTTGTAGTAAGCACAAGAATGTAAAAAGTCAAGTTGCAAGGGTGTAAAAAACAATCTTTGGCATAGTCAAAGTCAAGCTGCTGAGCCAAAAATTGAGCAAAGCGTTAGTCCCAAAGCTTCAAGTCATAATAAAATATGTGCTAAGAGTCGTAGTTATTATTATGTTCAAGCTGGAAGAGTTGAAAATATCTAAGTTGTGTCACTTATGATAGATGAGATGCGCATAAGAGTCGGAGTCTATTAACTCAATCATGGTGGAGTGAAGTAGAGTCCAACACTCACGCACAACAGTGCACAATAAGATGAGAGCACATATCCTCAACAACAAAAACACTTCTTAAAGGGGTGCCAGCTTGTAAAGCCATGACATATGCATTAGAGACTCTTTTTTGCTTCCACCTACTCACCTTGAGCGGACTGCAGTAGCCAAACAAACTTTCCATATTGCTACCCTCATGTTTGCTACTCTTTTATTTCTATATCCACCAGCAAATAATCCCTTCAGTACTTCAATAATGTCTCCATGCTGATAAGTACTCCAATAATGCGCCTATCCCAAAGGCACTTTTTTTCCACTGGGTTTTTTTCTCTTTGGTCATTCAGGTATTAAATCCTAATTTAGAACCTCACGATTCTACTTCCCTTGTACATATACTCATCATTAATAAATAAACCAAAGCCTCACCATTATGTTGCTACAATGGACAAATGTGACATCATCTCTCACATCAGGGACAAATTCAAAACAATCAAGATGCTACAACAGAATGAGCCCCATCAACAAAGTCATTGACAAATGAAGGCAAGGTAGCCCATCGATAACCAATCAAAAACCTTCCACACCCTCCACGAATACTTCTCAATAGTGCTCGAGGATGGGCAGTAAAATCAAAAGGGGCTTAATTGAGATGATGTTTGTTATTAACAAAAGCTTCTAAAGGCCCAAGTCTTGTGAGGATACATCAAAGATAGATACAGAGAAATAGAGATACAGATTCCAAAATGGTCATGTATTGTAATTTCACGATTTATTTCAAGCCACTGTAATATTTGTAACGTGTTACGAGCTCAACGAAAGTTCCAAGCTATAAGAACATGTCAATTAGAGTGCCTAGGTAGATGATTCAATATGTTATGGAGTCCTAAAGGCCTTGGGCACATGGACATTGCATGTTTTTACCCTAGGTATAGAAGGCAGTGTGTAAATGAAATTAGGGTTCTCAACCTCATTTGTTGAGACCACTCTTTGGTGAGAGCTCATGAGGTGTGTAGCTATGGAATCCTTGAGCTTCTCCTTGCTCATGTGACTTGATTAACACTAATCAATGCTTAATTATCTTTCACTATGTCTCTCTTATACTTTCTAGATTGTGAATGATGCTTTGCTTAGCTAGATTGTAACTAATTAGTGATTAATCTTGCTCTAATCTTGTGTGATTTCCCTCTATTCTTTGTGTGTGCATGTAATTTTGATTGGAGTGCAGATGCTCAATAGATCTACTTGTGTGCGCTTGTGATTAGTGTGTTGCATGATGGAATTAGTGATGTGTGCATCTTTGCAATTGTTAATGTGTGTGATTGGATTGATTTGATGTGAAGAGAAGTGTATGTGGAGATTTCTAGACATCGTGGCTCAGCTCCTCCATAGGCCAAGAAGCTCCCCTCGTAGAGTCGTCGTTTGTGTTGCCATGATTTGGCTCACTAAAAGTGTGAGTGTTTCCATGCCCTAGCTGGGTATCTCATCACTTTGGAATGACAATTATTGTTGGTCATTGGAGCTATGCCATGATGGTACCCTAAACAATGGCCACTTTTGGCAATGAAGATGGCTATCGGTATTGCCTATGTTTTTGGGAATTTAGCCTGTTTGGGTAGTTGACTTTATGATGGATCTTGCCCTCGGGTTCCACTACGATGTGAGTCCTCTACCATATTTCACAACTTTGAAGCATTGTGTGAGCTCCTTATGATTGTTGTTGATATCTCTCTAGCTCAATTTGTCATTGCTTGTCAATTTTTTTTGTATGCCATTCTTCAACTTGCCATTGTTTAATGGAACTTTGTTGTTGTCCTTGAAGATGAGAGTTTCTCTTGACAAGCATAGTTGAGACGTATAGGTGTTTCTCTGATTCTTTGATGATTGATATGGGTAGAAATTTCCTTATTTACTAGTACTTAATGTAGAAGGAATATATACAAGAGGATGGTGAATAGGTTTTTTAGATTAAGATCTAAAACTTGGAGGACCAAAGGGACAAACTCGTTGGAGAAAAAGTACCTTTGGTTTACCCCAGTTATTGTAGTTAAGTAGTGGACTTTAAGTACCTAATCATTCAAGGTGAGTGCTTGAGAGAAACAAAGGAAGAGTGCCTAATGTAAATGTCAATTATGGGACATTCTATATGCATATGAGAAATTTTTCAAAAAAAGCATGTAGTGTATGAAAGATCGAGTTGATGGGTGCTTCAAGGAACAAATGTAGCACATGTGATATAAAAATATGTCTCAATAGCTTCCATGTTTCCAAGAAGGGTTTTCTATGTAGAAGCTTCTTCACTCATACCTCACTATGCTCAATGTGTGAGTGTCTTTAAGACTTCTTCCTTCACTTCACCAGACTTAAAAATACATAAACTTTGACTCTTATACTCACCTATACCAGCATGAGTGACACAACATAAATATGCTCAACTCATCCACCTGCTTGAGAAGTATCTAGAATAGCTAAGACTCTTAGATCAAATAGAATATTACTTGAATCTTTGGGACTAACACCTCGCTCCATTTGGTGGCTTAGCTACCCGACTGTGACTCTTGTGCCATGTATTTTTAATGGCGACTTTGACGTATCTGTTCAAGGCCAGAAACCTGATTCCATAGGTTCTTGAGATTTAGGCCTCTTTCATTGTCTTGGTCTTTGAATACCATCATTTTTTTGAGTAGTTTGGCATACTTCTACTTCTCTTGATTTGTTTATCATATATCAATAGTGCTTTGTGAAATAGGTTTTATAGTTGTAGTAGGTATTGATGGAGCCTTTTCTTTATCTCCCATGAGAAGCGGTTGTAGATGTTTATGGGTTTTTTGTGATTGAGTTTTTGGTCTTTGTGTGATCGTCTTTGCATTTGACCCCTTTGTTGTATGACTTGATGGAAACTAGGCTTTGGTATCCATATTTGATTATTATTGTTGTAAAATTCTTGCTTTTGTAGTAGAAGATGAGGTGTCCATCTAGAGGTTGTATCACCCTTGTGATTGCTTGTCTTTGGGTGGAGCCCTGTGCTACATGATTGATCTTACTTATTCCAGGTTGAACTCTACTTTTGGTAACCATACTTGAGAGTTACCTTCATAAAATCCTTGTGCTTCAAGTAGCTTGATTGGAATCATCTCTTGCTTCACATGTATTTGTTGGATATCTTGGTAGAAATCTAACTTTGGTGCCCATACTTGCTGCATTGCTTGTTTCTTTGAAGGTATTTTCTTTTGCCTTTTGTGGTTATTCTTTCTTCTGATTGAGGTGTTTGTCTTCCATTGATAGCTTGGCTTTCTCTTTGTAGAACTTTTTCTTGTGAGGTGGGTAGATCTAGGATATTACCTTAAGCTTTTTGGCCCAAACATTAGTGTTTCCTTGAAAGTAGCCTTGAGTAGTGATTGAATCATTTGATACTACCCACCCTATTACCTTGGGTTGTTGAGGTTGAGCTTGTGATTGGTGTATCCAAATTGGATCTTTCATTTTGATGTGCTCTTTGGATACTAACACTTGGTCGATTTTTTTTGGCTCTTTTTTGGAGGCTTTGTTGTGAGATGGAAGCTTTGGTTGATAAATTTTTTGCTTAGGTTTCCATTGCATTGTTGATGGCTCGGATTTTGATGTAGAGACTGAGTAGGAAATTTGATGGACACTTGTTGAAGGTAAAGTTGACTTGCAAGGCTGATATGCTTGAGTGTTTGCTTTACCTTTACCTTTTTTGTTATGGATTTTTGTTTCTTTTTTGCATGGATTTGAGATGCTTTTGGACTATCATGATTATTGTTGTTGAAGATTTTGATTGTTGTCAAAAGAAGATGTTCATCCAGATTTTTATCAGTCTACCATTCTCTTTTTGACATGATGGGAGTCGATTATGTAGAAAGTATCATTGAACTCTCCAATACTCAACTTGAGTATAGCTTTTGCCATGCCAAAGCTAAGAATTGGCATTTCAGAACGTGTGTACACTCTTACTTCTAGCTCTTTGATTGGAAACTTTCCCATCATTATCCAAGTGCCATAAGACATTAGATTCTTTGTAGCATAAGGATTTATTCATAGTTGAATATGTAATTTTGAGTCTTGTCTCTCCACATAAGCTGACATTGATCACTATAGGAGACAATCGATATTTTGCCTTATCCTCATTCCTCTATTGATCTTGAGTTTGTTGAACATTTGATGTAGAACTTGGAAACATTACTTCTTCATCTGCTTTCAGTTGTGCATTTTTTGGACTCAACTTATTTGAAATAACTATTGTTGATTCTTCAATTATGTCAATGATGACATATTCTTGTGTAGATTTTCTTCATTTGTTTGTGCTCTTGCATCATGATTCATGACATAGTTGTTTGTCTCACCTTTTCTTCTTTCATACTTACAATTTACATTAGCTTCCTTCAACATCTTTGTGATAAAATAGGGAACTATGAGATAGCCTTCCTCATCATAAAACTTTGTAGGCATTATCTCATTTGTGCACACATCTAGAATAGCCAAGATTTGGTTCCATCTAAACGGCTCCAATAAATCCTCAGGAAATGTTTTTTGGATGTAATCTTTGTCTTCTATTGGTCTCTCTAAGATGCAATATTCTCTCACCAAATTCTCATACTTGGAAGCTCCACACATCCAAAGATATGGTTTAGTCTACAACCATGTAGGTATCTCTAGCTCATTGACCGTTTTTGAGTCATATTCCTCCACAAGAGTTTGACTACCATATTTTTAGCTATGGTCTTTCACACTGATCCTTGTTATAGACTCTTTGTGCCTCAAGTAGATGTTGTCATAGCCCCAATCTTATATCATTTTAAGTTTTCTCACTAATGGATGTCCCAAAATGATATCAAAATTGTTGTTTATTCCAAAATCTACTCTTGCAAATGTATGTTCATATTAAATCCCACAAGATGTTACAACTATTTTTTCTAGCATACCCATAGGTCTTTCTAGATAACCACCTGTGAGTTGCAATTTCATTTTGGTTTTCCTAAGAGCCATTTTTTTCCATTCTGCCCAAATCTCTTTGATGACTATGGCTATAGCCTCTAGCCCCACTATCAAGTACGCCCTTTGTATTCCACTAGTAAGGTATCATTTCCTTCTTCTCCTTCACAATAATCTCCCACCTTGTTTATAGATACCAGTTTTACCTTGGGTTTGTTTTGTGTCATTTTACCCATTTGTCATTTCTTTAGATTTGTGCCCATTTCTCCCCATAGAGGTGGTCTGATTTTCAACAATTGTGAGAGAGTAATCATGCATTGTATAGGAGTTGACATCAATTCATGCAATCTTTTAGTATCCATCATTTTTGGCATAGCTTTTCACTTAGATGATACAACTTTAACCTCAAATTTGGCTTCATGCTTTCTTGTTTATGATGGTAGAGTCCATAGAGAGTGTGGTTTTTTCTCTTTAGATGCTATAGACCCAACATCACTGTATAGAGTCTGTATGTCTCCTGAGTAAAACTTGTGATTCATGTTGATCTCTATGATAGGTGCAGACTTGAAAGCCGCACTACCATCCTTCTTGTTCCTTATTGTTTGTCATTAATCTTGTAGCCTTGGTTCTTCCACTTCAAGAATTGGCATCATAAATTGTGACTTTGAGTCATCTGTGGTATTAGCCACTACCCTATTTTTCAATGGTGTTTATATCTCTGGTCTCATGTGATGATTCGTTTTGTTTTGTTTGTACTCAATATCCTCGTTCCTTTTACGGATTAATACTTCTCTTCTAGGGATGCTTTGTCTCTAGCTCCATTAAAGATTGAGTTGACTCTATGAGCCATTGTATATTTCAAGTCTTTGTTTCTTGATTTCAGGATGCAGATATGTCAACCATCTTTGTTCCAATGTCTGATTGGTTTTCAGCCTAGCCTCATAAGCTTGTAACATAGTATCTAGTGGCTCTAGGACTTTCTCTACCAACACTAATCCTCTTAATGACATCTTAGATGATTTTTCTTTCTCCATTTGTTCCCTGTTTTTCTTTTTTTGTTTTAGCCGCTCTTTAGTTTTTTTGCAGCTTGGTTTCTCAAAGCTATTTTCTCTTCCAACCTTTTTGTTTTCATTTTATCTCATTTAGCCTTCTAAGATTTTCTTTGATTCCTCACTCAGAAGCCTCCCAATTCTTTTTTTAATAGCTAGTTTATGTTCCAGGTTTGTCTTTGGTAGCTTCTTGGGCTTGAGGTCTAGTCACCCTTAGATCCGCTTGAAGAAGGTAGCTCTCCTACAACATTCATTATTACTTTCCCCTTGTTGTTTGGGTGCTTTGGAAAATTAGGAATGACATGTGTATCACCACATTCTAGAACATATCCAAATACTACGTTCTTTGCTTGATAAGTAACATTTCTCGTCCAATGATTGCCTCCTCACTCATAGCATGGTCCTACTTGTTGCATAGCTAGTGCTATAACCAATGGTTGTTCTTGCCTAGTAAGAATGGTCTTTGATGCATATTCTTGATTGGCTATGTACATTAAGGTGTTCTTGTCCATGGAATAATGATTTCTCATAGGTTGTGGAACAAACAATGGTTGTGCAAAAATTATAAACTTTGCCCCAAAGGATATGTATCTCTAGCATAAGAGCTACTTTATGGCATACTTTGTAGGTATCTCTGGGCTTGTCGTAATATGAAGAAGTTATCATCAATACTTGGCCCACAAATGGTTCAATTGGTTGAGTGTAGTTGACTACTACTCTACTATCATTTAGAAGAGGTGGATGTTGCCTTAGCATACGTTGCGGTCTCGGCTGAGTATTACACCATGGGGTGGGATGATCCCCTCCACAAGTGTCACATCTTCTCATCTGTTTCTATCCTACATCCGAGTTCTGTCTATAGCCTTGGTTCATTCTCCTTACCACTTCTTTGGCCGATTGATCAACATTAGGAATGGTAGAATCTGGAATATTCCACTTCATCATGGATTTAACTTTTCATAGAAGAGGCACTACTAGTCACATTCTCTGTATCTTTCATTGCCTCTCCATATGCCTGATAATTGTTAACTAGATATAAAGCTTCTCTAGTGACTTGCTCAAAGGTGGTACATCCTTTTAATTAGTTTTTTTCAGAGTTTTATTTTGTAGGCCCTCTATAAAGAGAACTGGCAATCTTTCATCCTACGATAACTCTCATGCGGGACATCTCTCAAGGTATTGTTTAAATTGAAGCAATGCTTCCTTCACCTTTTCATTGTTCTTTTGCTTGAAAGAATAGCTATTTGATAGTGTGTTGTGATTGATCCCCCTTTTAGAGAACTTTGCAAATTCTTGTGAGAGTTGTTCAACATTTGAAAAATCCTCTATGTTCAATGGCTAGAACCAAGTCAATGCTATCTCTTCTAAGGGTAAGCGGAAGCCCTCATATTGTGTATGGAAATCAGATACTTGTTCATCCCTTAACACTTGTTTAAATAGCAAGTGTGCGCACAGACCTTCTAATTCATTGTACTTTGTCTTGACCCATTTGGCCACTTGAGATGGTCTCATTTGTCGTGGTTCAATCACCAATCTGACCAATTCAGAGTATCTTACAAAGATGTCTCTCACTCTCTCTTCTTGTCTTCGAAAAATCTTGATGAAATCCTCTCTGATAAATGCTTTGACATTGTTTTTTGAAAATCTATGTCCAAATTGTGGTCCTATTGACTCCATAGATTTAGTCTCTAAAACATGAGTATATGCAAGAGACTCATTGAATCTTGTTCTTCCCATAGATTGAGTCTCAAGTCCTTGTGTTTTGGTCTCTAAGATCATTGGTGCACTCACACTCAACAAAAAGTACGTAGAGATTGGATTAGCCTTGTATGTATATCTTTCTACAATTGGATCAACAAGTTTGTACTCTCGTACATACTACTTGCACTCCTTGGGCATCTATATATGTGAATGCATAGAGGTTCTTATGGTCTATCAGCTCTCTAGCATTGGGTTCTCTACACTTGTAGAAGTTATCTTAATCCCCATTTATGAACCTATACAAGTCCTCATAAGCGTAATCTGTTAAAACTCTCATGGATTTGCTAGTTTTGATGATGAATCTCACATTGGGTTTATTGATCAGTGGATGATTCTCCTCTAGGTGTTCATCAATTTTTACTCTCATATTTTCAGGCAAACATATCTAGTTTGAGGTGTATAATGGTTGGTGTGGTTCCTAATGAGGTGTATGATCACTTTTCAAAGATCCGTGAGCCATGCCATGAGGTGTTGTATGTTTGATACACTATCAAAGGTGTTGAAACATTTTTTGTGGTTTTCATATCTCTAAGTCGAGTGAAAAATCTGGTGGTGGATGATTCGTCTCACTCAATACTCTCAAGATGGTCTTTGACAAGCCCACCTTGGCTTAATGCAACTTATCCCTTTTGATCCCTGGTCAAGTCTCTCAAAAGTCAGGTCTTTGTGACCCTTTGTTGGTCTATGAAAATTGGTTTTTGGTACCCTAAAAGTTTGGAACTAGGAAACCTATCAAAACTTGGCTCTAAAATAAAAACCAAGCTCGCAAGCTCTTATCTTGGCTTTAACTGACTCAATTTGGAGTTTTGTAGAAAAAGTTAGAGAATTTTTGGTAAGGTGCACTTGAAACAACACTCAAAACAATCTCAATACCAAGACACATGAATTTTTGCTTGTATTTTGGTTTCTAGATGCTATTTTTAGCTCCAACTTAAGATATAAAATATTCTCAAGTATATCTACAGGCTCATCAAGTCGTATACCCCTACTATGAAGAGGTACATGGATCATGATCCATGACCTCTTGTCAAATTTTGACTTTAAATTTTGACAGTAGCTAGACAAGGTCATCTATAGGCTCTATACCAATTTTCATCCATTTTTGAGGTTGGGGGATATGGATCGTGATCCATGTTCCACCACATCTAGACTTGATCTCTAGAGAGCTTGCTACATCCTATGTCTACAAGCTATATCTCAAATCTCTTTGAATTTAGAAATTATTTGATAGATTAAATGCAACCCCTTTATGCTCTATAGTTTTGAGTTTGTCTTGTGTTTTGATGTCTTTTCACCCAAAATTGGACTTGGGGATATTTTTCTTTATATATGTACTACAATTTGGAAAATTTACAGGTCAAGCTGTCACCATAGGGACATGGATCGCGATCCATGTTTGGAAGCCAAATTGAGTTTTCTTGGTACCATTAGAATCAACATGATTACTAGATGCTATGGTATCAAACTTTTTTGTTTGGACCTTTGGATTGGACATACGGTCAATTTTTGCACTTTCTCACAATACTTGGAGGACAATTTTAGGATTTTGACTGGGGCTTTGACATCCAAATGAGATGAAACTTTGAGATAAGACTGTAAATAGCAAAAATATTTGCTCAAAAATTTGGAAAATGTACATGGATCACGATCCATGTTTGGAAAGCTTTTGATCCCAAAATTGAACCACGTATAGACGAAGGTACTTTTAGGCTATTTCCAAAATCTTTTCAAATCCAAGTTTTGGTTAGCCAAAAGTAGGTCTATTTTGTGGTTTTTGGCTATCTTCTATTCCACGCCCTTTTGGTCACATATTTAAACTTTTTTGACAAATTTGACTTGAAGAATATGTTTCTATATATCTCTGCTACTCACTGTTCAATTTTTATCCAAAATGTCAGATAAAGTACATGGATCGTGATCCATGTTCCACCTCCTTTTGACATGAAACTTTGTCAACTTGTAGTCTTTTCTACCTGGAAGCTATTCCCAATATCTTTTTTTTGATATGGATAAGAAAAAGTTGAAAAATCCCAAATTATGGTTAGATATACTAACTTTAAGTGCTTTTCTCCCACTTTTCTTTTTTTGACGATCTTTTTACCACAATTTGGTCCCCAACTTTGGTTTTAGTCAAATGAAGTCATTATCTATCAATTGGTCTCTGTTATACTGAGTTCTATCTTATGGATATATGGATCGTGATCCATGTTCCACCACAGCTGAATCTGCAATTTTCATAGTTACTAAATACTGATTTTCTCTAATTGTTCCACTTAATGTTTTCTGATTTGGATCTCAAAATCTCAAGATATAACTAATTTTGTGTTTCCTATCAGCCAATTTCGATATGATTTTTGAAATTTTCTTGCAATGAAACTTTCTTAGAGTAATAATCTACCAATTCAGAGTATCACTAACAAATTTTCTACAAAAATGGCCTTTGGGGATTGCGATCCATGTTCCACCACAGAATCTATTAGAACTTATCCATTTATACTTGATGAGTTTTTTGAGACCCTTGCGCACCAACTTTTTGAGTTTGAATTAGCTTTTAGGTCTCTTTCATCAAAGTTTCAGAATTTCAAAGTTATGGTCTTTTTTGCCAAAATATGATTTTTAGTCCTTTTTGGCATGCTCTTTTCAACTCAATTTGATGGTGATTGTTTCTACTTACCCTACTCCTATGTGGTAGAAAGAAACAAGCAACCAAAAAAAACAAAACAATGCAAAGAAAAATTGGTAAAAAAATATATGTACTAAGCCACTCACCACCTAAGGATCATTCCCCAACAATGGCACTAGTGTTAACGGGTCACCACGATAGACATCTGTAGCATAGCTATCTGACACTAACATACTCATGTCATAGATGGAACACATAGACTCTTTGAGGGTGTAAATCCGTAAGAAGTGAACCTAACAAGTAAACACATCAATTCAAAAAGAAAGTTTCCAACTCCTAGATCAAAAACTCTACCTATGTATTATCTCACTGTTGAAAGTCATCACGCCGTTTCAATAAGTAAACGGACTCGGATAGCCACAAAACTGGGAACCTATATTAGGTCTAAGGAGACATGTCTACAAAGTCTAATTACAATCTAACAAGGTATCAAAATCCTAATCTATTATTTATTAGGTCACCCACATTGTAACAAAACAACCCAAATAGGTCGCCCTAAGGTCCTAATAACACTCTCTTATGGTCACAATGTCAAAAAACACTGATGTATTATTGTAATGAAACACTAATTTTTCATGCAATGAAGCCCTAATTATAGTACAAACTTTTGTAAACATGTATCTCAATCCCTGTATACATATTTTGATGAATACAAACAAATTTTGAGTCTTTGAACTAGCTCACCACATTTTCTTTTTAATCTCTCTATTATTATATCTCACATTAAAGTTTTCCGCCTGTGATGGACGAGTAGCCCTAAGTGTCTAAACCCGTATCCTCGTCATCGTCAAGAAAAACAAAGTCATCATCCATGAGACCATATGTGCCATCCGTGTAATCATGTAAATCTCCCTCATCATTAGAGGCACAAACGTTCACTAAGAATGTCACTAGACGTCTATAGTCATCTTGGTCAAGAGGGTAAGCTTGTGCACTTGGAGAGATGTCCTCTACTAAGTAGGGAGCAATCGTGGTCAAGAGACATATCAACCATTCTAATCCCCTTTCTCACTTGGATACCCAAACTAGTTCCGGATGAGTTGTATAGTTTGTTTTTTCTATGTTTGAACTGAGCGAAACAAGCCTTTCTCACTTGGATACCCAAACTAGCTCCGGATGAGGTGTATAGGATTCTGTGATCTTTCCCTTCCCACGATCTTCAATTGGCTTTATCTTTACAGGATTTGACTCACATGGGTCTATAGGTGATAGGTAAGAACACATTTTACGTTTAGGCACCCAGATTTGATCATTCCCTTCATAGTAGCCTGGGGCTTCCAATAGTTGTTTAGGAATCCAGCGCAATGTTTTCTTACATTTCTTGGAGCGAGTGGGACGTCTCTTACAAGGCTCTTGTTTTTAAGCATAAAAAATGGTCGCTAAAGAAGCTTTAGGGACCCATTTGTATGTTCTTTTTGTTATATTACACCTAGTCTTGTGTGTCTCATGTTTTGTTTCAGCAACAGAAGTTGAATCTCTAGAGGATTGGGCTTTTGTTACAAATGGTTCAACCTCTTGGACATGCACTGTTTTGAGTTTTATTTTCTTGAGAGGTGATATCTCAGGGACTATCGCTTGAGTGGTAGGGCTAAGAGTTGGTTTTGGTGTTGTGACACTCCCAGTCCCCCAATCAACAGTGCATTTGATCTCTATCTTCCACGTGCATATCCTAAGTTTATATTACTTTCCATAGTTCCAACAGGCATGACTAAAATGTCTTGAGCTACAACCCCATTCTCATAACTGAGATAAGTGTGCCAGATTCCAAAAACCGTAGTTTTTTCTCATTGACACCCTTGACTTGGATAGTACTCTCAGATAGAGATGGATTTCTTAACTGACAACACACTCCATATGATAGCAGATTATATTTAGCACCCGTGTCCAATAAGGCATTATATAGCACTTTCCTATAGACGCTATTTAGCTCAATAGGGTATCATAGAGGCATGTCAGATTCCAACCAATCATCCTCTATTTCAACATGAAATGCATGTTTAACTCCAAGGTTGGACTCTTGTTGGCGTCTTATACATTGTTGTTGCTCTTTAGCCTCAACTTGAGCTTGTACCTTCTTCAATTCTGCTTGTGTCTTGGTTGCCTTTTTTGATAGATGGCATGTAGCTCCTCTTGATTTAAAGGATCATAATATCTTTTAAATTTTCTCCCATTGAGGAATCCAATGGTTTCAACTCCATCAAGAGTTTCCACACAAATGGTACCTTGTGGGGTGATTTTGCATACTCTATATGGTCCTTTTCCAGCTTACTTCAACTTTTTCTTCTCGTTACGTACTCCATACATAAGGACTTTATCCCCAACCTTGATATCCTTGTTTTTTAAATGTCGGTCAAACCATTTCTTTTCCCAATCTTTCTCCACAAGTGCATTTTGCACAGCCAATTATCTTTCTTCATCTAGCCTCTCAAGGATTGTTAGCAGCAGCAAGCTTACTTCGGATAACTCGGATAACATTTTTCGGAGATTTTATTGTAAAAACACTTATTATTTTGATGATTCGGGAATGTTGTAACTCCTATTTTCCAGATAAACAATGTAATCAAATGAGCCGGGGCTACAAGCTTCCAGATTGTATCAACCTATCTGTAGAGTTAGAGCTCCTAGATTATTATTTTTGACCACAAAAACCTTGGCTAAGGTATAAAAGCCAATTTTTGTAAGTATTTCATAAGTTTTGGATAATAAAAACACAGCATGAGCTAACAGTGCTCACTTCTCTCCTTCTTGTGCTTCCAACTCCCATCTCGATTGTCACATTGCAGTGTCGTCTATTGTGTTGCAACTGCAAGTGAGAGCTCTACGCATTGACGTAAGCATTTCATAGTAATTTGTACCTTTTGGCATCGCTGACTCGTGACCTAATTTCATCATATGTAACATTTAATGGCCTAGTAACTTGTGTGTAGCGGAAAATAGCATAAATGTAGTGAGTATTTCCTTCCAATAGATTCCTAATGAGCATAGCAAGAGTGCTTGGATGGAGAGAGCAACAAAAGGCATAACACCTAGTTAGATAGGCATGAACAATACTTCAAAATAGAGAGAAATTAAGCTATTGACAATAGTTGAGGATCGGATTTACATGGAGCCGGTCCCCCCTCCAAAAGTCTTTGTATTATAGGTTTCCCCCCATCAAGGGAGACATTTTACAATACAATCCTTTGTGTTCCTTCAATAACTAGCTAGTGCAATGAAGATGGAAGCTTCAAGCACTAAGCTAACACTTTAAAACACAACATCAATTCCTCGTTGGTTTCAGACCCAAGACCTCACACACCTTCGAAGATGGTGAGAGCTAGCGGGGTATGAGAGTAGATTGAGAGGAAGAAGGAGTATTCTTATGAGAAAGAAGTATATCTCCTCACATAATAACTCATAAAAGCTTAGCATAGCTTAGTAATTGGCATGGTAGAGGAGATAGGCATGCATTGAAGCTTGTCTCTTGGTTGGATTTGCATCACAAGGCAAGAGTGTGTCGATGTAGGCCTCCCTTCTCACAAGCTTGGAGTAGATAAAGAGCTTTCCACTAAAGCTTGAGAAGGAGATAGACTTTCCTTGCTTCAAACATGAACTAGTGTGAGTGTGTGTGGAATAATGCCTCACAAATCAGCTCCCTCTCTCCTCTTGGTTGCCCCTCTTGCTAATTCCTCTTGTTGGCTTCCCATTGGACCTCTCCAAGCTTAGCCAATAGGGATTAAGTGGTCAAATGAAGAGCCTTGTGACATGTGTCCCTCTTTCCCCTTTAGTGAGTGCTTAATTAATTAGATTAATTCTATTAAATCCCCATTGGACCTTTTCCCCTTTTGGCCAATAGGAATTAAGTAAGCCATTGGGTTGCTTAATTCCTATTGGACCCCTTGGCAGGCTGTCTAATAATCATCAGGAGACTTAATTTTCATTGGTTCTTTTTATAAAGTGTTTATAAATTAATAAGACTAAATTTACTCTAGCCTAATTCTCATTGAACCACCTCTATGGTCATCCAATAGGATTTGAATACTCTTTGGGGGAAACTTGGGCTAGGAGCTTGACATGTGTCCACTATGCCTTTTGTGTAAAGGGGAGCCTTTGAGTGTGTGTGTGTGTGTGTGTGTGTGTGTGTGTGTGTGTGTGTGTGTGTGTGTGTGTGTGTGTGTGTGTGTGTGTGTGTGTGTGTGTGTGTGTGTGTGTGTGTTATCTCACCTCTTTCTCTCTCTTCTCCTACCTTTAGGGCTCGCCCCCTTCCATGTAGGGATCTAGGAAGAGTTTGTGTACATGTACAAATCATCCAATTTCCTTAAGATTCACCATTTGGACTTACCCTTTCCAATTTGGAACCTTAGCACTTTGGAAGTCTTAATGGGTTGAACCTTAGGTCTTTGAAGCCCATTGCTTGCACATTGCTCTTCTGCACATGGTCCCCCTTTGGATCCCTATTGTGACCAGTCTGCTAGCCTTACCAATAATCTATGTTTTTCTCCCCTTGCACTTTCTCATATTAAATGATCAGTTTAACATGAGAAAATCATTTATTAGATATTAGTTATTATGACATTAACAATCATAGTCGTTCTTGACTATGAGGTAGAGATGATAAAGCATAGTCATTAGTCCTTTTCCTAGCGGGTAGAGGATCCCTATCTTATACTACGACATCCTTCTAAAATGGATGACTAATCCATTTGGTGCTTAAGAGCCTAAGCTGCCACAAACATGTCTGCGCATTAGTCCTATCAATCTTCCATAGTAGAGTGACAAGCTCTACTTGGTGTTTGGAGACTTCGTCTCCACAAACTTGATCCTAAGCATGCATACTACTTAACATTTGTGCACAATAAAGAAAAGAGAGTCTTATACGACAAAAAATTTGTTCATTTTAAACATTGTACATTTGCTTACTCTAGGGAAGCATTGTAAGCATTGACAAGGTTTAGGTTATCCTTTAATTGTATGACTTGCATCCATCTAGCATCTTCAAAAGGATAATTCTTAAACTTAATAAGATACCGTCGAATAATCTTACAGCCTCTCAATACCTTGTCTTCATGTCGGAGAATGGACTCGGGCTTCAGCACCTCTTCTTGGTCCTCAATCTCTGGTGGGTCTTCAATAGTTGGTTCTTGAGGTGGCTCTCCTTTGTAAGGCTTTAGTAGGCTCACATGAAAATCATTGTGCATGAGCCAATGACTAGGCAACTTGAGTTGATAGGCCATCTCATTGATTGGTCTAAGAATCTGGAAGGGACCATAGTACCTTTTTGCTAACTTAGCATAGTACTTTTGGTGTCCCGTAGGATTCTTGCCCATCGTGTTCCTTAATCGAGGCTTGGGAAATTTAAGCAAGACCCAATCATTTTCTTTAAAGGCTTGAGCTCTTTTGTGCTTATCAATCAGCAGCCTTTTGCCTTTGCTATGAGATAGAGATAGCATCCTTAATCTTTTGGAAAGATTCTTGTAGGTCTCGGCTATACTCATCTGTAGTGAAGATCTTTCCGTGTACTTTAGGTAGCAAGGGACTTTTGGATCTTCCCTCAATTACCTTGCTGAAAGGTGCCTTTCCTGTGGAGGTATGTACAGTATTATGTTAGGCATACTCCACTAAGGGTAAGTAATTCTCCCATTGGGACCTTTGATCTACTTCCGTTACATAGGCTTTTAGTAGATCAAGAATTGTAAGGTTAGCTATTTCACTTTGGCCATCCGTTTGCGGGTGATAGGACGAAGAGAAGTTTAGCCTTGTCCCTAAATTATCAAAGAGACCCTTCCAAAAATTATTGGTCATTTTAGGATCTCTATCCAACACTATGGACATCGGAAAGCCATGGTACTTGAAGATATGTGATATGAAGAGGGTTGCCATTTGATGGGCTTTGATAGTCTTTCTGGCAGGTACAAAATGAGCTTGTTTGCTAAACCTGTCTACTATTGTCCATATTTCTATATTCCCATGGATAGACTTGGGCAATCCAAAGATAAAATCCATGGATATGCTCTCCCATGGTGAATTAGGGATTGGCGATCTTTGAAGGAAGTGTTTCTGATGCTTCTTCATCTTCCATAGCCAAGGGTGTAGAAGTCATGCTCAAGACAAGCATGGTGATTGCGGTGATGGTGATGGTGTGGGTGTGTGTGTGTGCACTAGGCATACACAGTGCATAGTGTGTTCTTTGGTGATGTTGTGTGTCCTTAGTGTGATGGTGACCCCTCTTTATATAGGGGAGGAGGGGGGAGAAATTCTAGAATTTAGAAATGAAGAAATCATTATCTACATAGGCCATGTGACTATGGGCCCCACTTGTCTGGCTGTGTGTATATGTGCCAGAACAGCAGTCTCATGAGAGAGATACTAAGAGAGAGAGGTGGGTTGATGAAAAAAAGTGAGAGGTGACATGGAGAATAAAGTAATTACCAGAGGGGAGAGAGGGGAGTGTGTTCAGAGGTGAATCTGTGTGCAGATGTGTGTGAGCACAAGAAAAATCAGGTAACCACCGGGTGGGGATGGGTCTGTGGGCACCTTTTTCAGTGAAACTGAGTGTGTGTGAGTGTGGGAGAGGTTATTTAGCTACAAGACAAGAGACATGGCGCCCTTTAGAGAGAGAGGGGGGTATTTGGGTCATGGGATATGATAGGAGAGAGAAAGAGGGGGTGGGGTATACTATTTTGGAAGATAGGGTAAGTTGCATGTGAGTTAGGGTGCATTATTGGTGAGTTATAATGCATTATTGGTGAGAGGTGGGGTAGCTTGAGGGGAGAGAGAAAGGAGAAAGGACAAGGGGAAGAGAGAGGGGGTTGACCTTTTGAGTGGAGGAGAGGAAAAGGGACACCCGGCGGGGCAACAGTGAAGAAAAAGGAGGCAAGGTGGGGATGGGCTACCCCGCAGGCATGAGGTGGCCTATTTTACCTTTCTTATATATTTACATAATCATACTTTATTTTTTTCTTACTTTTTCCAATGTCTTTTATCACTCCCTCCCTAAGAGGGGGTTTTCATGGGGTGGGGACGAGAGAAGAGGGGTATGGGAGCTTGGCTTGTGAAAAGCCCCCATCATTAGCCCTCCCCTTTTGGCTAGAGGCATTCATGTCTCTAGCTCATCTGTTTGATCATTATCGTCGGAGGTGGCGGCTGATGGTGTGTCCTCATCTGGAATGTCAATAGGTGGAGCCTGGTCAAATAGAAGAAAATAAGGTTTAAGTCGCCAACCATTTACCCTGGTTTTATGAAGTTTTCCATCAGCCTCCATAAGCTGGTAGCTTCCATTGGCATACTTTTTCCTGATGATGAAAGGACCTTCCCATCGGAGTAGGAGTTTCTTATCCTTGCGCGTGTCGAAGCGATTGTCGTAGCGGAGCACCAACATTCCTTTCTTCAATTCTTTTTTTCGGAGATGCCCGTTAAAGCTAAGCCGTCTATGCTCTGCTTGTGCTGCATAATAATTTATTGCTTCTTCTCTGTCCAGCTGCAGTCTTTCCAAGTTGATGATGTGATCTCTCAAATGCATGTTGGGCTGTTGAAGCTGGCTTGCCATTACTCTGAGACTTTGTAGTTGCACTTCAATGGGCAAGATTTGCTTCCTTACCAAATACTAGATGATACGGTGTGAATCCCAAGGATGTACAAAATGAAGTTCTGTAGGCCCATAAAGTTGGTAGTAGATACTTATCCCAATCTCCAGGATGATTGTTTAGCTACTTGGTAATAATTTTAGAAACCATTTCATTTACCTTTTCAATTAGGCCATTACATTGAGGGTAATATGGTGAAGACTGCCTCCTTGTAATGCCTAGTTTCTGCATTAATTCTCCTACCAAGTCTGCTCTGAAACCTGGCCCTCTATCAGAGATGATCTCTAAAGGTGTGCCAAACCTACAGCATATGTGCTCGTAGATAAATTTAGCTACCTCTACCGTTGTGATTCTAGTGGTGGCTGTAGCCTCTGCCCATCTAGTCATGTAGTCGACCCCCATGATAATGTAGAATTTTCCTGAGTTGGCCCTAGGTAATGGCCCAATGGCATCGATACCCCATTTTTCAAATGGGCCATATGAGAGAATAGGTGTCTGTGGTTCAGGCATAAGTAACCTAGTGCCGGCCTTTTTATGGGTTTGGCGTGTTGGTTGACTCTCCCACTGCAAATCGATTACCGTTACGCCTGGCACTCGAGCTTCGATGGAGATGCGGAGTTCGTCTAGTTGTGCTTGGAGCTCTTCTTCTTCTGTAGTCCAATTAGCAAATCCTGCTAGCCATTCATCCATTCACAATAGTTTAAGGGTTTCAGTCTTGTAAACTGAAGGGTTTCATGAAAAGATCCTCAGTGGGGGCACCAAATGACGGGAGCAAAGCGAACCCCGAACCCCGACGGCCTCTAAAACACCGGGGACCGAATGGTGCGCCTCGAGCCTGTCATGGTAAAGCAAACAGGGGGCACCACCTAGCTTCAGCGGCTAGGACGCAAACAACACACCACCATAACAAAGTTTTCATCCAAGAGAGATGGATGCTTGGGAGTAATGATGAAAAGGAAAGGGAATGAGATCAAGTGAGAGAGAGAGAGAGAGTGAGGGAGGGGGTATAGCGGCTTAGTACTTAGGCATCACAAAAGGATGGCGAATCCGCACACCCTTCACATATACACAAGCTCACTCCAAAACACAAGACTAGGTGGCGATTCCGCACACCTCACATGGGCAAAACATTGCAAGAAAACATACTCACAAAACCTCAAGCTTTATTTAGAGAATTAGGCGATGAAATGGGGAGCATAGGGTAGGGGAATGAGAAGGGAGGGAGTGGTAGAGCACATGGCGGATAGGTGGGAGTTGATGGCGAAGACTCGCACGAGGATTATGGCCATCATCCTTCATTTAGTTGCCCTTCATCTTCCATAGCCAAGGGTGTAGAAGTCATGCTCAAGACAAGCATGGTGATTGCGGTGATGGTGATGGTGATGGTGTGGGTGTGTGTGTGTGCACTAGGCACACACAGTGCATAGTGTGTTCTTTGGTGATGTTGTGTGTCCTTAGTGTGATGGTGACCCCTCTTTATATAGGGGAGGAGGGGGGAGAAATTCTAGAATTTAGAAATGAAGAAATCATTATCTACATACGCCATGTGACTGTGGGCCCCACTTGTCTGGCTGTGTGTATATGTGCCAGAACAGCACTCTCATGAGAGAGAGGTGGGTTGATGAAAAAAAGTGAGAGGTGACATGGAGAATAAAGTAATTACCAGAGGGGAGAGAGGGGAGTGTGTTCAGAGGTGAATCTGTGTGCAGATGTGTGTGAACACAAGAAAAATCAGGTAACCACCGGGTGGGGATGGGTCTGTGGGCACCTTTTTCAGTGAAACTGAGTGTGTGTGAGTGTGGGGGAGGTTATTTAGCTACAAGACAAGAGACATGGCACCCTTTAGAGAGAGAGGGGGGTATTTGGTTCATGGGATATGATAGGAGAGAGAAAGAGGGGGTGGGGTATACTATTTTGGAAGATAGGATAAGTTGCATGTGAGTTAGGGTGCATTATTGGTGAGTTATAATGCATTATTGGTGAGAGGTGGGGTAGCTTGAGGGGAGAGAGAAAGGAGAAAGGACAAGGGGAAGAGAGAGGGGGTTGACCTTTTGAGTGGAGGAGAGGAAAAGGGACACCCGGCGGGGCAACAGTGAAGAAAAAGGAGGCAAGGTGGGGATGGGCTACCCCGCAGGCATGAAGTGGCCTATTTTACCTTTCTTATATATTTACATAATCATACCTTATTTTTTTCTTACTTTTTCCAATGTCTTTTATCACTCCCTCCCTAAGAGGGGGTTTTCATGGGGTGGGGACGAGAGAAGAGGGGTATGGGAGCTTGGCTTGTGAAAAGCCCCCATCAATGCCACGTTAACTGCACAAAGCTAGGCGCACTGCAAGGCTGAAAAATCCCTATTCTACTTACTCACATGCAATTAATAGTACCAACCATTTATAGCTAGCTTGAGGACCTCCCTTCTTGAGCAAGAAAAGAGAAACCTTGTGCTCTAATACCAATGTAGCATTTAATGGCCTAGTAACTTGTGTGTAGCAAAAAATAGCATGAACATAGTGAGCATTTCATTGGAATAGATTCCTAATGAGATTAACAAGAGTGCTTGGGTGGAGAGAGCAAGAAAAAAAGCATAACACCTAGTTAGATAGCATGAACAATACTTCAAAAGAGAGAGAAATTAAGCAATTGACAAACAGTTGAGGACCGGATTTGCATGGAGCCGGTCCCCCCTCCAAAAGGCTTTGTATTATGGTTTCTCCCATCAAGAGAGACATTTTACAATACAATCCTTTGTGTTCCTTCAATACAAGCTAGTGCAATGAAGATGGAAACTTCATGCACTAAGCAAAACACTTATCAAACACAACATCAATTCCCTCACTGTCTCAAACCCAAGACCTCACACACCTTCGAAGATGGTGAGAGCTAACGGGGTATGAGAGTAGATTGAGAGGAAGAAGGAGTATTCTTACGAGAAAGATGTACATCTCTTTACATAATCACTCATATTAGCATATCTTAGCTTAGTAAGTAGCATGGTAGAGGAGATGAGCATGCATTGAAGCTTGGCTCTTGGTTGGATTTGCATCACAAATCCAAGAGTTGTTGGTGTAGGCCTCCCTTCTCACAAGCTTAGAGTAGGTGGTAAGCTTTCCATTAAAGATTGAGAAGGAGAGAGAGCCTTCTTTGCTTCACACATGAGATAATGCCTTGCAAAAATCAGCCCCCTCTCTCTCTTGGTCGACCCCCCTTCCAATTTGCTCTTGCTACAGTCCTATTGGACCTCCCCAGGCTTAGCCAATGGGAATTAAGCAGTATAAGTGATAGCCTTCTTACATGTGTCCCCCTTTCCCCTTTTGTGAGAGCTTTAGGTAATTATTTAATTCAACTAAACTCTCATTGGACCCCTTTGCCTCCTAGCCAATAGGAATCAGGCAAGCCATTGGGCTGCTGAATTCTAATTGGTCCCCTTGGGAGACTGTCCAATAGTCTTCTAGAGAGCTTAATTCTTATTGTTTCTTTTATTAAATGTTTTTAAATTAATTAAACTAGATTTACTCTAGCCTAATTCTCATTGGTCCACCTCCAAGGCCATCCAATAGGAATTGGGTACACCTTGTGGGGATCTGGGCTAGGGAGCTTACATGTGTCCCTCATTCCCTTTGTGTAAAGGGAGCTTGTGTGTGTGTGAGAGAGAGTTTCTCTCTCATCCCCTACTTGCAAGGCTCGCCCCCTCCTATGTAGGGATTGATAAAGACTTTTTGTGACACACACTAAGCATCCAATTTCCCTAGTGTTTGGCCTTTGGACACAACCTTTGAATTTTGGAACCTTAGCATTTTGGAAGTCTTAATGGGCTGAACCTTAGGGTCTTTTAAGCCCATTGTTGCACATTACTCTTTTGCAAATGGCCCCCCCTTTGGATCCGTATTTTCCCTCCATTGGATCCCTATTGTGGCCGGTTTGCTAGCTTAACCAATATTCTAGCTTTTTCTCCCCTAGCACTTCCCCATATTAAATGGTCAGTTTAACATGAGAAAATTGTATAGGAGAATTAGATATTGATTATTATGACATCAAAGATGTTAGCAAAGGGGCACACACACACATCAAAGATGACATCTTCTGCTACAAGTGGCGATAACAATAATATATTTTTTATATAACTCAATTTTTTATTTAAAGGCATTCAATCTATTAAGTGCTTGTTCACACAGTTATACATGAAATCCATATGAGGAATGAAATTTGGCACAAAGCTCCACATACATCTTCCCATTTTTTTATGATGATGAAACCATAAAGGGACTATACACTGCCTTGGCTAAGATAATTGTATCCAAGAGATTTGTGAGTGTTGAATCCTTTGAGAATCATCACAGTGCATCCAATGGACCGTAAAGTGTTAAATCTAGAGAGAACCACTGTGATGTATCCAAGAGACCCATCACTAAACTTGTAGTACTTGTGTGAAGTTGTGGTAGAATGCCCCAGATTTGGCCACAGGGGGTGGTTGTTGGGGTTCACTCCAACAACCACAGGGGGTTCACTCCAACTGGGATGGGACTATGTATGAACGTGTTGTATTAGCCAATATAAGGTCCCAAAAACCGAACAATAACCCTCTCTTTCATTTTGCCTATCCACTAGTCCCAAAAACCGAACAATAACCCTCTCTTTCATTTTGCCTATCCACTAGTGTCTCTCATCTTCCTCAAGACCTCTCTTCTCTCTTGTCTAACCACTCTCCATGTCTATGCATGTACAAGAAGCAATAGGTCTCCTTAGAACTCTCTCTCTCTCTCTCTCTCTCTCTCTCTCTCTCTCTCTCTCTCTCTCTCTCTCTCTCTCTCTCTCTCTCTCTCTCTCTCTCTGTGTGTGTGTGTGTGTGTGTGTGTGTGTGTGTGTGTGTGTGTGTGTGTGTGTGTGTGTGTGTGTGTGTGTGTGTGTGTGTGTGTGTGAGTGTGTATCGGCCCGTGCTGAGAACTTGTCTCTATCTCCTCGTGCTTGAGTGATGTATAGGCTAATTTAAGCTCCAAAATAGCTATCAAAAATTTATCTTTTGATGTGTTTCTTAGATGGAGATTTTGAGGGTGGAAAAAAGTTTAAAAGAGGGTCAAAACTTTAGGATGCCTATTGAGAATACTCTTGGAATGATGATCATGCTTCGATAGCATTTGAATTCAAAATTTGCCTTGAAAGTGCATGCACATACATGGTTGAAAATTCTCAGCTCTTAGACTCAATTGCGCTTTTCTCCTTGTGCCTCTTCACCTACTACACTTTCTATGCAATACAAAGAATAAGTCTTTATTCTAATTATCTCTATGTGTACTTCACCTAGGGTTGTAAGCCTTATCTATGTTTGGAGAGGGAGGTCACCTAGGAAAGGAGAGCATTACCATAGCCAAGCTCTCATACTAGCTCAAAGGAGTGCAAATGCACATGTGTGCATGCTGTTAGGGAGAGGATCACACAATGTATGGTGGACTCTATAGTGGGACATGCTCAATGACTCCTTATTTATATTTGATATAATAATAAGGTTAGTTGTGAGTTATTATGGGTGTGTTGTGTGGCTGGTCATATTGGTCATTATCTCAACATGAACATCATGAAGAAATTAGAGTCCATTACCCTAGGAACCCCAAGGTCAATTATTAGTAGCACTGACATCAAGTTGATTTTTGAAAAGTTGCTTGCAAAAGGGGGCAATGTGACACTCAAATCTTGGTGATAAAAATGAATGACTAGTGCCATAGTCAATGAGAAGCTCAAATGATTCCCCTTGGTGATTTACAAATGCTTGAATGATATCATATTATTGATGTGCCCCTAGGGATGTTGATAGTAACATGTAGGGTTACTCTTTCCTCTTGTTCTTCTCCCAAGGTTGATTTCCATATGGCAGTATGAGCTTTTGTAGTAGTCCTTCCACATCCTCATCTGAGTTCTCCATTCCTTCCCTCATGTTTGACAGGTTTTTCTCGTCCTCTTCCTTGAATATGTGTATTTGTAGCTAAATCTCACCTAGGACAAGTATTTCTAAGTTGTTCTGGCTCATCGCATTTAAAACAATATAGATTGGAATTTGGAGTTCCAACTACTTGAGCTATAGCTACAAGTTGATGTTGATAGGTTAGGTTACTTGGCCTTTGATTCCACTCCCAGGGTCTTCCTCTTCCAACAATAGTTCTTGGATTCTTATTGTTTCCCATTTAAGAGTTAGCCACTTCTTTAGCTAAAATCTTGGATCTTATGAATTTGGAGTTCCAACTACTTGAGTTATAGCTACAAGTTGATGTTGATAGTTTGGGTTACTTGGTCTTTGATTCCACTCCCGGGGTCTTCCTCTTCTAGCAATATTTCTTGGATTCTTATTGTTTCCCATTTAAGAGTTAGCCAACTTCTTTAGCTAAAGTTTTGGATCTTATGAGAGCGTATTGAAGGTTGGTAAAGGGGCTCAAGCCCTGTGCATGAGTGTGTACAAGGAAGGGGGAAGGAGAAGTAGATTGGGGAAATCCACAGCTGAGATTCAACATGTGTCTCTTTATTTTCTTTGAAGAAGGTTAGTTGACTTAGCGTATGTAGGGAGACTCACACGGGTTACCGCAGTGGCCTTTACCCAACAATCTCCCACTTTATCTCCAGATGCCCCTTGAGACATTATACGCGTATAAAGTCTCTGTTCGCAGATTTTCAAGTTTTCTTCACAGAACTCTTGCTCTAGATCAAAATCAGATCCCTTACCTAAAGCTACTCCTACACATCATGTGGGGTTTTGCATTAATGAGTAGAAAAAGGCTTCACTGCCACACACAGACTAGAAAGCCCTTTTCTCTCCGATACAACTATTCTAAACTAACTAACTGTAATCACGAAAGACCCAGGCGAGATACACACTCCCTCGATCCTCTCTTTGATCCTTAGTTCCTATCTAAGATACAAGGAAATTTGGCGAACCAAATGGGCTTTTACCTCGTAGGATTAGTCAAAGGTCACCTACTTAGGGCTCTCGTCCCCGGCAGCGGCGCCAATGTTGTCGTGCAGAAACACTGCTCGCATACGCTAATACAATGAGAACCAAGCCAACGACAAGTTGTCAACCTAGGACGGAATTGATCCGCAGGTGCATGGAAACAAATAGCTGGCATTAGGAAAAATATGGACTCTCCTTGGGCCTTTTTGATTAGTGAAGGCTTAAGGGAGAACCAATGAGAAGGCTCTTGGGATATCACCTAGAGGGGGAGGAATGGTAGGGGTGCAGCCTAATTGTCTCCCTCTTCAATGCTTGGTTCTTAGAGAGAGGTGGGAGGTAGGCTGGGGGGGGGGGGGGGGGGGGGGGGGGGGGTAAATAGGAGGAGAGAGGTGTCATAAAAGAGGGAGGGACCCCCAAAAAAAAAACGCGCATGCTTAAAAACCCAAAAAATTGAAAATTTTTTAAAAGTTCCAAAGTTGACCCATTTGCCTCCAAAACTGCCCCAAAACATAAACTAACTTTAAAAAGTCAATTTTTCCCCCCAAAATCCACTTTTCTCTCTCTCCCTCATTACTTTTCTCTCCCACACTCTCTCTCTCTTCTCCCTCCTTCCATTCCCTCTCTACAGTCAAGGCAGCCATAGCCAAAAGCTTTCCACCACTCTCTTCCTCTCTCTCCATAGCTCCCCCTTCTATCACACCTCCATCAACCCTCTACAGTCCCACACTCCATAGCCCACAGCTCCACTATCCTCTCTACCTCTCACTCCTCTCTTTCTCTATCTCCACTGTCAAAGCCACCATAGCCACCATAGGCAGCTCACCTCACCCTCCCCTCAGCTCCTCATTCTCTCTCCACAGTACTCAACTCTTTCAAATCCCTTCCTAAGCCCAACTTCCCAAGAATGTCCACGCATAGACGGCCCAAACCAGAGATAGAGGAGATTGTGTTGCACAACACAAAAGACTCAGAGGGGGTATGGATCCCACAAGTGTTCAAGAAGGGTGCATGGATCTACATGCAACCGTCACATGCTGGACCTCATCGCGTACGGTGTCGAGGCGTGTTGGAACGTCATTGGAAGGGCCGGCTATTGACATTCAAAGAAACAAAGTCCGGAATGGTGGCCATCGTACAACACGTCTACAGTGCAGCTGAGCTCCACCTCAAGAGAGCTTCTACTCAATTTGCACCTCATTGTAAGTTTTCATGGTTTAGCTATCCCATGCATATGTCATGTTTACGTTTATGTGATCATTATGTTTAACTAAGGACATTTGTAAAGATGTTTTTCCATCCAGCTTAGTTGAGGAGCAGCCGCTTGAGTGCCTATCAGGCACGTTCATGGTTGTGCATGCTCACATTGGGGAGCTTATGTTTCCTAATGTTTCATCGAAAAAACTTACCAAGCAGCGAATATTCATGTACTCCCACAAGTACGTGGTGCCGAAGTCAAGCCAAAGCTATGGTAGGTTAGAAGCCGTGGAGACACCCTCATTGCAGAGTGCAGAATGGCCAACTCCAGACCATTGGGCTTTGCTTTCTTTCAAGTGCAAGGTGCTGCAAGATTTCCAAGGGTCCCTAAAGTTTGGTAAGGCAACCAGATCGGTGGGTCTCAGTTGGCATTGTCCCATTCATTTGTTTGTGCATGCATTCCGCTCTCTACCGATTGTAGAAACACCAACAATGTTTGTTTGCAAAGAAGTTGACATAGATGCAATGGACACCATTCTAGGTGTCAATTGGGGCTATGTTGACGGTTTGCATGATGGTGACCGTTATAAAGTGTCCCCCACACAGCTTTGCCTTCGGTATTTGAAAGCAAGGTGCACCTTGTATGCACGGTTTAGCTATGAGAGGTGGATGCACAAACGTGGCAAATGGATACCCTTGCAGCTGACAGCCGAAGAGATTCAATCCTTTGAAATTCGTGTCCGCATGCCCAATAACGAGGTGGAGGTGGTTGCAGTGAATCCGCATTGGACTCTTGCCAATCTTTGGGAACACTTTGTCATAATGGGATTCGAGGATGTCGGTAATGCAAGTTTCAAACTAGAACAACGCAAGGTCTGCTTTGTGCTTCCTTAGCTACCTTTTCTTATTTTCTGTGGGTTTTTGTATTTTGATTGCCCATTTTTGGTTGTATAGATTGGAAGGCGGATGGAGGCCACTATGCTTGTTTACAAAGATTGGGCTACAGACGAAATCATCTTGTCTAAGTGAATTGGCTTGTAACTTTAATCGTTTATATATTGGATATTTTATTAAAGATTTTGAAAAGTTTTAAGGTGTTGTACTTGATTTTGTACTTGAGTTTTAAGGTGGTGTAAATTTATTTTTTAAATCCATATTTTTTATTTTTTTTGAGATAGAATATGTCTATATAAGGAGGACCACCTCCTCATTTCACCATTTTCATCCCAGCATTGCAGAGAGACCTAGCATACCCAATCACGCAAAGAGAAGACATGGCTGCTACTAGTGCTTTAGATGCATTCCTTACTAAGGTTGGGCATGCAAATCGCCCTGAGCTTCAAGCATTTTTCACAACCCAACCCGATTTGGAAACCACCTTGACCCTCCACTCTCAATCTCTTGAGCACATTACTTCATACATTTCCACGTGCATGGGGAGATTCATTGTTGAGTTACCAAACCGACCAGGGCAATGGGTCCCTGAAGGCCTTCTCCACCACATCTACCAAGGGGACAGGCCATTTCATCAGCGGCTTGCACGCTTTGCCACTATAGCACAACCCGTCGGACAATATGTGCGGCTTGAAGCTGATGATGTGCGAGCAATGCGTAAGGGAAGGATCGGAAACACTTTTTTCTCTGTTCAGGCCATATTGATCTTCCTCCTTCACGAGTGCCCAGCAAGCCCTGACGTAGTGCTACCTCACTTGCAGATCGGCAGGGTATTGGCTGATGTGAAGGACCCCAAGCCCGTGGCCATTGACTCATCCGCAGAGGAGAGGACTCTTGCCTTGACCTACCCTGTAGGGATTCAAGGCCTCTTGGAGGCCTCTCCATCAGTCGGTTCATCCTCGGGACCGCCAGAAGGAACCACCACTCGGGATGCATCCCTGAGGTAGAGATTACCTGCTTCTCCTCCATTGTGGTGGGTGGGGAGGAGTTTGTGTTTATGCACGATCTGGAGAAATCCTTTGAGCTTCGCATGGATGAGTGTTTCGCCATCCTCGATGCCCATGGAAAGTTTGAGCTTGATACCACCACCTCCCATGACAATGATCTCCTACTGCCCATGGGGAATACTTTGGCGGACACAGTGGCGATCGCACAAGCCGAGGTGGCAGCGGCCGAACAGGCCAAGGTCTCTGAGGAGGAGTTTGTGGCCGTGCAAGCCATGTGTTTGGCTATACGCGCAAGAGTGGATTCACCACCACCTGCTGCAACACCTGTTTTTCTTGATCCAAAGGGGAAGTCAAGCGTGGATCTTTACTTGCACCCGGATGCCAATGAGGAGGATCGTAGACAAGAGTTATAGATGCTCACTTACATTTGATTGTTACAAATGATTTTGTTAATGTTATATCATAATTCTGTGCCATATCTCAGAAAACCTATGTTCTGCAGGATGTTCTGGAGGTTGACGCCTGGGCGCAACGGTCAGGGGGGAGGAGGACGCCGTTCGGACCTCAAGCGGCACTTGCTCACTACCTCGGCACACTTCCCACTGGTGTCGTGGTGTTTGTCCATGCCGACTACTCTCCCAATGGTCGCTACAACATTTTTGCTCTCCGTTCACTCTCCAAGGCGTTGTGTTTAACAACACTCGCCCAAACGGCCAACCTTGTAGTGCTTGTAAAGAAATATTTTGCAATATCCACTTTCGGTGTAAACTTTCACGGGCGCCTTATTGCCCATGTCGGCATGAACCAAGATGTAGGGGTTAATGACACCCAAGAAATCACAACCACTTTACTTAACAGGGAGCCACCCCAAAAGGCCAAGCGCCAGAAAATTGTAATTAGAAAGATCCTAAAGCAAAAGCCGAATATCATGTAAAGCATTGATTTCTTTAATGAAACTACTTTTTGCTGTCTATGACTCTCTTTCTTGCAAGGTTTTGAATTTCTTATATGTTGGGCTTCCATTGTGTATGAGAAGCACCATAATTTTTGATATGACTACTAAAGGGTTTGGCAGGCATTAAAATTTAAAAAATGTATACTTTGTTATTTCTAGGCTTCCAAAGTTATGTATGTGCCTAGTAAAGGGCTTGGAAGTCCCTAGACAATGTTGCCACAAGGGCGCGCATTAGGGCTTTCCATCAGTAGATGAAGTGTGCAAATGCGCGCCCTTGTGGCAGATGAAATTGGACACATCTAAGAGCATACCCAAGTACAAAACAGAGTTTCAAGGCATTAATACCCAGTTGCAAAAGAGAAACACATGGATACCCAGGTAACCTTAAGCCCATCTTGCCCCAGATACCTAAAGATGTATTAACAAACCACAAAACTGTGGAAATATCTAAATCCTTCTTGGAGAATAGGAGCATATCCAGTTACAAAACAGAGTGAGAAGACAATAATACCCAGCTGCAAAACAGGAAGACATGGATACCCAGGTAACCTTAAGCCCATCTTGCCCCAGATACCTAAAGTTGTATTAACAAACCACAAGAGTAAACTTTGTGGCAATATCTAAGCCCTTTCTGGAGTTTAGGACTGACATGGACTAAGGGGGGATGAATTCCAACAGCATCTATGCTAATTGAAGCATTGAAGCAAACAAAACATACTTATTGCTTGTCAAAATTTTCTGGAAACCACTGGAGAGTTTCAGCAAAGCACTAGGAGAGGCTGCCACAAGGGCGCGCATTATGTCCATCCATAGGCCTCTAGAAGCCCCAAATGCGCGCCCTTGTGGCACCCAACTTGGGGGCATTCCAAGCCATTTTGAACACTTTGTAGATGTTTTTGCCATGCAATAGTGAGTCACATAGCATGGATACATCAAGAAGTGCATGCCCCACTTAGCCAAGGTGCTAAACGTAGGCAATTTTTCACAATAACAAGCTAATGGCTACATACATACAATAGAAGGTAGACAAAACTTGAACCACTGCTACATTGCATGGTGCAGAATTAAAACAATACAATGCGCACTGGGGTATACAATAAAAGACGCTTATATTCAAATTCTTCCCAATACAATGCACAGAGTGGGATATAGAATCAAAAGACGTTTGTATTCAAATTCTTCCCAATCTTGGAGTTCCATAAATACAAAAAGGTTGATGCCTAATTACAAGCTACTCCTCATGGCGCAAACGGCGAGCAAGCTGCATATCCTTGGGCATAATGGTTACACGCTTTGCATGGATGGCACAGAGGTTAGAATCCTCGAATATTCCAGTTAAATATTGCTCTGTTGCCTCTTGGACTGCCTCTATGGCCACGGCGCCCATCCGAAACTGAGTGTTGTACAATTGCAAAACCTCCCTGCATAGCCTTGCAAAAGGGGCCCTCTGAATCAAGAGCTCGGTGCTCTTTTGATAGTGTCGAGTCTCCGCAAAAGCACGGCTGCGCTTTTGTACCTTCTGCGGTCGACGTGGAGGTGCATTTTTGGCACGAGTCGGGGCAGCTTGCTTCCTCTTCTTGTAGACAATGCTCTTTCTCTTTTTTTTCTGCACAGGCACTTCTAACACCTCATAATCGGATTCCACCCACTCTCCATCTGATTCGTGCTCTTCACTATCGACCGGATGTGATGGTGTAGGTCCACTCCCTTTAGGAAGTGTCTTACCCCCAATAGACATGTGAGCTTGATAAGTTTGTATTTGAACGCCAACCCATGGGGCATCTTCATCCGTTTGTGTCTCTTCGGAGCCTTCTGACGGCTGCTTTTGGCTGTTTGTTTCTTTGCCCTGGTCGCTCTCATCCTCCCTGTTGCCATCAGAATCGTTGGAGTCTGATGAATAGACAACAAGACAATGCTTCCGTCTCTCTTTTGCTGCTGTAGAGGACTGGCCATGCTGATTTGAAGCTCCAGCTTCTTCTGTGTGGACTTCACCTTGAGCTTGTGAAGTTCCAGCTTCTGTTGTTGTACCTTTGAGTCATTGGCCATCCGGCCCCTCTGGATATGCAATCCTAGCCGTTTGTTTTGTTCGTGCCATGGTTGCACCTAGTAGGGAAGATGACAAAATGAGCCCCTTTAACCTTTAAATAGGTTTTTTTGAGATTTGGGCCCTTTCACAATATGCGGCCAATTGAGTGAAACTCAAATAAAGCAATTGAATTGAACAACTAAACCAGGATCATGCGGACGGCTGACGCGACGCCCAAACGCTGCCTTTTCGATATTTAGTTGTACGCCAAGCTTCGTGGCCGAGGGACGCTCGCGAGCATTTCCACTTCTCGGATGCTGCAGTACGGGAAGCGTTGCGTAACTGCTTTGCTAACATCGATTCTCTTGCTTTCTCAATAGTACGAGTTCTCCCAAAGGTGTGCCTAAAAAACCAATTAAACATCTCTTGGAGGTAGTTGGAGTGTGAACTACCACCACCATGCCGAGTATTCTTGAAGTAGACTCCTTTTGCTCGATAGTGGGACTTCTCCATGCCTTGTGTACTCCATATATCAAGCGAACCATAGCGGTCCATGAAGTATGCACCATGCGCATAGAGAATGTGCTAAAACAACCAAAAAGGAGATAAGCGAATAGAAAAGTTACATTTTCAAACATTGCATATGTATTAAGTCCGTTAAAACAAACCATGTAGTGTGTAATCTTGCTTTCAGACCATCCGTCCTTAGCGGCCTTTGTGAATTCATAAAGCACCTTCTTGAACTCCTCTCACTGCTCAACGGTGGTGCTTGAAAGATTCATCAATTGCACAACCTTTTGAAAGGATGACCATACTAGCTTGCGTTGGTTAGCAACCTCCACATTGGGATCTTTGTCCGTCGTGCATGAACACAAATCTTTCCACAACTCCCACCGCTTCTCACTTGCTAGATCAACACTTGCCTTGGATACCTGCATTGGAGACTTTGACATCTTCTTGAAAAACCGACGTGCTTTGGCTCCATTCATGGAAACCTTCTGTGCCACCTCATATGTCTTCTCCCTACAAGTCTCTGCTACAATGTTCACCCTTGATCGATGACATCCAATCTCATTAAGGAGCGTCTCCACCCCCTGCATGGAGTCTTTTGACCGTTGAAAGGTCTTCATTGTGAAAGCATAATCAATGTGATGCTTTAAGATCCTATCAAATATTCGCATAAACGCATGCAATGTGCAAAAGTGAGCATTGTTGAGGGAGAAGGGAATTATGGGGTTCCACCCAGGATCTTTGCTATCCTTATTGGGCACCTGCAGCATATCACATGAAAGAACCAAACGTTGCCACTCCCTATTTATATGGTCATCATTATCATCGTCTTGACCTTCCACTTGAGTTGCTTGACTTGTCTTGTGCCCTTTCGTACAGAATGGACAGGGAAGTAAAGAATTTGCACCTTGTTTGCATCCAAGCATGCACTTTATGGTCTTTAGATCACCACCTAAATGCCATTCAACATCAAACTCCCCACGTCCTGGAACCATGAGCTTCTCACCGTTTATTTGAGCTTTAATGACCTCTGTGACCCATGGGATTCTACTGAAAATCCATGCAAGGACTTCATGTGTCTCTTTCGGAACTTCAATTGCACCAAGCCACCATATATCCTTCTCTGATTGCACACTAAAAGAGGGCTTTGTCGCTTCACTCGAACTGCAAGATTGCTTGGCATAAGCTAGGGCTTCATTCATAAGCGTGATGCTCATTCTCTCCAACTTTGTCCCTTTAACAATTACACACTCATCCAACTTCAGCACGAACACAAGCTTGCCTTCAAGAACTGCCAACAACATAAAGCCTCAGAATGCATGTTATGACACATCATAGAGCATGTAGGCAACTCTAAACTAACCTGCATCACTCAAATTGTAGAAAACATCCATGGACTGCTGCAATCATATCAAGTCCACAAAGATATTGTTGAATTTGGTGTAAACAAATCCTTCGGTCTGCAACACACTATTAGAAACAGCACCGCTTCCCTTCCCGCGGCCCTTCCTTCCTTGTGATTTGCTACGGAGCGGCTGAAGAGGTATCGTGTCTTCAATATACAAGTAGTCCCCTAATCGGTGAACAACATCTTCATTTGACACCTTCTTGGCAATCTGCACTCTGTGAGGAAGTGGGAATAGGTTTTTCGTGACTCCTCGACTTCTTAATGCATCTTTTAACACTTGATGTATTGCTTGATAGCCCTTGGTACTAATCCCAACAGCATCACAAATATCCTGAACATCTAGATCAGTGACAATATTAGAAAAATCTCTAAGAACTCTCTTAGTGATTGCGTCTTTCAAGTGTTTTGCCTCTGGAGCATCAAGCATCCCAATAAAATCCTCTTTGTTGAAACAAGAACGAAGTAAAGTAGCCCTAGCTGACGCATTCTCGCCGCCGCACGTTTCTTGGACGAAGTTCCTATTGCCCAAAACAACAATGATGAGCCGTATTAAACTTAAACAACATGAGGGATAGAACATGTTACCTCATAGCTGTCACCCTTCGTTTTCTTGCACCTCCACGTGGTGCAAGAGTCTGAATTTCGGACAACTCTCGTTTCCTCACCCTACCTCCCATGGCAGTACTCTTCATGTGTGAAAGAGTATCCTCAAGCTTTTTAATTACATTTTCCTTGGTTGTGATGGTGCTCTTTGCCTCCTCAAGCGCACTAGTAGCTGTTTGCATCTGAGCTTGAAGATTGTGGAAACTCCCATTGAGCAACTGCCAATGACGCAAGTAGATCTCGGACCGCGCAATCTCGTGTTTGTTCAGTCTCTTGCAGTAGCCCAACAAACCTTGCTCTCCATTTCCAACGTATTGCAACAGTGATGGAATGTTTGTAAAAGACGGATGAACATTGAGAGAAGGATCCTTTGGATACAAGCATCCGTCTGTCCAGAGATCCACATTCTTCTCCCCTTGAGCGCGGCGTTCATTGGCTGAAGGTAATGTACCCAAGCATGTTTTCTTTGTCGGAACATACTCTTGAGGTAGGCGTAGGAAAAGCCCTGGAGACCTACCGCGTGAAGAGCTTGCTGGGACATTGGTCACGTCGTCAAGAGGCATTGTAGGATGGAGAGATGGAGCTTGAAGGATGGAGAGATAGAGCTTGTAGGATGGAGAGATGGAGCTTGAAGGATGGAGAGATGGAGCTTGAAGGATGGAGAGATGGGTGCGTAGGTGCAGCAGCAGGTGCAGGTGCAAGGGGGATGGGTGTAGGAGAGGAGCTTAGATTAGGAGAGAGAGTTTTCAATTTTGGGGGGAATTTTCTAAAAGTTTGGAGGGAGTCAAAAAATGTTGAATTTTGAGTAATTTAACTTAAAAAACTTTTTTTTATTATGTGTATATGTTGGGGGTACTTTTTAGGGGGGAATAGAGTTTTTTTGAAAGTTTTTGAAAAAAGTCAATTTTTTTACCTCTTTGACCCACGGATTTGCTTAGGTGGCATGGGAGAGTTAAGAGGCCACTTACAAGTTGGCCAAAAAGGTAGAGAGAGAAGACCCCCTACCCCCCTACTTTTCAAATGGTTTACCCCCCCCTTCCCTACTTTTTAAATGGTTACCCCCCCCCCTTCCCCCTACCTTTTTAGGGGTCAAAGGTGGAGGAGACCCTACCAAAATAGCCCCATTCAAAGCCTTTGTCCCCCTTAATCTTGGCAGGCTTCCTTTAAATTAGGGATTCTTACAAGGCCCATGGAGAGTCCATTTTTTTCCTAATGGTTGTCACTCAACTATTCGACCTTCTCTAGACAATCACTACCAAAGGAGATCATTCTAAAACACTCTAATCATACTGAACTGCAATCTTTCCTACAACACTTCCATTCACCGAAACATGGTCAAACATTATCGATTCGCCACAAAACTCAAGGATCCTCCTCTACACACCTAGAGGACCCTTCCCTGAAGTTTCCAACCTAATCCACAACCCGTAAACATATGGTGCAGAAATCGCGTATAAAGATAGGCCTAAATTTACAGGTCGTCGAATCTGGAAATGTTTAGTCCTAAAGTGTAGTTCTACTCATCGTGAACGCAATGAAATAAAGCAATCACAAAACGGACACACAGATAGAGAGAAAACTCACTCGGAAGCTCACGGAAGAGCTCTTCGCAAAGAGACTGAAACTGCTCAAGCTTGGTGTCGAAGCGTAGCTCTCGCCGTTGCTAACACGATGGCGTAGTCACTTTCACAATGTAGTAGTCACAGCATGCAAGGGGAAAGGAAGAAGACCTCTCTCACTCTCACACACAGTACGCAGTCTCTGTACGTTCAGATAAGCCCAAAAAATGATAAAAAGCCCCCTTAGGTTTACAAAAGATTGGCTTTTATACCTCAGCCTTGGAGGTGTCATCTCATCAAAAATGAATTCTACTTCCTATCAGGGGTGTTGTGGAATAGCAATTACAATGACATATGTTGAATTAATTACATTTAAGCTCATGGTGTGAATAGTACAAGAAAAATGGGATTTCGGATGCGGTTGATTTGCAGGTCAACACTCCCCCCTTCCGCGTTCAGGTCGTCCCCGACATGATCTTTGTCTTCTTGAGTTGCCGCCTGGGCCTTCTTCTTACCATTTGCACTATTTGTTCATGCAAATACTGTGCATAGTTTACCACTTTAGGCACATTGCTTCGGATGGCCCATGTCACTGTCGTGGCAACGGCATGTGGTGGTGCCATATATTTCTGAGGTCTTTTGCTGCATAAATGGAAATACTGATTGTACAGCTTGTAGACTCTGGCTACTCTTGGGTCCACCATGTCTTCCCAGGTCTGATTTGGCTTCTTCTTTTGGTGATAAACTTCTAAAGTTTCTCTTCTTTCCCTGACAGAATTCCCTTCATTGCTCATACTTAGGGCATCTGCTATCACCCGTGGTGTAATCATCACCTCGACTTTTTGGTTGTCCAAGTCGGTGATCACAGCCTTGCCATGCTTCTGAATTGTGCTTGTGAGCTCATAAACTCTTTGTGGATCCACACCTGCTGGCTCCGCAGTGAAGAAATTGTGCAAGTCTGCCCTTTCCAGCTGAGTTAGCAGAGCTTCTTTGTTTGCTTAAACAATGATTTCTCTTGGGTTCATAGGGATATCCACCGTGTTCCCTTGAGGATCTCTGAAAGTGCCTTCGTATAATGAGATCCCTTCATCCTCAAGTGTTCCGTCATCTATCCATGCTTTTGTAGGCTTTAGTGATTCCCGAGGTATGGTGTACGGCTCGGCCTTTGCAATGATGTCCTTCACGGACATCCTTTTCTTTTTTGCCGGTGATCGGCTTGACTCCATTGATCCTGGTATACTCATAATGTCAAAGTTAGTGAGCCTGTTAAAATGTGGCATAATATCAACTTCTTGCATCCATATAACTTCAAAACTGAAATACAAGCTATTTAGGGCCTAGGGGTGCTATGCATGTTGTAAAAAGTGCAAATCATGCTCAGAAAAATGCAATGAGACTTTATACGCGTATAAAGTCTATGTGAACAGATGGTGGTGATTTTGAATGTGTGCATAGCCCTTGGCAAGTAGGTCACATGTATAGGCCTGGATTCCAGTTTGGATGTCATTTGAACAAGTTTTGACCCTTTTTTCTGATTTCAAGCTTTTTGTGGGCTTTCTGTTGAATGACAATCATTAAGAGGATTTCTGATGATGAAACTTGGTGGGAATTCCTCTGAGATAGGAGCAAAGGCTTTGGTTAAGTGAAGCTTGAGATTGGATGTCAAATTTGGCTTGAGAGACATTATACGCGTATAAAGTCTATGTCATCTAATTTGATACCATGGATTGACTTTAGCTAGGCTTACACTCCCTTTGCACCAAAACCTGATTTGGGTGATACATCAGCTGCTTTAAACCATGAATTTGAGATCTAGTGTTTTGATCCTTGTGATTGGGGTTTGAGAGGTCATGAGGCTTTTGAATGTGGTAGAACTTGGGTTCTGAGCTATAACAGTTGTGTTACAACCCTGAATGTGAAAAATGTTGACAACAACTTCAAATTTGCCTCTGTAGTCTTTATACGCGTATAATGTCTAGATGGTCAAAATGAAGCTGAACTTGATCTGTGAGGTCCCCATGACATGGTTAGCACTTTGATCATTCCAAATTTGACTTTTGAGGTTTGACATTGAGGCTGGGGTTCAATCTGTGGATTTGGCATTCTTCTTCTTTTTTTCTTTTTTCTTTTTCACTCTTTTTGATCCCACTAGTCATAAACTTGTTCAAATTAGTCCAAATTGGATATTTGGCATGTATTCATGATATTGGATAAGATGAAAACAAAAAATGATGAGTTTGACCTCCAGAAAAAGATAAAGTCATTATACGCGTATAATGTCTACATCTGGATTTTTTCTCTGTTTTCAATGTATTTTGTTGTTGATGCTTTGTATAGTGCCTGGATCAAGTTTGGTTGGATTTGGAGCAAGTTTGTTAGTGTTTCGGCTATAGTTTGAGTTTAGGCCTAAACCTTGCGTTTTGTTTTGGCATTAGATGCTCCAACTAGCTCCAAACCCAGTCAAACTTGGTAGGTCCTATGCTTAGAGTATGTAGTATGGTAATATGAATCAGTTTATGATGAACTCTTTGTGAAATTGGCAGTGAGTCTTTATACGCGTATAATGACTACTGTTGCAAAAATGTGATTTTTTGAATCCTAACTTGCCTGGTGATTGTGCCCTAAGCCCTAAATACTTGATTTCAACTTTAAAAGTCATTACTTGAGCATAGAAACTTCCCTTTGCCTTTTCAGTCTCGTTGAAGTTGTTGCTTGGTCCTTGAGCCGTCTTCCCACCATTATTCCTGCTGAATATCAATTTCCTATCTTGGGGAAGTGAGTAAGAACCTTTTCATGTGGTTGTTGCCGCATTTGGGTTCTCCAACACCCCTTTTCGCGATTTGTCGCTCTTAAAGAGTCTTTTTGATTGGCGATGATAGATAGCCGCTTTTTTGCACTTTTGGCTTTAAGCACAGATGGTTGGTGGTATGCCGATGCTGCTCGTGAAGTTTCGGGGCATTCGGTCACTTCGTTTGCCCGTATGAACCAAATGACACTTTGCAAGCTCGAAGACTTTTCTTGTATTAAGGCCATTTTTTTGTGATCCGAATTTGGAGAAACTTCACAGGCCCTTAGGCTATGCTAAAAGGTATCTCCTTGTGAGATTTCACTCCGTTCTGATAACTTTTTCCCGAATCGGGTTATGGGAGGCCTGAGAAATTAGGGTTTTTCCAGCTGACCTAATCTGGCATTTGGGGTCATAGACATGTTCTTCTACTCTAGGGTTAACCCCCTAACAAGTCTTGTAGCTACTAGGTTAGTGGTTGTCGAGTTATGGCTACTTTTCTCTCTCTTCTCGCATCGCCCTACTGCTGTTTCTGAGAGTTTTTCGCGACAAAGTAAACAATGAACACCAAGAGTGCATGGTAGTGAGCTCACCTCTCATATTTGGCGCTGTCTAGTATCCTGTGCGCGTCATACAAAGACGTCGAAGGTCGGAGCGCTCTAGGTGGCTGGAGGTCTCTGTCAATTGTGAATAGTGGAAATGAGCTTAAAATGGAGTGAAATTTTCTTATATTGGAGTTCCCCGGACCACTTTTGATGAAATTTGACATGTGCTCCCATCTTCTCGCGAAATGCAGTTTAGACTCGAAAAGTTCCTTATTTGGACTCCGGTTGCCCAGTTTTTGAGAAATTTGACGTTTCGGTCAAAATTAGGCCAAAACACGCTTCCGGCTACATCCTCATAATTGCACCTCCATCGTACCATAGGTTGGCCTATAGTTACTAATCATCCCCATATTTTTTTGTTTTTCATTTCGACCGTTTTTCACCTGCTTTTTGTATTTTTGAAGTTTTTCTGCTGAAAATTAACAAAATTAAAAGGAAAATAGCAAATTAAACCCAAAAAATCCCCAAAAATCAATAAATCACAATCATCACCGCAAAACATTATATACACTCACATGCAATTTTTATGGCCGGATTGCTCCGATTTACCAATATTTTGCCCGAAAAATGGCTATTTCTACTTATATACACACACCTAGGGGCTTGATTTGGCGTTTGGTCTATACCTATAGATACATGTTGTATAAGGGCATATATACTTAGGTTGGTCCAGAAAATTTCGCAATCAAACAACAACCCTTAAAATAGTCGAAAATCATGCCCTTTTTTGCTCTTTTCACATTCATTGGGTCCGCATTGAGAATGCCTCCCCCTTTCCTAATCAGAGTCCTCCCGGACGACAAGGTATCGCCTCGGAGTATGTGCCGTGCATGGGTGAAAAAAGTTATGCTAATGCTCGACCGTGTAATGTAGCCCTACCTGATGCATACTCGGTCAATGCATGGGAAAGTTAATGCAGTGCTAGAGGAGGGTATAAGCAAGATGCTTATTGGCATTTTCCGTCGAGGTTTCTTGTTTTCTTTGCAAGTAACAGCTGTAACTGTACTGCTCTCTGTTTAATTGTCTGTTTTGCCACCGGCAATTGCTTTGCCGCTACTGTTGATATAGCCGTAGCTGTTTCTATGGAAAGGATTGGCTTGACGGGAATGGCCGTGGACCGTAATTCCTTTGCTTTCCATTGGTAGCTTATTTTTGCATGTTTTTGTATATGTTTTGCTACTTCCGTTGTTACCACTGTTTTGTTACGGATTGGCATCCACATAAGTCGGTTGCCCTTTTTCAAATGCAGATGTCCGTCTTTCGTTCTTTCTTGTACTGAAGGGAGTTCCTGTTGCTTTTGTTTGGGTATCCAAATGCTAGTGACATTTGAGTTATTGCTGAGCATTTTCTTTGGGATCCATATCTGTTTTATCCCCTTGGTTTTTGGTTGAACTGTACGCTTCTGCTTCTGTTGACTTCTTCTGTTGTATTGTCGTAGGTCTGCCATGTCACCTCTATCCTTCCGCACCCATACTTGTTTATCACGTGTTGCTAACCTTGATCTTGGCACTGCGGTCGGTGTTTCTTTATGCTTGTAGTGAACATGGTTGGCAGTTCCCTGTTTGTTTACCATGGGTACCATGTTGTTCTTTGGTGGCATTCTTGCTTTTGGCTCTTTTTTTTTTGTTTGCGTTGCTGGCAGTGGATTATTCCTATATTGTTGAGCAAAGGCTGTTACCTATTGTTCTTGTGCATGCTGAATTTTGACTGCATTTTTATTCCAATCTATCTGCACATTGTACTCCTTTTGCCAACGTTGTCCCAACAACATTTGGTGTTGTGTGCTCTCATCCTCGACCACATAAAACTTGTGTGGGTAAATATATTGGTGTACTTGTACATGCAATATAATCCAGGCCATTGTTGTCAACGAGTGTGATGTAATACTTTCCAGCACTTGAGGAGTAGGGTGAAGTTTTTCTTCAAGCTGTAGTTGGTTATATAATTTGTAAGAAATCAGATTGGCTTGAGCTCCTGAATCAAGTAATGCCGTCGATTCAACTTGATTTTTCCCTACTTTGACTGCAATTATGGGCTCCACTGTGTCTTCATCCAACTTCGTAAGTCAAATGGCATTGATTTGCAATGGTGCTTCACCTTGTTGTTATTGTCGCAGAAGTCTACGTTTTGCAATGTGTTCCTTTGCTTCTGCTTGAGCTTCTTCTCGTATTCTCTGTTTTTCGTTCATTCACAGTTTTCCGTGATGGATTTGTTGGAGCATCTCCTGTGTGAGTGGTAGATGATATTTCTTTAGTCGACATCCACTAATCCAGTTCAGCATTTCACCTGCTAATGTAGCAAGCTTGAAGCTCCACTTTGTGATAGATCATTAATCACAAAGGGTCCCATCCCTCGCTTTTTAAGTTTTTTGGCATGTTGCTTCAAAGTATAAACAAGTACATAGTCACCTGTTTTGAACTCTTTAGTGCGCACATGCTTGTCAAAAAACTCTTTTTGTCTTCTCTTTTTAGCATAGATTGAAGCTACTGCTCTCAAGCGGAGTTCATCTAGCTTTTCAAGATCATCTATTCTTGAAGAGAGCTCATGCCCTGTCCATTCTAAGCGTTTCGCTACTCGTAGAGTTGGAATTAAAAACTCTATGGGTAGTATAGCATTTAGGCCAAACACCATGTTGTACGGTGTCGTTCCTATCGATGTTTTGTAAGCTACCCTGTATGCCCATAGTGTTGAGTGTAGCTGCTGATCCCAATCTGTTCTTGACTCTGACACTACTTTGGTAAAAACCGTGCATAGTGTTTTATTTGTAGCCTCAGCTTGTCCATTTGCATGTGGATGGTATGGAGCAGATTTCCTATGTATGACCATGAATTCCTCTAGTAGATATTCAATGACTTCATTAAGAAAATGTGTCCCACGATCACTGACAATTTCTATTGGTAATCCGTATCTTACGAAGACATTCTCGTACAAAAATTGTGCAGTAGTCCTTGCATCAGCTTTTTGTGTAGCTTTTGCTTCAGCCCATTTTGTGAGATAGTCCGTAGCGACAATGATATATTGGGTATGGGTACGATGGCAGGAGGTGAAATAGGTCCTACAAAGTCAATTCCCCATTTTTCAAATGCCCGTGCTCCCATCATTGGCCGTAATGGCATCTCATCTCTTTTTATTGGCACTTTAGTGCGCTAACATGTGTCACAACGCTTGACAAATTCCTCGGCATCCATGTGCAATGTCGGCCACCATATCCCTGCGGTTAAGACGATTTTTGCCGCCCTATCACCTGAAAAATGGCCACCACTTATCCCGCCATGTGCGTGTTCTAGAATCAGCAGGTATTCACTTTCACTTGCACAGATTCTAAGTTGATTTTCTTTTCCTCGTTTATAGAGCTGATTTTCAATCAATTGAAAGTCACGAGCTTCCATCTCTATAGCCCTTTTTCGTGCTCTTGTGATGTTCTCAAGAAACGTCCTCGTGGTTAGAAAATCAATGATATATTGACTCCATGGAGGTGAAATTTTTACCTGAAACAATTTCGTGTGGTCTACTGGTCGTTTGGCACTACATATAGTAAAATTGGTAACATAAGAATGTGTGTCCGCATACATAGTTGGCCACTATACCCCTAACTGTTTCAGTCTTTGGTGTGTTTTCATTGTTGAACAATAAAATGCACAATCCTGGACATGTGTTTCTTCAAGGTAGCACTCGAATTCTTCCGGATTTATACATAATCGTAGGATTTGGTCCGATCCTAGATGATACAACCGTCCTGCAATCAACTGGAATTTTTTTTTTTGTCGAATTGTTTGTTGTTTGGATATGTATTTCACATTATCAAACCTACCTCCAAAGGAAAGAATGCTAACAATTTCCTAAGACCATTTAGGTATCATTTCAATATTGAAAAGATAGGCGTCAGGTATGTCATCATCGACTCCTTTAGGAGCTTCTCCGTTTTGTAGTCTTGAAAGATGATCCGCTCGTAGATGTGTTTTCCCTTTCTTTACTACTACTATGAAATCAAACTCCAGCAATATAATAAACCATCGTACAAGTCTCCCCGTATTGCATGGTTTATTACCATATACAATAGAGCCTGGTGATCTGTGAAGAACACAAATTTGTTTGCAAGGAGATAATGCCGAAATTTCTTTACAGCATATATCATTCCTAATCCCTCTCTTTCAATGGTCGTATAGTTCTTTTCTGCACTATTTAGCTGTCGGCTCGCATAACAAACTGGGAAGTCCATTGTTCCATCTCTTGGTTGAGCCAGAATACTCCCGATTGCATATGCAGAAGCATCAATGTGAACATGGAAAATCTTTTCCCAATCTGGTGCCTTAAGTACAGGTGCTGATATAAGGTTTTCCTTCAACTTTTGGAATGAAGTTTCACACTCCTCGGTCCAATCAAAATTGACTAGCAAACGATATAGAGGTTGTGCAATGACTGCATACATGTATATGAATCTTCGATAATATCCGCAGTGTCCCATGAAGGATTGCACTTGTTTTGCATTAGTAGGCCTTGGTAGGTCTACAATGACTTTGACTTTGTCTAAGTCAGTGGTTATGCCATTTCTTGAGACAATGTGTCCTAAGATGCGGCCTTGTTTAACCATGAATATGCACTTTTTCGGGTTAAGACAGATTCGATATGTCCTACATTTTTCAAAGACCTTTTGCAAATGGTCAATATGTTCCTCTCGTAGAAGAGAGTGTACACAAAGATCATCCATGTATATTTCTAGGAATATTCTCAGGTATTCTTTGAATGCGTGCGTCATTAACCTTTGGAAGGTAGCTGGGGCATTAGTTAAGCCAAACGGCATAACTCGATACGCATAAATTCCCCATTCGGTGGCAAAAGCTGTTTTGTGTTGATCCTCCCCTGCAATTGCCAGTTGGTTGTATCCTGAAAACCCATCCAGGAAGGAATAAGCCCGTTTTCTGGCCACCCGCTCAAGTACATGCTCCGTGATTGGCAAGGGATAATTATCCCTTATGGTGGCTGCATTTACCTTTTTGAGGTTTACACATACTTGCAGTTTTCCATTCTTTTTGGGGACTACCACAATGGGTGACACCCAATCTATATGTTCGATCTCATAGATGAATTCAGCTTCCATCAGCTTGTCAATCTCCTCTTTGATTCATTTAGCAAATGTGTCATTATATGTATAAGGACGTTGTTTGCTAGGTTTGGCATCCGATTTCAAAGGAATTGTATGTTGGCATATCGATGGATCAACTCCTTTGAGGTCTTTATAGGACCATGCAAACACATCTTTATATTTCTTGAGAAGTTGTGTTAGTCGTTCCTCTTCTTCAGGCCCTAAATCGTTTGCTATATAGACCAGCTGAGGCTTTTCACCTGTTTCCGCGAGGTCTATCCTTTTTGCATTTTCAGACCCATCGTAAGATTCTTGGTTTGTTCTTTCCCTGACTGGTGGTGTCATAATGATTTTTCTGTTCTGGATGGTAAATTTACAATAGTGTGATGGTACATTCATGTTTCCCTTTTCTGACTCCCCTTTTCCATCACTATCTTCCTCACTAGTCCATTCCTCACATAAAGACCGTTTCAGTTCTTAGGTATTTCTGTTTACGCTCCAGTTTGGTCTACTCTTGGTCTTTTGTTGTTTCTTTTTTTGATTTTTGAGATTTTTGTGATTTTGTTTGTGTTTTAGCTTTTCGTACCTATTTTAATTCCTCTCGAGTTCTTTCCCTTCGTTCTTTTGAAAATCTTCCTGATATTTGATCTTTTACACAATCGTCTGCTTTTACAAGCATCAAATAGTGAGTTTTACCTTTTATCCTGTGCATCAGGTTTTCTCTTGCTTTACTTCCTGCTCGTTTCCTCCTATGGCGTTCCTGGCGTCTAGGGTGCCGATTAGCAAAATCATAAAACTTGATATTATCTGTTTCCTCCCCACGCTCACTTGAGTTTCCTGAACATTCATTATCTGCATCATTGTTTACTTCCAGATGCTCAGAGGAGTTATAAAACTCTTCTTCTCCGGGTGGTTCTATCACCTCATCTTCTCCTGGTCTAACGTTTACCATGTAGTAGGGTAGCACATCATAGCCATCCTTATCGCAAAATTTTATCGTTGGACTATCTGTAATGGTACAGACATCCAATGTTGCTAGTATGTGTTCCCATTCTAGAGGTTCCAAGGCATCTTCAGGGAAAGGTTCCGGAATATACTCCTTGTCCTCAATCGCTCTTTCTAAGACGCATTCCTCCTTTCTTAAGCTTCCACAATGTCAAGCTCCACACATCCATAGCTCCTTTTGTTGCCCTAACCATGCTGCGAGTTTCGATCCTGTCACTGTAGCTGAATCTAACTCTTCCACAGGTGTTTGATTTGCATCCTTGTAACTATGGTCTTTCAGGTGTATTTTAGTTGTTGTCTCGCCATGTCTGAGGTATATATGGTCATAACCCCAATCTTGTACCATTTTCAACTGTCGCATGAATGGTCATCCCAATATGATCTCATAATTGTTCTTTTTGTCGAAATCAACTATTGCAAATGTATGCTCATACTTGATCCCGCACGAAGTGACAATCACTTTTTCTAAGAGTCCTAGAGGCTTCTCCATGAACCCGTCTGCCAATTGCAATTTCATTCCGGTAGCTCTTAAAGCTGGTTTCCCCCATTTTTTCCAGTTTTCCTTGGTGGCGATAGCAACTCCCGCTCTACTATCAAGAATAGCTTTGGAAACTACTCCTTGGAATTCTACTGGTAGCGTGGTGTTTCCATCTTCTCCCTCGCAATACTCTCCAACCTTGTTTAATGGTACTAGCCTGGTGTTTAGTTGAGGCATGTCCAACTCTTTGATCCCTTCTTGAAGCTTCGATGTGGGGTCTTTCACTCCAAATTTTTCTAGGTATTTTCCTATGGTAGTCCACATATTTGGTCATAATCTTAGGAGTTCAGCTAATGTGATTGTGCATGTCACAGGGGTGGACAATAACTCAATCAACCTTTGCGAATCCATCACTCTGTTGGAAGAAAGTCTTTGAGATGGGATTGCTCTCACCTCTAACTTAGCTTCATATTCCCCTAGGTAAGAGGGTAGAGTTTTTAACGAGTCAGGTTGGCTGTGTCGCGAGCTCATTGATCCTTGGTCTCCCCCTTGTGAATGTATCTCAAAGTTCATTTGTGACCTTGCCTCAAATTCTTCAATAGGAGGTAAGATTACATTCTTTACTTTTTCCGTGTTGTTCATGTGGTTACTTATCCTGTTAGCCTCGTTAGCCTCACGGATTTTCTTCCACAGATCGTCTAGACTGTTACAATCCTTACCCATTTCTGCCAATGTTTTAGGCTGGAACCCGTCACTTGCCTCATTTGTTGTATTTGGCACTATGATAGGCTCTTCTCTGGACTCATAGGCTCTGGTGAGTCTTTCCCTTGTTTCTACATGTTCTTCTAAAGTTGGTTGGATAGGGGTTGGAGCTGGTACTTCGTGCCACTTTGCAGATTTACCTAGCGGGTCTTCCATCAATGATTGAGTTGTTTCAATCATCCTTTTACACATTTCCAACCTTTGTTTTTCTATTTCAGCATCTGGATAAGTCATCCACTCATCCACCTTTGCTCCTGGGTTTGGTTTATTTTGAGTCTAGCTTCATAAGCTTTTAGAAGCGCATCTAATTGCTCATTTACCTTGTCTGTCAGTACAGATCCTCCTGATCCTGCACTTTGTGGTTCCTTTAATTCCTTCGGCTCTATGGTTGCCGCAGTGTGTGAGCTTAAACTAGTTAGATCCTCTAATCGCTCCAACCTCTCCTTTGTGTGCTTCAGCTCCTCCGCTAGGGCGGTTTGCTCTCGTTCCTTCCTAGCTTTCATATGAGCCTTTCTAGCTTTCCAAGTGCTTCGTTGATTTTTTGTTTCTGAACTAGGGGCATCGGTTTTTGGCTCTTCAACTATGGGTTCGTCTGTCCTTTTCTGAGCTTGTGCCCTTGTAACTACCTGAATGGGTATTACCGTTTCATTTTCTGACCCCCCACTGGAAGGTACTGTTTCTAGAAAGCTCAACGTGGTTTTTCCTCCTTTGTTCGGGTTTTTAGGGAAATCTGGAGTAACGCCACATTCGGTGCAATATGCGTTGACTCTGATGATTTCATCATGAGGACAGTCTCTCATCCAATGGTCTCCGCCACACTTGTAGCAGGGTCCCTTGGGCTATTGAGATGCTCCTTGTGCCCCTCTTTGTTGGTAAGCATGTCTCTGTCCGCCCATGCCCCCATTGGCTATGAAAATCAATGTTCGTTCATCTAAGCTGTATCTTCCCTCTCCTGTAGCCTGTGCAGTTGTTGGTGGTCCCGTACTTCCAATCATGCTCCAAGGTTCTTGCATTTTAGGTTCTTCAGGTGGATAATAGACAGGATTCTCTATATATCCACTCGGTTCCTCGTAATATGCATGCATAGGCACCAAATCCTTCTCCTCTGACTCTTCTACTGTTGGTGTGTACCTTATGCCGACTGGTCGTAAATCTGGTAGGGGTGATTGTTGTCCCAACACCGGTTGTGGTCTTTCTACACCTACAGGTTCTGGTAGGTTTCCTGCTTGATACCTAGGCATCGGTGGAACTTGAGGAGAAGCTACCAGAGCTTGGGGGGCGTAAGGTCTATCTCTCACATACCCCTTGTTATAATAACATTCCTCTGTCCCATGGTTTGTCCATTTTTGTTCAATAGCACACCACTTGGGCTGTTTCGCCTAGGGTTTGGTGTACAAGTTAATCTTGTTTAGCACTTCATCTACAAGCAGCTCTTGGTTTGCAGTCATTTCTCCCTTCGGTGCTGTCTTAGAAGACTTGCTTCCACTCTGTTGTGAAGATGAATCGTCGTCAAGGTCCTTGAACTCCCCCTCTTTGTAGACCGCACAATTGTCCACAAGGTAAAGAGACTCCTTGGTCAATTCATTTAACGTTGTGCTCCTCTTCATATGTAAGTCTTTCTGGAGATCCGCATTCCTTAGTCCTTGGATGAATATCAGCATGAGTCTGGACTGAGTTGGCAGTTCTTCAACAAGACAAAACTTAACATATCTTTTTAGTCTTAAGGCTGCCTTTCGTACAGATTCCCCATCTTTCTGTTTGAATTTATGGATTTGTGAGACGGTATTATGAGCTATCCCTCTTTGTGAGAATTCCCCAATAAACTCATCAAACACTTCCTCCATAGACTCAAAGTCTCTACGCTCTATAGAGTCAAACCAAGTAGCAGCATCATCCTCTAGGGTTAGTCCAAATCCTGCAAATTGGGTAGGGAAATCTAACACCTCTTCAGCTCTAATTACACGCACAAAGGCTGCTACATGATCTCTTGGATCTCTGCTTCCTGTGTATTTCTTGTTTACCCATTTTTGGACTTGAGAAGGCCTAATTCTCCTATGGTCTATAAACCTCATCATTGGATCTCCTCGTCCTAATCGATATACCTCCTCGGGCCTTCTGTAATAGGTTTGTTCCTCTCCCAGTGGTGCTCGTAAGCCATAATTTCTAACAGTTCTTGCCAGATATGGTTCATCTCTTTGAACTCGTTCTATGCGTGGCCCTCCAAGCTCTGTTGACCCTTGAGTCCTTGGCTTACTCTCTCCTTGATACCTTGAATAGAGTGGTGGTTCTTGCAAATCCCTTAGCCCTTGTGCGGCTTGATAACCATCTCGGTTTCGGTCTTGCTCCATTTTTGCACTCTGTCGAAGCCATGCCTGCAATGATGGGTGATTTTCCGGTTGGTTTTGGTTGTTGAATGTCTACGGCCATGTGGAATGTGAGGTAGCGTCATACTCATCAGAAAAGGGATTTGTCGACTTGCTTGGGGTGTAGGTGACTCTTGGCACTTCCTTAGGGGCATATGCTGATGCTCCTGGATCTGTTGCCCTTTCTATTTCCTGTGGGAGAATACGCTGGTATTCTCGCCCGTATCTATCAACAAAAACTATACCCTTCCCCATAGCAGTTTCATAAGAGAATAAGTAAAGAACCTTGTCTTTGCTTAATTCCTTTACGTATGGTTATTTGCTGCGAAAGTAAGAGACTATACCCTCACTCTCATGCTTGTAGATTCCCATGTTCTCGTTATAAGTTGGAACCCTGGTTGTTTTCTTATCATACATAAAAATAGCTCCGGGCCGATCAATGTTTGGTGGCAGTTCTTGAGCTTCTGAAACCATTTTCCCTTTCGCCACATTGTCTTGATATCTGTTGTAACCTTCAGGGTTACTGAATATCAGATAGTGGTTCCCCTTTTCGTCTCGGAATCTATCTCCATCATCGTATACTCGAATTATCTCCAATCTCTGAGCCGGCCTCTCTTCGATACAAATGCACTTGCGCCCTCGATAATCAGAATAAACTAGGGCTCTACGAGAGTTAGTTCCTTCTAAGAAGATCACCGTGAGTTTGGGATCATTCAAAGGATTTTGGGAGGTGCTTCCTCCTGGCATTGGTCCGTCATAGGTGAAACCCCCTGGCTATTGACTACCCATCATGAAGAAAGATTTGTCTGACGAAGTGTCAGTATCACTGCCTTCCTCAATAATCGGTGCTAGTGGATCTAGCCTTGCCTGGTTTACACTCTCCTCGGTGGATACTAAACTACCTTGGTCTCCTGCTACTTTTTGGTCTCTTGGAATGTGTCTTCCTGATCTCAAATTCATCAAACTTAACTCCTAAACAGCCTTTTTAAAACCAAACCTCTTATCTGAGAAGTTCTGTTGTTCGTGTCTTTTCCTTGACCTCCTCCCTTGTATAGTTGCAATACCTAGTTCCTGCTTTCTCAGAAAATATTTAGCCTCTGAAACTTCATCAAAATGTGAGCATTCACATTAGCCATCCACAGCTGTTAGAACTAGTCAATCAATCCTCAATCAATGATTGTATGCAAAGTTTATGCACTCGGTGGGTAAGTCCAAGCTTTTCACACCTATACTGGCAATTGGACTCGTTGTTTAAGTCCAAATCTTGTTTTGACAAAATATTTGGGATTTCAAGGTTGACAGAATGTCTGGGGAACAGTTAGTTTCTCTTTCTGAGCCCAGATCTAGCCTCAAGTCTTTATACGCATATAAAGACTACTGTGGCAAAATTACACCAAACTTGGTCCCTTAGTTGACTTTACAATATTGAACAACCCTATGATGTCAGTTCCCAAATCTGGTGTCTATCCTAGGAGATGAGTCTTTATACACGTATAAAGACTTCTGACACAGATTTGACCTAATTTTGTTTTGGATGTTCCCTACACCCTAAGGAACTGACAGATACTCTCAGTTTCTGTTTTCACCCCTTTTGATGTCAGTTATGAACAATTCAAGTTGTTATCTAGTCCAGGTTTGCCTTTTTTGCACTTTCTAGCCCATATGAATTTCAAAAGCAATCAAATTTTGTCTAGGTACTCTTTTTCTTTTTTTTGCCTTAGAACACAAGGGAATATTCAGTTGCTCCATTTGAGCCAGATCTGTTCAGTAAGTCTTTATACGCGTATAAAGACTCTACCTGAGTTTTTGGTCAGATTTAGAACACAAGCATCCCCAAGTCTTTAATCACAGGGTTTCAAGCACTTTTACCAATTTTTATGCAAAATATGCTTAGAATCACAAGTTTTTCTCTTTTTTCCGCTTTTGACACTTTGTCTTTTGGCCTTTTGGGTACTAAGGGCTGGTCAAAACCCTAGTCTCAAAGTGTACTTAAGGAAAAACCCTCTTTGTGAACACCCTAGTTCAGATTTGTCAAATTCTATCTCCAGATGCCCCTTGAGACATTATACGCGTATAAAGTCTCTGTTCACATATTTTTAAGTTTTCTTCATAGAACTCTTGCAAATGCCCTCTTATATGCACAGCAGCAATCAGTCATGAAAAAAAATGTCAACAAGAATCTGTTTATTGCATTTTTAGCCTCAAAATCAACTTTTCAGAGATCGTGAATGCAAACAAACACTTCAACGAATAAGTAATCGTTGAATAGCTCTAGATCAAAATAAGATCCCTTACCTAAAGCTACTCCTACACATCATGTGGGGTTTTGTATTAATGAGTAGAAAAACGCTTCACTGCCACACACAGACTAGAAAGCCCTTTTCTCTCTGATACAACTATTCTAAACTAACTAACTGTCAATCACGAAAGACCCAGGCGAGACACACACTCCCTCAATCCTCTCTTTGATCCTTAGTTCCTATCTAATATACAAGGAAATTTGGCGAACCAAATGGGCTTTTACCTCGTAGGATTAGTCAAAGGGCACCTACTTAGGGCTCTCGTCCCCGACAGCGGCGCCAATGTTGTCGTGCAGAAACACTGCTCGCAGACGCTAATAGAATGAGAACCAAGCCAACAACAAGTTGTCAACCTAGGACGGAGTTGATCCCCAGGCGCATGGAAACAAATAGCTGGTGTTCACTCAACTATTCGACCTTCTCTAGACAATCACTACCAAAGGAGATCATTCTAAAACACTCTAATCATACTGAACTACAATCTTTCCTACAACACTTCCATTCACCGAAACATGGTCAAACGTTATCGATTCGCCACAAAACTCAAGGATCCTCCTCTACACACCTAGAGGACACTTCCCTGAAGTTTCCAACCTAATCCACAACCCGTAAACATATGGTGCAAAAATCGCGTATAAAGACAGGCCGAAATTTACAGGTCGTCGAATCTAGAAATGTTTAGTCCTAAAGTGTAGTTCTACTCACCGGGTACGCAATGACATAAAGCAATCACAAAACGGACACACAGATAGAGAGAAAACTCACTCGGAAGCTCACGAAAGAGCTCTTCGCAAAGAGACTGAAACCGCTCAAGCTTGGTGTTGAAGCATAGCTCTCGCCGTTGCTAACACGATCGCGTAGTCACTTTCACAATGTAGTAGTCACATCATGCAAGGGGAAAGGAAGAAGACCTCTCTCACTCTCACACACAGTACGCAGTCTCTGTACGTTCAGATAAGCCCAAAAAATGATTTAAAGTCCCCCTTAGGTTTACAAAAGATTGGCTTTTATACCTGAGCCTTGGAGGTGTCATCTCATCAAAAATGAATTCTACTTCCTATCAGGGGTGTGTGGAATAGCAATTACAATGACATATGTTCCGAAAATTATCTGGAGCCTGAAGAATTAATTACATTTAAGCTCATAGTGTGAATAGTACAAGAAAAATGGGATTTCGGATGCGGTTGATTTGCAGGTCAACAGACTTGCAAATAACTTTTCTAGATTTTGCATGCCAGAGATGATATCCCATCTCTCCATCTGCACCATAATCAATGAAGATGCATTTGTGTGATTTGGGATCTAGCTTCTTGCAAAGCTCTTTGGGATTGTGTGAGAATGCTTCACACCCAAAGACACATAATCTATCATAAGTTGGCTTCTTGCTAGTTCACATCTCCTGTGGAATCTTGAAATTCAACAGAGTACTAGTTGATGATGTGTACCAATGTCATGACAACCTCTCCCCAAAACTCAAGAGGTAAGCTCACCATAAATAACATGGTTGTGACTCTTTCTTGAACCATGAGATTCATATGCTCAGCAATGCCATTCTGAGTAGATGTGTACGACGTAGTAAACTACCACCAAATCCCTTGTTTACTACAAAAATTCTTGAACTCTATGGAGACATACTCTCCACCATTGTCTATACAAAAAGCTTTGAGCTTTCTACCAAATTGGTTCTCAACCATGGCTAAAAAAAATTGGAATGTAGCAAACACTTTGTCTTTTCCTTCAAGAGGTAGACCCACACCTTTCAAGTAGAGTCATCTATGGATGTCAAGAAATATAGTGTTTTGGCATAGGCCCACATAAATGGCTATGAACCAAGTCTAGAGGGTTTCCCAACTTTTGATGTAATGGCAAGGAAGTTTGCCTAGTATTCTTGCAATAGATACAATGCTTACAAAAACTGAAATCAAAATAGTTTAGCACATGTAAGTAGCCAAAACAATGAAGGACTTCCATTTCTTTCTGGCTCATATGGCCTACCTTGCTATGCCACAACTCAGTAGAAGGCTGCTCGGCTACATAGAAAGAACTCTCTTTGATTGAAAAGACATATAAAGAGTGTAGTGATCCAGATTTGTGACCTCTTAGGACAACCAAATTTGCCTTATGCGCCATCCAATAACCATTGCAAAAAACAGTAGTATAGTATAGAGCATCAAGCTGACCAACTAACACCAAACTTTTAGTCAGTTTAGGAACATGTGTTTGGCTCCACAAAGCATAAATTCAATGCCATTCTTCATGCATAACTTGATATCTCCCATACCGTATATATCAAGCTGATAGGAATCTCCAAGCTTGACTTAAGCATGCATAACAGTATATGTGGAGAACCATTTCCTATGGGGAGTAACATGGAAATTGGCACATGAATCAATGATCCAATTTTGTGCATAACACTCATCAAGAGCCAATAATGCATTTGGACTCAGATCGAATGTGAGAACAAACACATCTTGCACACGTCAAAAACAACCTCTAGAGGTGGATATTCAACCACATTGGTATCCTCTATCCTTACACTGCTCTTTGGAGCATCAAACTTCACAATAGCTTTGCCCTTTTCATGATGTAGAAGATGAAAAATGTTCTAAATGGCCTTTCTTACTGCAATGGTAGCATCCTACATTTCTCAAATCATGGCCGCCACTCTTGCTACAATTGTGGAAATCCTTATGATTCTATGAACAATCACGGCTACAACTACATCCCACCTCTCTGCCTATGGCGATTATGGCCACTTTCCATATATGCATTTCCATGCCCACCACTATTGAGAGATTGACGTCAAATCTCTTTGGTGAGTAATGCACTACTAACATCGTCAAATTTTGGTCTACCGCCTGGTGCAGATTTCTTAATCGTAGTATTGAAAGTGCCCCAATAAGAAGGCAAAGAGCATAACAAGAAAATGGCCTTCATTTTATCATCAAAATTCAGCCCTTTTCATGTCAATTAAGAAAATGTACTATGAAATTCATTCAAGCATGCACTAACAGTGCTATTTCCTTTCATATGAAAATGCATAAGTTTCTTCATTAAGAAAACTTTGTTGGAAGTAGTTTTTCCATCCCAAGATGCACATTGAGAGTCCCAAAGCTCTTGTGTTATAGTCTTGTCCATAGTCTTGAAGAATATGGTCTTTCCAAGATGTAATCTAATTGTGGCCATAGCACGGGCTTCCAACTCTTCCCACTAGTCATGAGTGTAATCATTCTCTCTACGCTCTTCCAATGGCATTGCGGGGCCCTTGTTGACTAAAACATCAAGCATATGCTACTTCCAAATCGTAAAATTTGTACCATCGAACTTCTTTATGTAGTAGTCTTCCCTTTTTGAAGCACTACTAGTGGCCATAACTCAAGAGAAAATGACCAAGGACTTATGAAAAAAAGTGATGGGAGAATTTGGACAGAGTTTCCCCTAGAATGGGAGGAGAAACTCAAGACAAAATACCACAAAATCACTAGTTGAAGCACTCAAACATGCCAAGAACGCATATGGTCGACTCACAGGAAAAATCTGGCAGAGTCTCCTCTGTACTACAGGGAGCAACATCTCAAACCCGATATGACAAAATCAGCATTGTGCATAAGACTGGCGTAACAAACTATCATGTGATGCCAACTTGGCATCAAAAGAAAACGTGTCTGTCCAGATACATAGCCTATGGCAAGGATACCATAAAAGGGGTACTCCAACAACCTGTATTATCAAAAGTGTCTCAACATTCTAGAACACCCCAACTCAAGAAAACCTCATGCAAACGACCCTCCAAAGGCTAAGCAGACTCAACACTAGCCACAGTCTCAGAAAGGGCTCTTCCGGTCCGAGTCTTAAAAACGACCGAGAAAACTACCTGAATTGCAAAACAATGGCTCCACACGATGTACAATAGGAAGTCATTGAAACTCAACGTACATGAGAAACCATGCACAAACTGGGTGCTAGAAACATGTTGCATGTAGTAGACAAATTCTTACGGGGATATTTGCTCTCAAAAGAGCTCAATGGCACTATGTGTGCTCAAGAAAGTATGCATCTATCAATGCATAATTATCTGCATAGAAACTTCTACCAAAGCAATCTGCCAAACAAGCCTGAAAGGTGTTGTACTTGTGCGTCTTTCAAAACTTGTAATGTGATTATATGTGGGCTTAAAAGTCCCTTCTGCAAACGTGCATGTCGATCTAGACTATGGAAGTCGATGCCAATTTCTACCGTTGGATGGAAATAAGCTAGTCCAATAGCCACCAAAAGGTCCAAATTGACTATTTCGGAAATTATAGTCATTGCGCTCGATGATCCTCTATGATAGAGGTACCTCACCCGTGCATGTCATGAATGCACTCGTCTGTGAGAAACCACATGTCCGCAAGAATGTGGGTGTCGAGGTTGGGTGTCGACGAGAATCTGCCGCGTAATGCTAGATATCAAAAAAAGGGCAGAGGATAGTCGCCGATGTCAGTGTCAAATGTCAAATGTCAAACGCTGATGCAAAGCATCGAGATAGCAAGTGCTCTCTCTCTCTCTCTCTCTCTCTCTCTCTCTCTCTCTCTCTCTCTCTCTCTCTCTCTCTCTCTCTCTCTCTCTCTCTCTCTCTCTCTCTCTCCCCCCCCTCCCCCCCCCCCCCCCCCCCCCCCCCCCCCGCAATCAATGTCAAAGATGCAAATACGTCCAATTTGATGTTGCTTTCATGTTGGTGAAGAGCTATCAAAGTAAACCGGCTCTTTGATGCCACCTTTCTTTTAATCGAGTGTGTGAACACACTCTTGTATATTAAAAAAAAAAATCTGTGAAAGCTCTATCAAAACCTACTGTTGAGTCTGATGTCAAAATCTTGACTCTATGAAGCCTGACTCTGTGTGTGTGTGTGTGTGTGTGTGTGTGTGTGTGTGTGTGTGTGTGTGTGTGTGTGTGTGTGTGTGTGTGTGTGTGTGTGTGTGTGTGTGTGTGTGTGTGTGTGTGTGTGTGTGTGTGTGTGTGTGTGTAGCAGTTCTAAATCTATATATATATACGCAAACGAACACTAATTGTTCACAGACCAAAAATTCTAGAAAAGTACAATGGATTTGTACAATAATCTATTTGTAGTTGAAAATAAATTTTGTACAAGGTAGTGAAGATAACAGAATATAGCTCAGGAATCCACAAACCCAAAGTCTGGGAAATTTTGCATCACAATAAGAGATCCACCATTTGTTAAGAACAAAACGTTTTAATCAAGGAAGGTAGCCCTCACCTGCACCCATAGCCACAAGAAAACAATTCGTTAGCACGTGATTGTACGCAAGTGATTCTGGGCATCCCAGTTGTTATCCATGTCACCATAAAAAGAACACAAAGTCCTTAACTTGTATTATGTTGTTTTTTTTTCGTCTTTTTTGCCAATTTTGAAAAAGGAGAGTGAAAACCACATAGAGCAGCCCTTATATCTTGTTAATTCTTGAATATACATATTTACTTCTATTAACCTCTTCTTTGGAGAAAATTTTCTCTATAGAGGTAGGCTCAAGAAATCTCGAGCCAGATCTTAGTATATTACGGACCATCTCTTCCTTATAATTTGAAGCCTAAAAAAACCATCTTTTGGAACAGAACCTACTCCAAAAATCCTTTTATAAACAAGCTGAAATATTAAAAAACTAAGAATTTACCAATTTACAAACCAGAGCTCCTCCCCTTGTTTTTATTTAAAAATATATATATATACACTTCCTTTTATCAAGAAAAATCTATGTTATTATGTCATGTCTGACATAATGTAGTCCAAGCTAGCTATACATTGTATTTCATACCATAACACCATCGATGACTCAGTACCTAGAGCCAGCTCAAGACAAAAATTACATATGAGTAACTGCCCGGACCAGCTAAAGGAAAAAAAAGGAAACTTTCCTTATAGTATCGAGCACTTTTTCAATTAATTAGAAGCTTTTAGTTGTATATACTACAAGATTGTAGGAAAAGACCAGATCATATATACTTGAGTGATACTAAGAAGCGAGCAGATGAAGGCTAGCATAATTAATCGAATAGCCAAGGTTCAAACCAACCATGGCCAGCAAAAATTAGTCATATGCTGACTTAGTGATCATCTACCCGAAACTTTCACTAAACATCCTAGTATGTGATGTAACAAAAGATCAAATACATTTGACACCAGATTTTCACTACACATAGAGTCTGTGATGCATCTCATTTTCTACAGAATACCAAAGGGTAAGGTAACATATCTGAAGCCAGTATTTGGTGACTTGAAAACACGTATTTGCCAATTAAGTAAGATAGGCATCTGCAAAAAAGATCAATTTTTCTAGTAGGTGATGTAATCCGGTAAAAAAGGTCTAGTCAATCTACAAAAAACAATATTTACTCCCACACTAGGTTATGTGATGCCATAAACTACCTACAGAATATAAGAAGACAGGGCAACACTTTCCAAAATCAGTATACAACGACCTCTTTAGCCGATTAAAAATAAGCACCCTAGCTAGAACACAAATCTGTCTGGGGTTTGTCCTCATACCCAAAGTACCATAGACCTGTAGTATTACACCTTGCCCGATATATCTTATCAACTTGTGAAGTATTTTTAAAAAAATCCAAGTAAGTTTGAAACCAGTTATCTACCATAATCCGGTATATGCTTCCATTTATATCCTACAAAAAATCCGAAGCTATGGCTACACACTTGAAAAATTTAGTAATTTCCAAAACAACATTTTGTTGAATCAGTAACATAGACGTCTGTTCTAAGAAAAACCAGTCCAGGATCTGTTACAATACAAAGAGTACTACAATTCGATTTGAATTCCAACTTACCAAGGAAACCGTACGTTCCAGCTCATTGTTTATAAGTTTAATTTTTTTATGAAGTTCCGGCTATTTTCAGCCCTGAAGTATCCACTTCATCAGTGCTCACTTTATTTTGAGAAGTCGAAAAAAACTCATAGAGCTACTAAATTCCATTTAGACACCATGCCATATAGCAGTCAGTACAGTCATTTATTAACCGATGTTCGAAACCAGACTGTTTTTCTTACCATAGGATATAATCTCAGTTAACAAACGGTTTTTTGAACCCATACATTATTTACCCCATCACTTATTCCTTGGAGAACTCACATTATTAGCGGATCCTTACTTCACAACTGTCACAAGTAAACCTCAAGTAAAATACCCATTAAATTCTTATCAAGAAAGAAACCTATTTTCCGAAGCTAGTATTTTTAACAAGCAGACATATTTGAACAATGTTTAATTTCTACATTTTTATATATTCCACCAAAATGAACTACAGCTACATCACCCAGCTCAGACTTTCTTTCAATATATTCAAGAATCAAAAACAGATTTCTGTTAACCTGTAGATTAGGAGACGACGAAGCCTCCACAATGGCCTTCTCCGATTTTTTCGGCATGTTGAGCCACAGTAGCCAGTAGATAATAACACACATAGTTTTGAACTAAAACACACAGAGGTGATAACAGAGCACGCAGCTAAGTCAGTATGATTACTCACCTTATGAGTCTATTTATACCAGTTGATGCTCCTCTGCAGAAGACGTGACACCTGGGTTGGACAGGTTTTACCCACAATCGAGGATGCCAGCACGGGCAAATACCACGGGATCCCCCACAGCCCAAGATCCGGAGGTTTACAGGCGGGATGCGCCATATCTGCATACTATAGTCCGTAGCAGACCCACACCCCAATACCTAAGCGGTGGCATGCACCAGAGGCAAGAAGACTAAATGCAGTGAATACTACCACGCTACAGAGTAAAAATTAGTACAATGAAAAGAAAGTGTTTAAGTCAAATGCAAAGCCAGGTCAGACACCCACGTAAATAGATAGCAACTATTCCCATAGTCAAAGCCCGGTCCGTAGACTTGTAGCGATATTAGGCCTCGGATATACATACACAGCAGGTATTTACACCTGCTTTTCCAACCCTACATTAAGCTTTAGCAATCCACTAGTGTAAAATATGCGCCGATCTACAATGTGAGAGTATAATCAATTTCGGGTACACTTTTCTATTTCCAATTTGGCTTAGGAGTCAAAAAGTGGGTTTATACTAGATGGTTGGTCATATATAAAACCCGAGTCCAGAGTATCTTTTCCGGAGTTAGCAGTCTTCAGCTATTTTGCTTACCTGGTGTATTTAGTAAATTATGGCATACAGTCATGACCAAGTTTTTTCCATAGCAACTGCACATCTCTTTATGTCAAATGAATCTACACGGCGAGCAACATTACTCCGTTATGAACTTCATCTATTTCCGCAGTTAGGAACCTCTGTTTCCCAAACAAAGTGGTGGACATATCAGGACCGAGTGACACGAGTGACCCTTTGGGGTCGTAAACATTTCAAGAACAATATCCGATTGGCGATGGTTACTGAGGCAGTGGGCCTAGGGCCAAAGTATTATTACATCGAGCATTCAATAAAGCCAGGTTTTTCAGATCGGCTATATCTGCTAGCCCAGTTTCTACCTCCTCATAAGATTTTCTTGTATCGTAGTTATGGTCATCAACTAAGAGGATATTTTAATTGTACTCACCGCACTCGGGAGTATGGGGTAGCCTTGGCGACTCGTATCATACCTTTGGCTAAGCGTCCAAACACTTGCTTCTACTGTGACAAATGTTTGTGTGATAATGTAATGGGCGGCATAATAGAGATGTAGATGAAGGGCTCCTGACATAATCATCAGCTAAGCTTTTTTGTCCAGTGAAAGCTTTTGTGTGTGTGTGTGTGTGTGTGTGTGTCTGTGTGTGTGTGTGTGTGTGTGTGTGTGTGTGTGTGTGTGTGTGTGTGTGTGTGTGTGTGTGTGTGTGTGTGTGTGTGTGTGTGTGTGTGTGTGTGTGTGTGTGTGTGTGTGTGTGTGTGTGAGTGAGTGAGTGAGAGAGAGAGAGAGAGAGAGAGAGAGAAAACAACAGGATTTCCCCTTTTGCAGCACTGAGGAGCTACTCTTACCAGTCTCAATTTGCTGCTTATTGGGATCACTTATTTTGCTCGCTCGGCTCATTCACATGCTCAATTTGGCTTTGTCCAACTCCAACTTGTTGCTACCCTCGATTCCATTCTGTTTGCAATTTTTTGTACCCGTGAGCCTCCTAGTGTGTTCAATGTGGGTGTGCATGTGTGCATACACACTACACCCTACACACACAACCCTGCATGTGTGCATACACACTACACCCTACACACACAACACTCTTGCTTCGACTCTCTTCGCCCGTGAGCCTCCTAGTTTATCCAATGTGTGTGAGTAGTGTGCATACACACTACACACACACACACACACACACACACACACACACAACACTGTTGCTTTGACTCTCTTTGCCCGTGAGCCTCCTAGTTTGTCCAATGTGTGTGTGTAGTGTGAATACACACTACACACACAACACTGTTGCTTTGACTCTCTTTGCCCGTGAGCCTCCTAGTTTGTCCAATGTGTGTGTGTAGTGTGAATACACACTACACACACAACACTCTTGCTTCGACTATCTGCTCTTGATCTTCTTAACGAGCTGCCCATGATCTTCTTGATTCATTGATTCTCTCAATTGCACATAGAATTTCCCTCTTCTCAACTGCTTTGCCTGGCTACTACCCAATTTTGATTGCTTTGCCTAACTGGTTTGATTTCTACAGAGGCCGATTACTCTCAAGATTCCATTCTTGAGCTGGGAGGCCTACATTAGGTTCGAGATCAAAACACCCCGCTTTGATACCAATTGAAGGGGCTCAAGCCCCGTGTGTGAGTGCATGCAAGGAAGGTGGAAGGAGAAGAAGAGGAGAAGATTGGGGGAAACGGAAAATTTTTTGAGTGGTTTGGATAATTTCATTCGATTATTGTTAATAAAAGCTAATAAATTTTTAAAATAAATAAATAAATAAGCAAGAATGTGAGGATTGGATTTTGACTTCAAACGCTAAATCTTGAACCTCAATGGAAAGGCCAGCAGAATTTTGGGACAACTCCGATCAAAAAGTTCGACGATCACTCTGGCCTACTAACCATCTGAGACAACTTGTGAGACAGAAAGGTCTTCGGACTTTGGTTTTCAAAATTTTTTGACCCGAGGGTACATTGTAAAGGCTACTTGACCCAATGGGTAGGTACAAAATGGGGGGTCTCATGAAATTCCAGGTATGTATAGTCCTTTAGGCCATTTCTACTCTCATTTGCATTTTAGTCCCTAGAGAGAGCACTCCAACTTGTGGTTTTGGGCGACCTTTTGCACGCTTCTATGCATTGTCTATCAGTTCTTACTCCCTCTAGCCATGACGGGTAAGTTCCTAACTATATGAAGAAGCATTTTGAGTATCACTATGTCCAGCACCAAGGCCGTAGGGGGCACGCCAACACATGGCAATCTAGGAGCTTTCAAGAACAAAGACGCTTACACCGGCCACACCAAAGGCTCCCGTATGAGAACACATTAGAAAGCTCCAAATTGCAAAAAATTGCCAAAAAATTTGACCTAATATTTTTGGCACGCCGAAGACAAGGTCATCTCCAGACCAAATTTGGCACATTTATAGATACCATCATGTAGAAGAATTGTAGAGATTTGGAAGTGCATCAAAGTCCAACACATCAAGATAGAGCAAAATGACCATATTTCCACCACAAAGTGACCTTTTGTACTTCCATGCAAAATATTGATTTTTTTTACCTCAAACTCAAGGGGGGCATTCTACACACTACACTTGACCCCCAGTAATCTTCAATGGGCACAAAACTACCAGCTAGTGACTCTAAATCAAGTTCGACTCAAAAGAGAACAATCAACTTCACGATGATCAACACCAAGTGTAAGATACACAACAAAGGCCATCACCCACCATAACTAACAGGATAGAAGCTAGATAGGGCAAGTTGGGGACATAAATGACAATAAAATGCAAATTTTATCCTAGGCCAGCAGAAGATAAAATGTCTTGTTTTAAGCACTTTTTGCACATATTTTCACGCAAGCATGATCCCCTTAGCTTACACATAGTCTACATCTCCTTGGTACACTCTTATCATTCATGCATTATCCTATGTTGCATTTTATCGCCCAAAAGACGCTAAAAGTGGACACAATTGACTTCTAGCTTGTTAGCCGATCTCATACTTCACTAGGTATCAAGTACCAACCCTACAAAGCCACTCAAGCTTAAAGAAGCCCACATATACCCATAATCACACAAATATATCTTAGGCACACCGAAGATAAATGTGTGACCAGAGGGACCTAAGTCATCAAAATTCATCACAGAAAGGTTAATATGGCTCACATAAATCACCATGTCAATTTCATCAAGTTTGGCACAGCACAACTCCATCAATCACCACAAGCTCTGAAAGCAAAAAAAAAGCGGACACAAAGCTGCCCATAACTCTCACCACGGGTGTCAGAAACCCATCACACTTCATGCATATCACTTCTTGCAACACATACACACCCTATGCATCCATTGTTGGAAGGGAGATGGGGAGATTGGTTGCTTGCTTCCAATTCCCAATTTTTCTTTCACCTATGCTTGTCAACCTTTCACCATCCCTTCCAATTACCAAGTACTCACACACACCTAGACTATAACAGCACACACACACACACACACACACACACACAAGAGAATAAATTGACAAGGAACGAGTATAAAAGAGTGTAAGAGGGGTGTAAGAGATGTAGACATAATCATGGAGTACACAGAATAACACAGCATAGCATCAGAGAGAGGGAAGGGGAAATTAAGAGAATCTACACAAGAAAGCCTAAAGATTGCAGCCCCAAACTCCTCGACACCTCTTGTGGAGTTTGGTATTTGATATTTGATGTTATTGTTGGTGCCAAAAATTGGAGGCCCCTCTTTTACACTTTAGTGCCACTTTAGTTATGAGTGTGTGGGACGTATGTCTAACCTCACCATCCTATCTTATTGCAGTATTAGTGAGAACCACGATTAAATTGTCAATCCATGGGACGAAGCTAGCTCGACTAGTGCATAGAGGCTACAAGAGGTTGTCAATCTCTCGAAAAACAACTAACAACTCACATCTAACTCAAGCTACACTCAAGTGACTGAAACACCAAAAGCCAATCGCTCATCGGCAAACAAATCACATCCGTTACAGCATCAAATGACATTCAAACGTAATGAAACTTCTAGAACATGTTTATAAGACCTAAGCACACATGCTTATGGTCTCAAATCCCACTTTAGGTCAAGTTCCAAAATCACGATTATTAACAGCAGTGGATTTTTGACCTAGTCATTTTCGACCCAGAATGCATCTAAATGCTTAGCAATGATGCTCCAATACCCTGCCTATGCTTAGTTTTTTATTTGAGAGTGTAAATTCCTAGTTATGATGAAATTAGGGCGCAAGACAGCGACACCGAAAGGTACGAATTACTGTGAACTGCTTGCATCAATGCGTAGAGCTCTTACCTGCGGTTTCAATGCAACAAATGCGATTGCAATGTGACAACCGGGGAGGGAGTAGGAAGCGCAAGAAAGAGAGGAGTGAGCATCATTAGCTCACGCTATGTATTTCTTATCCAAAACCTATAAAAAACTTACAAAAATTGGCTTTTATACCTTAGCCAAGGTTTTTGGGTGGTCAAAACTAATAATCTAGAGTTCTACCAAAGCTGGGTAATGACAGGTTGATACAATCTGGAAGCTTGTAGCCCCGGCTCATTATTTACAAAGTTTATCTGAGAAAATAGGAGTTACAATATTTCCAATGTGTTTTACAAAGAGAACTCCGAGAAATGGTATCTGTGTTAGTGTGTTGCTAACATTCCCCCCCTCCTCGCTTGTGTCGTCCCTTGACACAGCTTTATGGGCTGAAATAATCTTCGGGTTGACGGCTGGCGAGGCAGTCTTTAAGCGCATTCAATGCCTTCTGGTATCTGATTTTTCTTTCTTTATCTGGAACTTGCAGAAACTTCATGGCCCCTCTATTCTTCAGCTCTACCGTTGAGTAGCCTACAAATCTTGAGGTAAGGTTGCTGATCACCGGTGCAAATATCTTCGTTCGCCAGGTGAAGAATCCCGTGTAGAAAGCTTTCTCAAATGCAAACATATTATGTGATTGCAAGAACATACACCGGGCGTAGAAGCCATAGAGTACTTCTTTGGAAGGCTGACCACTGAGATCATAGCATAACCCTTTATTTCCCTCAAGGAATGACATCCACGGGGCGCCTGCTTGCTCTGGTCATGAAAAACTTCAATACAAGTGAGCAGCATTCGGCATATCTTGTATAACATTGTGCATGAGAGATCCGGTAGACTCTTGAAGAAAGACATGGTGCCCGTTAGGGTTTTCACCATGTATTCCTCTGTTGCTTGTCCTTTCTCTGGAGCTGGTAGCCTTGGGTAGTCGTCCAAGTTGGCCACTTCTTTGTCAATGCCTCATGCTCTTGCCATGTCCTTACTCTGGGTAGCGGGCGGACAGAAAGTGGGATCTCTTTGCAGGGCTGTAGGTGCTCTTGTGAACAGAATCAAGTACCTCGGATTCTTGTTCAACCAGCTCAATCTCCACTTTGGGTGGTCTTTATCTGCGCCATCTTCTTGCATGTCTTTGTAGAGCCACTCTTTTAGCTGTAGTAGTTTCACTTTTATGAGAGGGTATGGTAGGGATTGTTGATGCCATTGTGCATTGATCTGATTGGGAGTGAGTTGAGTGACGTTGATAAAGTGTAGAACTCTCAACTCCCAATCCATCGTGGCTTTCCACTGCTCATCCACCTCTTGGGTGATCTTTTCTTTCAGTGCATCCTCCTCAACTTTTGATAGCTGGACCATAGGCACTGTGTTTGCATATGTGATGTTTATCTGAAAATCCTCTTCACCACTCGGCTCTGCTGTGGATTGCTGAGTCTCCAACTCAGCAAATGAGACCGAGGGTATATCGATTTGCGGTGCCTCTGAAGTGCCTGCCTCTTCCTGCGTATCCGGATTTTCATCTCTGAGGAGCTGGTTAACTCTCTTGAGCTCAGCTATTTCTTTCAAGAGCTCTTCTTCTTTCTGGACCCACATCAATGCCAGGTCCATGCGCTATGATTGCTCCAACTTTAATTCCAACTTGAGGTCATTGTTCTTCTTTTCTAGTGCCTTGTACACTTCATCTATCCCTTTGATCGAGGCCACGGCTGGATTCTCTCTTATTTGGCGTAAGAAGATTTCCTGATCATTGATTCGTTGTTCAGAGTATTCTAAGGAGGCATTGGCAACATCCAATTTCACTTGAATTTTTTGAGCTGACAGGTTGTCGTCAAAAGTTTTTTCGTAACATCTGTCAGTTGTTCATCTTTCGCTTTGCAAGCATCTGATAATTTGGTGAGCAGATCACCTAACTCTTCCATTTCTTTTTGCTAACGATCTCTTGCTAGCTAATGTTGTTCAGCTTCGGCTTTCATCTCCTGCACTTGCCTTTGAAGATCAGTGATGACAGTCATTCTGTCTTCTAACTCTCCTTGGAGAGCGTCAATCACCATCTCGAGCTCTTTAGCCTTTGTGTTGCGGCTAAGGGCTGCTGAACGGAGTCTCTCCATCATATCCTGCATCTGCCTTGCATATTCATTTGCTTGCAGTATAACCTCGTCATTAGACTGCCAATCCTCGTGTCTTGTCAGCTGGGTTGATGTCCCTGCAGCCTCATGTGTGTCTTTTTGTTGCATCGTAGTTGTTGGTTCTTCTTGCGTGGAGATAGAGGGTTGGTCTTTTTCTTTGTCATCTTGAGGTCTTGTGGATGCCTCGGCTGTTTCTTGCTGTGTGGAAGCCTCGGCTGTTTCTTGCTGTGTGGAAGTAGAGGGTGCTTGCTCAGATTGTATGATCTCTTTTGGTGCATGACTCGCTTCCTTCTCTGGCTTAGGTTCTTTTTGTTGTTGCTACTCTTGTGTAGCAGTGGCCTCTTGTGCAGATTATGTCTCTTTGGTGTACTCAAATTCTATGGCTTTCTCTTTCTAAGGTGATGGTGGTGGGCTTGGCAGTTGTGCCGTGGACGGTGAAGTGGGTCGGGGAGACTCATAGCCTTGTTCTTGGGCTTCTTCCCTTGCTATTTCTTTAGCTCGTCTTTGTTCCTCTGCCTCCTTGGCTTTTCTAGCCGCTTCTTCGGCTTCTTTCAACTTGAGGGCTTTAGCTTCTTGGTACATTTTCTCCAAAGTCTCTATCAGATCTTCAGCCTCTTTTCTTGTGTGATGCTTTGTTCTTGGGACTTTAAGTCCATGCGGCACCCATTTCTCAGGGTCCTTCCCTTGTGCTTGTCGGTTGCACTGGTAGGCGTGTTTTTCTCTTTCAAAGCAAGCTTGTTTTTGTGTGGGCTCTTCTTGGTGGGCTACCACAGCTTCTCTTCATTTCCTCTCTTCTCACTCTCTTCTCCTCGTTATCAAAGCTCTCGCTGTTGTGCCTTTTTGGCGAGCTGTCTGAGCTGATTCTTCATTGGATTTATAAGATCTTTTTCCTGACATTGTAGCTCTTGGAGACGGTTTTGTTGCCATTATCCATGTGTTTTAGTCAGGGGCAGGTGGTAGATTGTTGGCCATGCCGATGGCATGGTATGCATTTCTTGTCAAGACTTCTGGCACACCCAAGTAAGTGATTTTTCCTTCTTTCTTGGTGCCCTTCAAGGTGGTCAAGACATACTAAGCGTGGTCCACTGGTTGCCTGGTTGTTAACTTTAGAACTTGTGTGAATGTGGTGGCAACCGCGTGATTTGGCGTAGTGTACCTTGGTGGCCTTTTTGCCAAGAAGTGGAAGTGTTGATGGTATAATCGGGTTGTCTCTTCCACTTGTTTGTGAATCAAATCGGCAAAAGTAGTTGCGGCGGTCTCTTTGGTAAAAGTCCCTACTGTTTTCCTGTCCCTTGATCTCATAGTCATTCCTTATGTGGGCAGTCTGAGTGCTTCTACCACTATATCTTTAGTTATGACCACCTCGACCTTGTTTCCCTAAGTGTCAGATATTTGTGCGGTTCCATCTTCTTTTATTGTGGACAAAATCTCGTAAGATTTCTAAAAATCCACTCCGCAAGGCTCCTGTTCGTAGAAGTCTCTAAGTCTCAGCCTACGGTTGGCTTCTTTGGTCTCGGGCTTCACGGCGACATCATACACTTCTTTCGGTAGGAGTTGCAACTCCACCTGATGCCCCTCTTCACTCTTGAAGACTGTGGTATGATGCTCTTCTAGCTGTTCTTTGGAGAGATATGTTGCCTTGGCTGCTTTGACTGAATCTGGATCCAATTGATAAGCGGGCAGTTCTTGCAACTTCTCCTTGTGGTTGAGCTTTTTCTTGGCGCTCTCTATTGCTTGCATGGCTTCTCTTCAGTGAATAGAGTACAGAGTTAGCAGATTTATCGGAATTTTCTTTGAAATGTCCCTTAGTCTGAAATGGTGACAATTTTGGTCCAATTTGCTTCAAATCAATTTCTCAACAAGCATAGATGCATGAAAACATGCAAGGAACAAAACTGTAAAGTCAAAACAAAATTTTGCAACCAAAGTAAACAATCGCGATTATTTACAGCTAAGTATTTTTTTCAACTTTTTGCAACTTTGGCTTCATAGGCTTGAAGTATATACCAAGTAAATACTCTGTGTGAATTATGGGCTCATTTGGATGCATAGGGTAAAAATGGTACCAGATTTTGGCTTTAGGTCTCTGAAACAGTAGATATAAAGGAAATTTGAGATTTTGAGCTCCAAATTGGTTCAAAATTGGCTAGTGGGCTTAACACATCATGTACTTTGGATGTATGATGACAAAATATCAAAACTCCCCAATTTTGGCTAGAAAATAAATAATCGCGATTATTAACTTTTCTTCCAAAATTAACATTTTTTGGTACAAACTGGTTCTAGACATTGTATAGACCCTGTATATGAGATATAAGGTGATTTGGATCAAGAAATGTTGTCCATAATCCAAAAATTGGCTTGCAAAGACTTCTTTGCATTTTTGGGCAATTTTCCAAGTTATAGGTGCTCATTTTTGCTCATACTTGATTTTTTGGCATGTATTAGGTGTGTAGACATGATAGGTGAGGAGATGTGACAATTTCTAAGCAAAAATGATGCAAAAGTAAATAATCACGATTATTTACAACAGTGACAAATTCTTTGCAAAATTTACAAATTTTGACCTAGACACGTTCTATACACCCAAAACAAGTCCTAAATAGAATTTGGTCAAGTTTGGTCATGCCGGCATCACTTTGTGCTTTGTCGACTCTGAAATCACCATTTTTTGTGACTACACTGCCTGTTGGGTTGGTCGGTAAACTTTGAGGCTTTGGACTTGTCCGCAACATAGTCGTGAAGCAACTTGTCCAATTCTGGCTCATTTGGAGTCAGTTTGACCCCGTATGTCGAATTTGACGCTTTGTGACTTTCGAGCCGTTTTCTGCTTTTTGAGGCGTTTGCTTGATTGATTTCACTAAACCAATCATATACATTGTATATGAACATCGTAGGCAAGCTATCTGTGGAGTCAGATCAGAATTCTGGCATTTGCCAAAAACCTAGCTTTTCTACTGGGAACCCCCTCGACCCCTGCCGAATGGTCAACTGATGATATAGAAAGGTTCTATTATGTTAGGGCATGCTATGGTTCAAATCCCATCTGATTTGGTCGAGCTGGCAGGCCGCTATGGTCGGTTTTTGGTCGTAGGTCTTCGAGCACTGCTCGATTTCTAGGGCTTTAAGCTAGCTACCGGCCGTACAAAATGGATCATTGACGAGTAAAGAACTTACCTCTCATGTCTCTTGTGAGAGGGTGCTAAAAATGGTCAACTGTGGAGTCCGGAAAAGTTGCACGAAAGAGGTCGAAATCTCTCTCTGCTGCAAAGGCTGCAAGTGGAAATGAGGTGGTTTTAGCCTATCTTGGATATCTATACCCGGACTTCTCGAACCAATTTTCCACAGATTCCCTCGTTAGTCCTACTAGGCCGTGAAATCTATGTTAGACTCAAAAATTTCCCTAATCGGATTCTTGTAGCTCATTCTGCAAGAATTTTGCAAAAGTAGGCTTGGTTGCCTAATTTAGGCTTCCCGCTTCCATCTTCTGATTTTATTGAAAATTTTTGTGCTTGTCTGCCTTGTCTTTCTGATCGCCATCGTGTCTTTTTTTTTCCATTTGAGCTTCCCAGCTATTTATTATTAATTTTTGACCTGTTTATTTGGAAAAATCAAAGAAAATAGCAAAATGCTCTAAAAAAGTAAAGTGCAAATCCAATAATTAAGAAGATCCATTGAAAAACATAGATTTATTGTTTTTTGTTGAATTTTTCTATCTTAAAGCTTTATTATCAATAAAAATGATTAAAAATACCCAAAAAGGACTATTTTTTATGATTATTTGATAGTATATACACTATTTACACTCATCGGGAAGATATTATCAATAAATTTTTCCTTGATGATGAATTATAAGGACATTATTAGGTAATTTTGCAAAAAAATTACACGTTAACATCGAACTTTTTTCCTCCCTCTTCAAACATTGCCCTTAATTACTTAGTACTTAGTGCCCTTCCACCCCTCCTAGATGGCGTACTCCGGGATGACTGTGTGCATGGGTTGAACAATCATGTCTATGCACATCCGTAGTTGGCTCTACCATGCTATGAAGATCAATGCAATTCAAACCAATATGTTGTGCAAGAGCTGGGTCTTGAGTAATTAACTCAAGGGTTTCTGATGTCAAGGTTTGCTGCTAATGTCTTCCAAAGAGCAAATCTTGTAGCTTGTGTGCTCTCCATTTGATTGTACCATCAGGATGCTTCAGCAGACTGATTGCTTGAGCTGTTGGTAGCACTTTTGATTGTTGTCGAGCTTTTTCTCACCATTGGTAGCTTGGTTTGCTTGGTGCTGTATGGTGTGGTGGAGTCTTTTGAGACTTAACTCATCATTGCTTGATTGGTGTTACGGTTGGTGGAGAAGTTAAGTGCTCTTTTTTCTTCCAAACCAATTTCATGTTAGGTTCCTTGCTCGGAGATGCTCGTCTCTGTTTTTTAACCCTTGGAACCTTCTTTTCTTTTGTCGGTGAAGTTTTAGGAACCCAAATCTGAATCGATTTATCCTTAAGTTGTGCTTTTTGTACGCCTGACTCCTTGCATGCTACTTGTAGCATTTGCTTGTCAAGGGGATGGAGAAGATAGACTACTCGTGGTTTGGTCTGCTGATTGCTTCTTTTCCATTCCTCCTTGCTTGGTGCAATTGGAGCAATGAGTTGCCCGCCTTTAGGTGATAGCTTTAGATGATTTGTACCCAATCTGGTACTGCTTTGTATATTCGCATCCAAGGAATTCCAAGAATCATCATCTCATTCATGTGTTCATCTGGTAAGCATACAAACTGCTGAGGACACGAACATCCATGTACTATCACGTTCAAGTTGACTACTCCTAATGTTGGGGCTGAGTTCTTGTTGTATCCTTTGATGTTCGCTAATCATGTTGTCAATGCTTGACTTGTTGCCTTCTTGTACGTGGAATAATTGACTACATCATTTACTCCAGTTCCTGTGTCAACCAAAGCATTGGTGCTATGATTGTTGAGCTGTACTTTGATGTGCAGGTCCATTACGTCTAACCAGTCATCATCTGTTGAAAATGCATCTTTAGGTAATTCCCATTGTCGGTCATCTATTTCCAGAGTGTTGATGGGAATCGATATCTGTTGATTCTTGAGAACAGCTTTGCGTTCGAGTACCCGAAGTCGAGCTTCCTCTTGGGCTTCATCAATAACCTATTGTCGTTTGATCTTTCTTTGTTTAGATGCATGAATTCTTCCTAGCAATTCATTTTAGCAATAAATTGTATTTCTTTAAACGACATCCACTAATCCAATTATCCATTGGTTCACCATCTAGGGTGGACAATTTTATTGCTCCACTTGGAGATACATCTTCAATGATAAACGGTCCGTTTCCCTTTTTCTTAAACTTGGGAATGTGTTGCTTAAGGGAATAGACTAAAACTAAGTCCCCTTTCTTGAAAAGTTTTGTGATTAAGTGGGAATCAAAAATGTTTTTGTTTTAGCTTTTGTGCATAGATGTGCGCTACAGCAGTTAGCCTTTGCTCGTCTAGCTTTTCCAAATCTTCAAGTCTTTCTGACAATTCATGTCCAGTCCACTCAAGGTTCTGTGCTACCCTTAATGTTGGCAATAGAAATTCTATTGGCGGTATGGCATCAACACCATAAACAAGGTTAAAGGGTGTAGCATTTAAAGTTGTTTTGAATGAAACTTGATAAGCCCATAGAGCAGCATGGAGATTCATTTCCCAGTCTGTCCTTCCTGAACTAAGCACTTTAGTCAGCACCGAGCTAAGAATTTTATTCGTATGCTCAGCTTGTCCGTTTGCTTGTGGATGATAAGGAGCTCATTTGTTATGGATGACCATAAACTCATTAAGCAAATACTTGATTACCTCATTGAGGAAATGAGTTCCCCGATCACTGACAATTTCTATTGGTAGTCCATATCTCGTGAATACATACTCATATAAGAATGCAGCAGTGATTCTGGCATCATTCTTTTGAGTTGCTTTAGCCTGGGCCCACTTGGTCAAATAGTTTGTAGCTACAATGATATATTGAGCTTGGGATCTATAAGCAGGTGGCTGTATTGGTCCAACAAAATCTATACCCCATTTTGTGAAAGCTCTAGTCCCCATCATTGGTCTTAAGAGCATGCTATCTACTCGTGTTGGCATTTTTGCTCGTTAACAAACATCACACCTTCGAACATATTCTTTGGCATCTGCAAAAAGTGTTGGCCACCATATGCCTGCCATCAAGATTGCTCTTGCAGTGGTCTCACTAGAAAAGTGACCTCCTGCTAATCGAGCATGTGCTTGTTCTATAATTGGAATATACTCGTTTCATTTGCACAAAGACGCAAATGTTGATCCTTACCTCCCCTATACAATTGGTTCCCAATTAGAGCATAGTCTCTTGCTTCAGCTTCAATTGCTCTTTGACGGTGTTTACTCATATCCTCAAGAAATGTTCGGCTTGATAAGTATGTAACCAAATAGTTACTCCACTTACGAACATGTGACATTTGAAACAATGTTACATGAGGTATGGGTGTTTGTTTTTGACATTGAGGGAAATCCTTTACAAAAGATCAACGTCTCTCCTCATAGTCGACCAAAATACTCCAAGTCTCAAGATTCGTTGTATAGTTTGGTCTTCCGCAAAGTGAAGTCCTACTATGGTAACATGTGCTTGACTTAGGTATTGTTCTTTTTCTTCAAGATTAATGCATAAGTGCAATATCCCGTCTCGATTTCTTTTGTATGGCCTACCAGCTAGTAATTGATACATAGCCGATTGCTCGATTAATCGGATTGTGATAGGAAGTGGTATTTGTGAATCCACTTGAGCTATTGTCATCAATGACACAATGTTTTCCGACCATCGAGGTACCATTTCCACGAAGAACAAATAGGCATCTGATAGATCATCAACTACCCCTTTAGGTGATTCTCATGAAAAAATCCTTAACAAGTGATCTGCTTGTTGATATGTAGTCCCCTTTTTTACAACCATAGTGAAATCAAATTCCACAAGAATGATGAACCATCTCACTATTCTTCCTGTGTTGCATGGCTTGTTGACCAAATACAACAAAGCTTGGTGGTCCACAAAGAACACAAACTTGTTGGCTAATAGGTAATGTCTATACTTTTTAACGGCATAGATCATTCCTAATCCTTCCCTTTTGGTGGTGGTATAATTCTTTTCCACCATGTTCAATTGTTGGCTAGCATAAGAAATAGGAAAGTCAATTTTCCTATCTCTTGGTTGAGCTAGTATACAACCGATAGCAAAATTGGAAGCATCTACATGTACGTGGAATATCTTATTCCAATCTGGTGCTTTCAATAATTGAGCTGAGGTGAGAGCTTGCTTAAGCTTCATGAGGGATTCTTCACATGCTTCGGTCCATTCAAAGTGTGTAATCAAGCTATACATGGGTTTTGCAATTATAGTGTACATGTACATTAACCGTCGGTAATATCACAATGCCCCATGAAGGCTTGTACCCCCTTGATTGTTGTTGGTCTAGGCAAATCAGCAATGACATGAATCTTCTCAATTACTTTCAACTGCTTACGTCAATGTGTAGAGCTCTTACCTACGGTTGCAATGCAACAAATGCGACTGCAATGTGACAACCGAGGAGAGAATAGGAAGCGCGAGAAGGAGAGGAGTGAGTGTCGTGAGCTCACGCTGTGTATTTCTTATCCAAAACCTATAAAAACTTACAAAAATTGGCTTTTATACCTTAGCCAAGGTTTTTGGTGGTCAAAACTAATCTTCTGGAGTTTTATCAAAGCTGGGTAATGACAGGTTGATACAATCTGGAAGCTTGTAGCACCGGCTCATTAATTACAGAGTTTATCGGAGAAAATAGGAGTTACAATATTCCCAATTTATCAAAATAATAAGTGTTTTATAAAGAGAACTCCAAAAAATGGTATTCGTGTTAGCTTGCTGCTAACAGAGTGAAACGCATTACTTATTGCATGACCCTCTTAGGGTGAGTTCTCATTGTCCTATTTACAAAGCAGCCATAGTGGCTTATTAATAAAAGGTCTAAAATACTATGCAAGAAGAAAATGACCGAGAGGATTATTATTTGCTAGTGCCTCCTTGTCAACTCCCAGACTTCCAATCTACAACCATCATGCACTCATTGTTAGTAAAACCAAATAGATAGCACATAATTAACCATTAAGCCAGCTATCCCAATTGCAGTTAACCACATGCAACAGGAGGGTGCCCAGTCTCAGAACATCCCTCCCACCAGGGATAGAAATTGTCCTCAATTGCTCACTAAAGAAAATGACCGAGAGGATTATTATTTGTTGGTGCCTCCTTGTCAACCCCCAGAATTACAATCTACAAACCATCATGCACTCATTGTTAGTAAAACCAAATAGACAACACATAATTAACCATTAAGCCAGCTATCCCAATTGTAGTTAACCACATACAGCAGGAGGGTGCCTAGTCTCATAACATCCCTCCCACCAAGGATAGAAATTGTCCTCAATTGCTCACTAAAGAATCAACTGGACCGTGAGTGATGGGAAGTGTGGAGAAGGTCTAGGAAGTTGTGGAAAAAATTCCAGGCATCCACTTGGCATCCTCTCGAGGGTGGCCTTTGAAGGTCAAAAGGTAGCAGTTATAAACCATGCCAGTGCATGTGGTGGTGGTCTTGTGATCAACTATTTGTGCAGGGATGAGTTGTTCTTCTTGGTTGACAAGTGAAGGTGGATCCTCATAAATGTGATGTGTAGGTAGGGGTCCTCTAAAAGGTCTTAACACTAGAATGGTAACAGGACACTTTTATGTCCTTGGACACTTTTGTGTCCTGTTAAGTGACCATTTTGCTAGAATTATTTAAAGAGTATGAAAATGAATTTCTAGGTGCTATATATCCACAAATTTGCCTTATGAGCTGAAAAAAACTTGACACTTTTTTTGGAGTATGGATTTCACCATTAACCTTACTCTTGCACAACATTTTTGAAACTAAACTGTGTGAAAAAACGGGTCCTGTTTTTGGCCTTTTTTTAATTTTTTGCAGCTATACCACTCTAAACTTTATGTTTGTGAGGTTTAGATTGCTAGAAGATAAGCCTTAATAGTTCTCAACATGTTTTGATGCTTATAGGGAGAGCTAAGTGTTAAAATTGAAAATTATGACCAACTTACAAGAATTGCATAATCCTTTTTTTTGCCAAAATTAGCACTTTTATGATTTTTTTGGTGGCTTTCTTGATATCCAAATTCAATTTTGATTGTTTAAGTGTAATGTATAACATAAATCTAATATTCCTTGAGTTTTGGGGGACCTAATATGCTATATAGCATAATATATGATGATGGTTGAGTTTTTTGATTGCTGAAGAATACGAGACATTTTAGAGTAGCAAGTATAACTTTCTCAACATTGCTAGTTTCTTAGGCCAATTGTGTGTATTTTGTAGGTAGTAACCATATATAATCATAAAGTAAAAACTTGGCTAGATATTGAATGGTTTCTATGGGTTTCTAGAGGTCATAATGCTAAACCCAGTTTTTTCATGTTTGTTGTATTTAGCACTTTATCATTGCCCCGAAGGTTCCACTTAGTAAGAGATCCATTATCATTTTGACATGCTCCATGACTCCTTTTGAATCCAAAGGCCCAAAGGGAACTAAGAAAACATGTATATAGTATCTGTATTGAGTGTGACTATAGAAACTTTGATGATAGGTCCACGGAATGGCAAAAATGCAACTTTTTTGTACCTATTTTTTTGCCCAGAAAAAAAATTAGTGAGGTAAAAACAACCATATGTTTTGATCACCAACCCATTGAAATTAACGGGGCATTTTATCTCAAGTCCTACAAAAATCCCCACTCTTATTTATATGCAATCAACCGTAAGAAATTGTTGTTTGGGCAAAATGCACTGGTCCATCAACTTTGGAGGCTTGTAGTGACCAAGGGATGAGAAATCCTACAATTTTCTCATTTTTTCCATATGTAGTAGTCCTTGAACTATAAGCTCATGAAAGGATTTTTCAAAATGAGTGGATCTACTATGGTTTTGGAATTTTTTTCCAAAACGCTGAAAGGACACTTTTATGTCCTGTTAAGTTACCAGTCTAGTGTTAAAAGACTAATGTGGAAAGCATTGTGAATGTGCCAATGTAAAAGTAGGTATAAACAAAAGGAAACATTATTAATCACAACAAAACTTTTGAAAGGGCCGTAAAAACGAGGAGCAAGTTTAACAAAAACATTAGTATCAACACTTTTGATCCTTTGTTTTTCAATGCAAAGCATAACATAATCACCTTCTTTGAATTGGTGTGCCTTGCAGTGCGCTTGTTAGCATGCTTAGTGTAAAGTTCTTGTGAGTGTTTAATGGCAAAATGCACACTTGTATAAGTATCATGAAAATTACTAGTAAAATCATCAACGGCAGAAACAATATCAAAAAGACATGAAGCAGGGGTAGGTAGAGAATGACCATACACAATTTCAAACGGAGATTTACCTGTGGGCAGTGTGAGTGGTGTTGTTATATGCAAACTATAGAATATGCAAGTAATCATCCCATTTCTTCGGTTGAGAAGAAACATAAGGTTTTAACAAGTCAATGATGATTCGTGACTTTGGTTTGACCATTAGACTCAGGATAGAATGCGAAAGTAAAATCAAGTGTTGTTCCAAGATTTTCAAACACGGTAGTCCCAAAAGCACTACAAAATTTGGAATCTTGATCAGATATTATAATTTTAGGCAAACCATGATGTGAAAAGACAACTTTAAGAAATAGAAGTGCAGCTTGATGGGCTATGAGTGTTTCTTACAAGGAATAAATTATGCCTGTTTAGAAAAACGATCAACGACAGTCCAAATCATATCATGCTTGTGAACAGTGAGTGAAAATCTAGTAACAAAATCCATTGAAATATGTTCCCAAGGTTTTTCAAGAATAGGGAGAGGGTGTAAAAGTCCCAATTTCTTACCTATTATTGCTTTGACCTTTTGACAAATCAAACAAGTTGAAACGTGCTATTTAACGTCAGGTTTCATAATAGGCTTGGAAAAGAAATCACGACATAAGTTTTGAAAAGTAGCAACAAATCCTCTATGTCCAGCATGGGTACATGTCAAAGCCGTCCGATTGCCATCTCCAGAGTCCTCTCTCTCTCTCTCTCTCTCTCTCTCTCTCTCTCCCCCCCCCTCCCCCCCGCGCACGCTATCTCTGTCCAGTTCTAGAGGCTTGCTGCCATTTTTTTCCCCCATGCATGCACATGCAAGTTAACTTAAAATGTGCCTACTAAAGCACTAATCGGTTGCCACTCTCCACCCATTTGGACTACCCACTGAGTCTCAAGGACTCATAGTCTTTAAGAGCACATTCACCCTTGGTAGGCCTCCGAATACAATAAAAAAAGTAGTAAATAAATAAATTTTCTTTAATTCCTTGGCCACCCATCATACCCCTTTTGCAGGCCACCATTGTTTGAAAAAAAAATGTGTTTCAATTTAATATTGTGTCGTTTTAATCTCAAAAATTCCGTTGAGGGTAAGGAGAAATTCCACCCCAAAATAGAGAAAATAGGTGTAAAACCTAAAAAACTAACCTACTTTTGTAAAATTTCCTCTTGGCAAATATAAGGAAAGGAATTTTGTATGTTTGGGAAAATGATTTCTCCCGAACCTTGTGGATGCCACTCAACTTTTCCAACTGCCTTTGGCCACCTACTTGGATTTTTTTTGTCTACCCATCTAATTTATTTTTATTTATTTATTTATTTATTTATTTATTCATTTCTTTCTTTCTTTCTACAACCACCTACCAAGCTCACAACCAAACTTTCTGTTGGCCACCCAATACGTACTTACAATGCTACTGGCCACCCAATACGTACCCAAGGCCATAACTTTAGGGCCTAGTGAGTACCAATCCCAACCATTTGAAGAGTTCATCCTTCCCTCGATTGGCGCTCTCAAAGAAAGTGGTCGGACCCGAACTCAATTGATTGCTTACCTTCAAATTTTGGTCAATCACCAATCCTCATATTAACAAATTTCCTTGGCTGCCCAATCTCGATTACAAAAATGTTCGACTTTAGAAATTTTATGGCCATTTAACCCCAAATTTATCTGGTCACTATTACAAAAGCATTTTTATAAAAAGGAAAGAGAAGCAATAGAATACTATTAAGCTTGTGCTAACCATCACCACTTGGCTCTCTGGCTAATGGGAAGGTACTTCTATCCATGATTTTAAACAAGTTTTATCAGATGAACTTTGCACTACTAACTCTCCATGGAGTTTTCTCTACTTGTAAGTTGCAGAGATGGTACCAAGAAGATAGTGCAAGAATCCTCTTACTCATGTCTATATCTGAAGCCGTTTGGACAAGCTGACCGCCTCCAACAATCAATCCAAATATGAAGAGGTGCCGATATCACATTCTAGCTTGTGAATCGAGATGCATTTACCGACTGATAAGTTCTATTCTTTCCTACATTTTATATATGTTTCCTTTTAGCATCAATTTCACTAGTTAATTACTAAATCATAATCAAGATAAAAACTGCTTCTTTAGATATATTTTTTAGATAATGCCAGAGTGGCAACTCACTTTGAGCAACTCTATGCCCCTTGATTTGCCAAGTTGATCATGTTACGCCAAGGATCATCTCAGCACGACTCTACATATCAAATAAATTGATAAGTGTCTATTCTTACTTTCAAAATTTTCCAAAAGACATGCTTTGAAGTTTCCAAGGGTTATCAATTCATAGTTTCTATGTCAAAGTTTAAGTACTCAAAATTGTGAAAGTTTCTCTCTTCTCTATCACTTCATAGAAAAATTCATTTAAATTTTATGTCATTGCTTCTAAACTATTCCATCCACCATGCTTACTAGTGAATCACAACCAATTGAGTCATGGGAAAATTCATTTTGTTTATTATCATTTATGGATGTTATGAGACTGGGTACCCTCCTATTAGTAAAATCAAATAGACATCACATAATTAACCATTAAGCCAACTATCCCAATTGGAGTCAACCACATGCAACAAGAGGGTACCTAGTCTTGTAACATCCACTATAGTACCAATTTTCATGCATACACACACACCTGCATCTTAGGCGCGCCTAAGATAAAGATTGCTAGAAATTGTGTTTTTAATGCTCCTTGATTGCTTTATTAACTTTTCTACTTGCTTGGAACTATTGGAACAAGGCTGATAACCATATTTGGTGATTTTATGTCAGGGATCTCATCCACTTTGGGAGCTCCCAAGAAGAAAACTATGAAACCAAAGCTAGGTGAGCTTCCCCCATATCAGATAAAAGAGGAATCTCTAAAGGAAGAAAATGTTACATGTCTAGCCAAAGAATAGCTAGAGAGCGGCATGTCATAGTATATCATGGAATATTCAAAAGTGCACAAGGGTCCAGGGTAGAAGTGAAAATGCTACATAAGAAATCTCAAGACCTTGAAAAACGAGCTACAGTTGGACCACAGTGGGAGAAGATCGATCTCAAGGACTACATTCAGCTGGAATCATGTGGTGTAGATTACAAAAGAGCCTACGAGTTACGACAAAGTGTTACTAAAAAAGGTTGGGCTACCATTTTAGACCTAAATGACACTCCCATAGAGTTGAATATCACAAAAGATCAGGTAGCGGATGCCTTACAATTACCAAAGGGAGGAAAGCCAATGAGAGACTGCCAATTGTCTACCACTGGCATATTCACTAGCAGATCCACATCATTCTTGGATCTCAACCAAAAGGAGATAGAGTGGGCACTTAGACTCTACTATCAACACTTTCATTTCATCGCAAAGAGGCCACAAAGGTAAATTGTTTCAAATCACGCAGTGGCATCTAACTTCACAAAGGCATCCAAAAAAGAGGGAGCCACCGAAGTAAACCATGCCCACTATATTCATACCACCTTGATGCATGTAAAGAAGCAAGAGAACATTTCTTTCTTGGGGGCTTCAGAAGTGCTCACAAGGATAGCATATCATGCTATTGGCCAAGTTGAACACCTACCACCAGCCCTAGAACAAAACTTATGGATAACAAGTAAAATAGAAGATGAAGAAGAAGTACAAACCAGAGTACCAACAGTGGACACAAGGTTAAGGATGAGACTAGTCAATGTCTTGGAACAATAGGCAACCATAGCAACTACAGCCGCAGCACATGCAATAGAAAGTGACAAAGAAGAAGAAGTGGAGCAGGAAACTCCCCTAGAAAGAAAAAAGAGAGAAAAAGGAAAGGCCAAAGTGGAGAAGACAGTTCCAAAGAAATGGCCTCGCTCTGCTGCACAAGTAGAAGAGTCGGCCCAAAGAGCAGAACAAATAGAAAGAGATTCCATAGCATTTGAGCTCAAAAGGGGGCTCAAAGGAGACTTTGAAGAAAAGTGGAAACCCTCACCTAAGAGATTCAAGATTTGAACCAAGAATCCCATGTACCATCTGCATGATGATCCTATAACAGGATTGGAATATCTCTATCAAAGAGAGGAGCATCAAAGGAACAAGCAAAAACACAGGAAGAAGAATCAACACCACCTAGAGAGGAACCACCCAAATGGGAACAAGGCAACAACAAGGAAGTTCCACACAAAACTCCTCCAAGTGAGCAACCTCAACAAGATGCAAGTGCTCTTAATGCATAGAATTTAGAAGAACAAGCAGAACCCCTCAAGATGCTGGAAAAAGAACCGGTTGACAAGCCAAGTGAAGCACTCTCAATAGAATATCTGAACACACAATCAAATTAGCCTAAAGCGGGTAATTCTAGAAAGTTGGAAAGCTTGGAAGACATCAATGGGTATGCCCAATATTCTCATGAAGCAGTGGACAGGATGAAAGAGGAGATTTATGCTCGCCACCAATAGCGGCATAACCTATATCAATGTCTAGAGTACTCAAATGAGAGTATTGAGATGGAGAATTTCTTTAATGAAGCATATAAAGAATCCATGGATACCACAAGCAAGAAACTAGACGAGTTGGCTGCAAAATCCACAGTCGAGTTGGAAACCCTAAAGACAAAGAACTAGCTACAAGATTAGCAGCTTTAGGGGATAAGCACCACATTACAAGACTCCACATCATTAGTTCAACAACTGCACGTACAGTTAAACATTGCAAATGCTCAGCTAGCCCAGTCAAAATCTCACTGCCAAGAGCAGAACTAGTTGATGAGCCAGCCCAGAGATAGCTCCTATGCGGCTACACTACAAGGCACGGATGAGGCCTACAAAACCCTTAAGAAAAAATTTAGAGACTTTGAAATGAAGTTAAAGCTGGAACATATGTAGTGCATAGAACTCTCCATTGGGTTTATGTAGCAAGAAGAGAGATACCAGAAGGAGCTTGCATAGCTAAAGGAATAATTTAAGAGGGTCCTAAGTCACAAGTATCCACATTAGGAAAAGAGCAACCAAACATAGCAATGGGAGATACAGATGCCTTGCAATTTATGAACTTTGAAGAAGTTAACACTCAAGAAGGAAATCTCTAAGAGCTTGTGGTTTCCCAACAGGAAGTTGGACCCTCCGCTCCACCCAAAATCCTAGCTACAGATGATGAACAAGTAGCACTAAAGAAGCAAGTGGAAAAGGAAACATAAAAAATATGGAATGAGGCAATGCAGTGGGAAGAGCAAATCTTGCATTCCATTAACGTCAATCTTCTCACACCATCAAATATCAATGAAGAATGGCATCCGCGGGATCTTCCCTTCCCACTCATCAAGTTTGAAGTGTTACAGATCAAGGAAAGATTTCCCAAGGACATTGAAGCCAATCCTGCAATGATACATCCAAAGTGGCGGGAGATCTGGTTAAATCGAGACCCCAAATCGAGACCCCAACTATCTCATCATGTATGCAAATGCACCTCAAAGTATAAAGCAGGGTCTTGTGCAATGTTCAGTCCCACAATTATGCAGTTGGCAACATCACACCATCATCCAACAGAAGCGACTAACATGGTTGAACTATCCTACATTCTCACCACCACCGAATGGCACACCCACTGAAGATTACATGGTGGAAAAACTCTCATTGACTGTCCGGCTCTTTTGCGGGATACCAAACTTGGCCTCAATCATGCTAGTCAAGATCTCCAAGATGCTCCTTACATTCCTACAAATGTTTCATCATGCAGAACAGACAGATGCAACTTGAATGTCCTTCCTTGAGGGCAATAAAGGGTTATGCTATGATTTTTAAGGCCAGCCTTTAGAGGATATGCTCCATGGTTTTTATGCCAGGGTGATGTTTTTACCCTCTTAATTTATGCAAATCTTTGAAGAGGCATTCTATATGGGCTTCTTCATTTACAGATCCAAGATTTTTGGCCCAGTCGTCACAAATCTACGAGCAAGGTTTGTTAGCTATTCAGCAATTGAGTAGAAGAATAAGATCACCATGCAATTCATGTCTACAGAATACAAAGAACTCCGACTCAAATATCAACAAGGATTGGAACAGCATGCCAAGAGGACTGAAGCCAAAAATCTCAACCACTACTTAACACCCTAAGTAGCTGTGTCAGGGATGACACAATCAAGGAGGGAGGAAATGTTAGCTGCCCAGCTAACAGAAGCATCAAAAGGACATCATTCTTATTTGTATCCCCACTGCTTGTATCACAACCTCATGTGCTAATGAGAAATACCATAAAAGTCCAAAGCTATCATATTATTATTGATCGTCAAAGAATGTAAAGGGACCGAGGGCTTCCAAAGTTGTAATTAAATATAGTTCCTAAGCCTTATTATTGAGCCCAATTAGCTAGGAATCCATTGTTTAAACCTTGGCTAAGGTATAAAAGCCAATTTTTGTAACTTTAGACCTAAGTTTCTAGATAATGAAAGTGAGCATACGCTGCAGTATAGTAATGTGAGTTCTCTATTATTTTTAGTGTTCATGTCTCCCTCATGCGGGGTTGCATTGTGAGCATACCAACGCACTCACATGTGAAAGCTCTCCCTTTCTATGTAAATTTTATGTGATGAAGTTGTGTTTTTAGTTGTGCCTGTCTACAAGCTTTTTTTTTACCTACGCACAATACACACATCTAAAATGATTTTTGACTATTGGGATAGATAGAACACGTCCTTAAGAAGCTATAGAGTGCTTTGGAAGTTGAAACTCACCTACCCAAAATATGTTGCTTATCTTAGGCGCAATTTTTTTCAAGTGTGAGAAATGACTTTCGAGCATATGAGGATGTTGATACTCTGCATATTTTAGGTAATAAGTTTCATTACATTTGGAGCATCGCAACTATACAAATTCATAGGGTTAAGCTTGTGATAAGGAAAGTTGCTTTTGATGTTTGACACACATCTAAGATTGATCTAGATAGAACACATTAGACTTGGGTTTTTTGAGGGATTAGATATCACTTGTAGCCTCCGTGCACTAGCCAGGTCAACTACATCCCATGGATGGACATTTTATGTATGTGGTTCTTTATTTGCTAGCAACAATAAGGTGAGGCTTGGCATCCAGCTCACAGAAGGTTCTCTATTGCAATATGCTCTGAGGATGTTTTTGATTACTTGATTTAGTCATCCAGTTTGGCCATCACTCAATGGATGATAAGCTAGATTGATACATAGTTGAGCCCCTAAGGCTTCAAAAACTTGAAATTGGACTTCTCGTTCCTATTGTTGATTATACGTTTGGATAGCCCATTTAAGTTTAAATATTTTTTAAACAAAGAGGAGACTTAAACATGATGATGTATCAATTGTCTTTATTAGTATCAAGGGAGATAGCTTGGTGAGCATTTCTAGAACTACCATGATGGAGTCGTAGACTCCTTGAATGGTGGGAAGGCCTAATGATAAAATCCATGTTGACAAATTCCCACTTCTTTGAGGGATGTCAAGTGGATAAATATTTTCATGCATCATTACTCTCCCAATCTTAGTCCTTTGGCAAGAAAGGTATGTTTGATGTAGCAAAGTACATATCCTTTCATTGACAACCAAAAATCACTCCTTATCATAGTATTGAGGGTTTTTGCATAGCCAAGGTGTCCTACTACTGGGGCATTGTGTCCTTCATATAGGATTAACTCCTTCACGATTGAATTGCTAGGAATGTAAAGTCTATGCTTATACTATAGATGCCCATCTTCAATGGTATAGTCCTTGATCATGGCCTTCTCCTTTACTGTTGGCTCCTCCTAACCAAGGATATGTAGGAATTGAAGATAAGTCTTATATTCCAAGGAGGCATCCTTATCTTTATCCAAAATTGGAGGGTTAATCATGGGGATGGCCCCAAGAAATGCTTTTCTTCTAAGGGCACCATAAACCCCATTGTCCTAACATGTCAATACTTGATTTATAAATCATATTCTTGTAAAATCTCTATCCACCTTTGTTGCCTCATGTTGAGAGTTGGTTGAGTAAAAATCCAGTTTAGGCTTTGATTAACTTAAAATTGTATCCCAAAAGGTGATTTATCCACAACTTGAGATCATGAATGCTAGCAAAAAATTTCAAATCATGAGTTGGAAAACTCAGCTCCTAATTGTTAGTTTTTGGAAGGTAACGGAAACTAGTTTGTCTTCTTGTGTTAGGACTCCTCCTATAACAAAGCTGGTTTCATTAGTTACTACCTCAAACTCTTGTGTGAAATTGAGAAGTTTGAGTACAAAAGTTGATGTGAGTTATTGTTTCAATTGAAGGAAACAATCTTCTTACTCTTTTTGCCACATAAGCATGGATAATTTCTTGAGTAATTGGGTCAAAGATGTGACAATGATTGCATAATCCTCACAAATACTTTTTATCATCATGTAGTACCTAAGAAGCCTTAAAACTCACTGACAATTTTGAATTATGGCCATTCTACTATATCCTTAACCTTTGTAGCATCTACTGAGATTCCGTCAGGACGATACAAATACTTTGTATTGTCTTGTAGTACCTAAGAAGCCTCAAATCTCACTAACAATTTTGGATTATGGCCATTCTACTATATCCTTAACCTTTGTAGCCTCTACTAAGATTTTGTCACTCAGGAGAGGTATGATAAATTGAAGGTAATTGCCTTCTGGGGTAAAGAAAACACATTTTCTTATCTTAGCATATGGTTTATGTTGGCAGAGGAAACCCAAACATCGAGCATAGGAGGTTGATGTTGGCATAGGAGGTGCAACACCTTGACCACATGACCCTCATACTCCTCTTCATCTTTAGAATATACCAATATGTCATTGAAAAATATCAATACAAAATCATCCATGTATTTTTGAACTATTTTGTGCATAAGCCAATTAAAAGTTGTGGAAGCATTTGTAAGACCAACGAATATTGCTATGAATTCATAGTGCCCATGACATGTGTTGAATGAGGTCTTATAAATGACTCACTCTTTGATCCTCATTTGATGGTAGCCCTTTGACCCAAGATCAATTCTTGTAAACATTTTGGCTCCATGCAATCTATCAAGTAGCTCATCAATGTGGGGAATAGGGTACTTGTCCTTTACAGAACTTGATAGTCAATGCACAGATGTAGAGATCCATCCTTCTTTATTTAAAACAACACAAGCACTCCCCATGGTGAATTGCACGGATGTATGATCCCTTGCTCGATAAGTTGATGAAGTTGTTCTTTTCATCTCTATAGCTTTGGGGAGAGACATTTTGTAGGCTCTTTGGAATAGATTTACTATTTGGAAAGGTTTCAATCTCATGATCTGTATCCCTTGGGGGAGGTAGAGTTGAGAGATATTTTGGAAAACACCTGAATACTCCTTAAGCCACTCTAAAAGTAAACTAGCCTTCTTTGAATCTTCAAGCTTATTAAGTTTAACCACATAGATATGTTTCCCCTTACGTAAACCTTTCAAAAGTTGACTACCCTGACTAAATGAGCCTTTGATTTTCCATTAGTTCCTTGTACTATACTTCTTCACCTAGGTCATTTGTTGAAAGAAACACTACCTAGTGCACAATGAGTGTGTGCTTGATTTCTGGTTAACCAATCCATTCTTAAGATGCCATCATATATCCCTACTAACAAGGTGCAAAAGTAGGATGAGGTGGGGTTTCCTCTGAGTTTGAATTTTACCCTTCTTGCCCAGTATTGAGAGAGTCTTCTTTCCCATTAGCTAGCTCTACTGCTAGTGTTTTGACTAGATATTTATTTAACCTTAGCTTCCTTAAGCATTTTTGGAGAGAGGAATGAATGTATACTACCACAACCTATTAGTTAATCAGAATTTTCACCTTATCAATTTTGCAATGGTTTGGATGAGTGCATATTGTTGTTGAGCTCCAAGGTTGTCAATTGCAACAAAAAGGGTATCTCTTTCATCCTTGTCATTCATTAAGGTTGGTTCTCCCATAATTGCATAAGCTCTTATTCCTCTTTCTATTCCTCTACCACGTCTTCCATTTCTACATCTACTTTGATTTTTCTCTTGATTTTATTTGAGATTAAGGGATGGCTCATGCGAAAATTCCAATGTTTTGCTCTTGTGGTTATCTACTTCTATACTGCCTCATTTGATTGCATTCATAGTATCTAACATTGGGAAGGTCCGCTCTAATATTAATCCATGTCATTGATTTTCTTCTTTCAAGGTTGCAAGACGTTTGTTCCTAAGAGAGGCATGTTGAATTGAGATTGGTCTCATAGCTCCAAGGTGCATACTCAATTGTCTATTAAGTCCTTGACAAAAACACACAATATGTTTCTCTATAGTCATTTGGGTGCATGGCATTGTAAAGACACATGCTTGGTGTGGTACTCCTCTAAAGAAAGTCCTAATTGTCGTATAGGGAGAAAAATGCATTCATCTTTATAGCTTGATGTACAGGGAAAAATATCACTCTTTTACTACCTATTTCATCTTTTTGCAAGATGGACTACTAGTTGGGTTGTCATCTTTATAGATTGCTCTTTTATTGCTCGTTTCATCTTTTCCCAAGATGAACTACAGGTTGGGTTTTTTGTGCAATGTTGTTTCCACCTGGATTTGGCATCCCCAGTGAGACAAAACATCCCTAACATAGCTTGATTTTCCTCTCAGTCCTTGTTGTTGGAAAATAATCATTTGTAGCACCAAGCCAAGCTTCAATGTGATGCTCTAAATTGGGTCCCACTCCCTGAGATGTTGGGAGTTGGAATTGTTTTAAGAAAAGTTTCTTTGCTTATGTAACTATGTAAAGGCTATCCATGCATCCATTACCCTATGAATAAATAGTGAATTTTAGTGCTAAGTGATTATCTTGTTTGTTTATGATTTCACAAACTATCTCATACTTCAAAATTTAGAACTTAAATGAATACTATCTTGTTTATGATTTCACAAACTATTTCATACTTCAAAATTTAGAACTTAAATGAATATTATTATAGTCAAGCAACATTTAAAATAGGGGATTGGGATGAAGCGAGCTTTTTTTCTCTTTATCCTTAAATTTCATATTTACCAAAGAAAGCTCGCTCTAAGAGCTTTTGGAGCGAGATTTCGAGAGAGATTTTTTTTGTTTTCTTTTTCTCCCCTCGCCCCCGCCTCTCTCTCTCTGCCTCTCCCTCTCTCTCTTTCACTTTCTCTCCCATTCCTCTCTCTCTCTCTCTCTCTCTCTCTCTGAAGCTCTGAAGCAACAACGAGGGAAAGAGAGGTAGCATATATGGTTAAGAAAGGATTGAAAGACTTTGTATTACTTGTGAAAGATAACAAGCACAACATTATGTATGGCTGAAAATTATGACACCAACAAGAGCACCCAAAAAAGAGCACCCAATTTTGTACCCGGTTGCTCCCTCTTTTATGCTTGTATGAATAGAGATCAACCATTTTTTAATTTAGAGGAAGATATTTCTTATTTTAAAAGCAAAGGTTATGTTTTGGTCTTTAAGGATATGAATGCTCACACAAAAACATTGCAACATGATACTTAACAATTTGATATGCCATTCATTTCAAGGGAGTTGGAGGAAGTTCACTTGTATGATTGTATGTCAATGGATGAGAAAGAGCCAGATCACTATGGAAAGTTACTTTCACATGTGTGCAATAGCCCAGGTATCCTCATTGCCAATGGTGTATCTTTGTGGGGTGGAACTGATGGATTTACATTAGAAAACACAATTAGAATAGTGTGATTAACTATATGCTACTCTCTAAAGCCATCATGTATTGCATAAAGAATTTTATGCTTAGCCAATGGACCCCAAAATCAGATCAGTGGACCTATGTATTAACCTTGCTTGTGGAGAAGCAAGGTCACTTGGAGGAATTTCACCTGTATGATCGTACATCAATGGATGAGAAAGAGCCAGATCACTATGGAAAGTTACTTTTACACATTTGCAATAGTACAAGTATACTCATTTGCCAATGGTGTAACTTTGTGGAGTGGAATTGATGGAGTTTACATGTAGAAAACACAATGATAATAGTGTGCTTGACTATATGCTACTGTCTAAAGCCATCATGTAATTCAAAAGAGTTTTATGCTTGGCCAATGGATCCTAAAATCAGACCATTGGACCTTATTTATTAACCTTGCTTGTGGAGCAGCAACTAAGCATTATAATCTCAGCCAAAGGGAAGAGAAGTTATCACTTTGTATGAATTTTAAACGTGCAAGAATGTATATTGAAATGGTTGAGTAAAAGTTATGGATGACAAAGAGAAGTTATCACTTTGTATGGATTTCAAACGTGCAACAATGTATATTGAAATGGTCAAGCAGAAGTTATGGATGACAAAGCTTCAATATGACGCAACATTGGAAAGTAAAAGGAAAGCTTTCAAGAAAGTTATTTGTTCTTATGTCGAAGAATGCTTTTCCATAAAACATGTCCTTGGTATCAAGAAAGATAGATCACGCAGAAGGTGATTTGATAAAGAATGTTAAGATGCTTGAAAGTCCTCGATAAAGCTTGATACAACTAAAGACAATGACAACTATCAAGTTTACTTTCATGCATACAAGGCATTGATTCAAAAGAAGAGAAGAAGATGGAAATTAAAACATTAATTTCTTCAAGTTCAAGAAAAGTCACACACATGTGAAAGATTTTGGAGAAACTTGAGGGGCAAGCGGGTTAGGAGATTTGGTAACTTGAGTCTTGTGGATATGTACACACATTGAAGGAAACTATATGAGCAACCAAATGTTGTGAAGATTCTATTTTATGGTTCACTCCCATGTATGCCATGTTTTTCTACTATTAAGGATGTGTGTGGCGGGCTCAAACAATAGGATATTTGCAAAGTGACAGGAGATCTTCAAGGTATCATGTCGGAAATTATTAAATGGATGGGATATTTTACACACCAGTGGATGTGTGATGTGTTCAACTTGGAACTTCAACATGGTATGCCTTGTGATTGGTGTACTAATTGGGTAAAGCCTTTGCACAAAGAAGGGGATGTAAAGAATGTAAATAACTACTAGACTATAATGATTGGGTCTCTTATGGAAAAGTTATTTGGGTGCATCATGGAGATAAAATTGAGTGATTGGGATAAAGAGAACGCCAAGCATGCAAAAAGACAAGCGGGTTTTCATCAACACCATAACACAATCAATCATCTCGTCACTCTTTATGTTCTCATGGAGGAAAGTTGATTGAAATGCAAGCAATTGTATTGTTCCTTTGTGGACTTTAAGAAGGCTTTTGATATGATTCCATGTAACAATTTGTGGAGAAGGATGGAAGAACTCCAAGTACCAAGTGAGTTTATGCTTATGGTTTCTCAAATCTATAAGAAGGTGATGTGTCAATTGCACATTGGAAGAGGAATTTCAAAAAATAATGCAAGCACTATTGGGGTTAAACAAGGATATCCATTGTCACCAACTCTCTTTGGTGTATGCATCGATCAATTGGAACAAATGGTACTTGAATTTATACAAGAAGAAGGAATTGAAGAGGTCACTATTTTCAATGAGGATATCATGCTTTTGATATATGGAGATGATGGAGTGCTTCTAGCACACACTTCAGAGGATGCACAAAAGCTTATGGTTGTTCTTGAGAACTTATTCTTGCATAGTGGATTGATTGTGAATGAATCCAAAACAAAGATTATGTTTGTGAAAACCAACAATAAGGAGAAGCCATGCATTGTGTACACCAATGAGACACATTGAAGTTGTTGAGAGATTTAAGTATGTTGGGGGGTTGTCGCATAGCTCAATCCACCGACATAATGTCAAACCAATGGATCGATAGCCCGGCTAGTGCATGAAGACATGGAATCACTAGAAATGCAAGAAGAGGATCCTAATCAAGAGAGTTAAGAAGAAGAGAAATCTATGGAGAAGGCTAATCACTCAATGCGTGACTCTCTAATCTTCTTTAATCTCAACAATCAAGAGGACAATGGGTGCACACTCTCATCAATCACACACACACATCAATCAAAAGCTCAATGAGCTCACAAATAATATAAAAGTGAAGATAAATGAGAGAGGGAAACACTAATTAGAGACTAATCAATGCTTAACTACACACCATAAACACAATTGACAGAGAAAGAAGAACAAGAGCACTTAGCTTTCCATTGCATGCCATAGAAAGTAGGTGAGCACAAGAGGAAGCTCCAACTCCAAACATCTTCACCTCTATCTTCTCTACAAGCTTTCCATGAAAGCTTAACTCACCTGAGGATCCCTAAAAAATGACCTAACTTTCACTTTTATACCTAGGGCATAAAAAATATGTCCGGCCGCCCATGAGATGCATAGAATTGTGTGCATCTCTATAGCTCCTAGGCATCATGGTAACATCAAATATACAAGCTGGAACTCATGTAGAGCCCGTAAATATGTCAAAAGTACATATACAAAATGATGTGTCTGTCAAAAAATGAAGAAACGTATGCTTATACATCATAAGCATATGCTAAAAATAGCATAGCTGAAGGTCATCTGCTACTTTGTGTTGCGCTGCCAAACACTGCCCCCCTCCTAAGCTTTGTCGTCCCTGACAAAGCCATGTCGTGGTAGATGCTATGTGAAGAATGGACCTAAAAAAGAAAAAGGCAATGAGGTAGCAAGCTGAATCATGGCAGTAAAGCATAAAGGAAAGGCAAATCATATATGTGGGAATCAATGAATACAAATAATTATGGAATGCTACACTGCCATTAAGGACAAGTAAATTGCACTTGCTAAAATTAATTAATCAAAAGTTTTGGGCTTATGGATGAGTCTATCAATTAGTTAACTACAACTAAAGGTTAAAACAATTACTCTAGTACTAGCTAAGTTAGAAAGATTATCTAAATGTAAGATTCCCTATTTATGTTTTTTAGCTTTGATTAGCTTACTAACTCTCACAACTCCGAACAAAAGCTTGAATTTTTTACTTGAAGCTCAATGGAAGTATTTTTCATGTCTTTTTTTCTTTCTTTTCATTTTTCTTTTCTTTTTTTTTCTTTTTAAAACATGTGTTTTTATTTTGTATGCCTGGAGCTTTTTGCTTCTCAAAGAAAAGCGCCCACACTGGGAACCTCTAGGACTCTAATACCATAGGCAATACAATGAAGCTGGGATTTCTCTTCCAATTTTTTCTTACATTTCCTTTGTATTCTCACTAGTGGTCGTTGTTGTTTGAGTGAGCAAGCCTCTCTATGCTTAAAACACTCCTAAGGTCTCAAACACTCAAATAATATTTCCAACTAAAACTAGTGGACAAGTGAATTGGTTAACCTAAAGTCACAGTCTCCTAACATCAAGGCTCATCAATAAGATTAAACTTAAGGTCAATTAACTAAAGCAAAGACAAGTTTATACATCTTTAATGGCAAATAACAAAACATATCTAAATGCACTCGATCAATGGAATACAACAACCAGCAAACATAAATTTCCACAAACATAAATCATGGAAAGTAGTACACCTGGAGATATGTGCTGCATATCCTCAATACCCAAGGAAGAAAACATGTGAAGCTGGAACTCGAGATGTCCATGCTGTGTGAAAGCTAAAGTCCATCTATGCTGCAAAATCATAAACAAAACACTACCACCTAGAAAGGTGTGTCAGCATAGAAGTGGAAGTTTTATTACCTAAACACAAATAAAAATAAATCCTCAACTAAGGTCTCAAACCTGGATGTCTAGAGGGAAAAAACCAAAAGGGAAAAAAGTGCCTCTAGCATATGCGCATGTATCTAGTGCACCATAGTCAATCTGTACAAGTCAAGGGTCTGGTGCAACTAGGAGGGATAAGAGAACTCTCTCCAAACAATAAAACCTGTAGTCTCCTAGCTCTCTCTATAATGATCATCAACTGGCTAGCACCTAGCTCCATGTCAATGGTAGAATCTATAGCACAACTAATGGATCTAGGGATAACATCAATTTGTGACTGTGTGGTCAATGACCTATGTGGCTCAAGATCCCTGAATGGCTGACTCTTGCCAAGCTCTAAGTCAACAACATGGTCAATGGAAACCTCAGACAAGCTATGACTAGTGTCAACCTGTGATGTGATAGGTTGTCGGCTCTTTGGTAGCCAAATCTTCAATCCCTTCAATCTCATGAGGAGGTCATTGGGAGATTTCTTCACATGTGAATATAAAGATCTCTCTCTCTCTGACGCAATCTCTGTGGTCGTGGTCTCTCTAAAAATTATCTTTGAGATCTTCTAGAAGGTCTAGAAATCTCTCTCAAGTCTCTCGTAATCAAATGTGGTCGTGAATGCTCACTATGTGCTACAACTCTCAACCTGGGAACCCAAATTTTTCTATGTCCCTCATAATAACTCTGTGCCTCTAGTAATCGTCTAGATGTGAGCCAACCATGTGATAACCCATCATGTGTAATCCAGCTCTCTATCCACACATAAGTGTCATCACTAGGCAATGGTCTCATCGATATCTCTCTCCATGGAACATATACTCGTCGAGTCCTATAGGAAGCTCTGGGTGTAGATCTCTATATCTGATGTGGAAGGGGTAACTCCTTGGTAGCACTACTCTGAACTCTATCTGGAGAAGGCTCTAATGCTCGCTCAGAATCAGACAATCCTTGTGGTCTCCAATAGAATCTCACAGGTGCTTGTCTATCCTCATGATGTAAATGTCTAGAGGTCATACTAGTCTGTGTAGGCTCAATGATATGTGGTGTGACCTCTATATGTGCGGTATCTGTGTGGTGGTCTAGAGGAACCTCATGTGTCAATGTCTCTGCAATCATATCTGCTCGCTCTATGATCGAGGAATGAGATCGTGTCTCTGCAAGAATATATGGCTCTATGGCAACATCTATGTGATGTGGGTGCTCTATAGGTGAATCAGTCGTAATGTGTGACTCTGCTACACATTATGATGATGAGCAACACATGTAAGCTCTATGTCATCGGTCTCATGTTGATCTAAGCTATGAAGCTCACTCTGTGGTAGGCTAAGCTCAAGAGCTCCATCTAGGGGTGGCATAGTCGTAGTAATCTCTCGTAGAGGATCACAATCACTCATGGGTGTAGGAGGTGATCTATGACCAGGCTGGTGGGCTAAAGCTGTAATAGGTAGTCTAGTGCTACAATGTGCTCGATCGATCAATGATCTAGTTGTGTATCTCACTCCAATAGTCAGCACATAGATGGATGATCAGTGCCTCTATATACACGCTCTTGGAGATCTCGATCAAACGAAAGCATGGCAGTCACTCTCTGACATAACTCACTAGATGTGCTAGACTCTCGTGTGTATCTACGTCCACAGTCGTCAACATATGTCTTTGTCTGCTCAAGTCTATACAACTCTACCAATGTGGGATGAGTATGCGTATCTAGGCACTCGTCATATGATAAAGGCTCTATGGTCTGTAATTCAATCTCGAACATCAGCAACTACATCGCATCATACTCATCTCTAAATGATCCTGGCGTGCCTGGGTTAGGCATAACTCGCACTAACTGATGTGTGGGAGGATCTTGAACAAAGCGCTTGAGTTTCTGAAAGAAACTCGATCGGCTCATATCATGAAATATGCATAATCCCATCCTCTCACCACACAAGACTAGCATAGGTCTATCTGTCTGCAGAGTAGTGGCTAACTCATGTAGCTCATCTCTCATCGTAGGACTCGTGTCACTCGTTGAAAATATAGCCCCATGTGACATAACTCTCTCATGGTCATGTGATCCTGAAACATCAATATGGCTCAATGTTGTGGTCGTAACAGCCTCTCTAGGTAAATGCATGGTATGCTCCGTCACCAAAGGCTCTGGATGCTCTCTCATGGGTCCGCAATGTAATCGTCTCATAGTCAATGTCTCTATGTGTGGTGCACTCACGGCGGGTGCTCTCATCTCGATGACTCGTGGTGGCTCTGATCTCATCGTAAACATAGAATGTGAAGTGCTCATCATGCCGAATCTAGCTCTGTGTGGTGTCTATGAGGACTCTGATGTCAATCTCATCTCAGTCTCTATGCGTGGCTCTCTAAATAACTGCTCTTGAGACTCGTCAATCTCTAGTGTCAACCTAGATCTATGGTCATCGATAGAGTCCTGTGGAGCAATAGGTCTAGGTAGAAAGCCTGGAGGTGGTCTAATGGGTGATCTCGTTGTGTATGTGGACTCAAGCTCAATGCCGACACTAGATGTAGGTGATCTAGGGCTAGGGATAGGTCGATAAGGTAGGCCAAAAATCATCGTGTAGGTACTATAATCATCAAGGCCATAATAGGTCCTACTACCCATGGATCTACCAAAATCTACCTGAGGCTCTGGTACATGCATCTGTGACTCTCTCAAATACATGCGTGCATCATCATCAACATACAAAAAGCTATCATGCATACGTCGTAACTGGACTGTCACTAGATGGTATCGTGTGTCTGCAACATCCTCTAGGGATGGTATTGGGATCTCATGTCTAGCATGGATATTTTGTACTCGATAGAGTACATCTAAGAAATCTATGAGATGATCAGACCTCATGGGGTGGGCTTTGGCTCTAACTGACTGAAAAGCATGAGTAGAGTGATCATGAGGCTGAAGCCTCACAAAATACCGATCGGTATATCGATCTCGATAACATAAATGTCTCTCGTACTCTCCTACTAACCATAGCAACACCAAATCCGAACCTCTCAGGACCATGGTCGTCATCAATCTAGAGAGTGCAAATACTCAATGATCATGTGGAAGCTCACTATGACTGATCTAGATCTCTCAAGGAATAGCAAGCAATATAATAAGTGTATGGCAAGATCGTGATGTGAATGGTGTGATCAAATGAAACTGTCACACGGGTGACCTATAGGCAATCATGCATGATAATAGTGGCTCATAAGTCACATCACAATGATGTCAATGTGTCAAACAAGTAAGCGAATCAGGCAAACGGCTCTTCGGACATATGTACTCTCAGTGTCTAGTCGTGCATAAATGCGCGCATGAACGAGGTATATAAGAGAAAGTATAAGAGAGAGATCCTCGTAATACAGGGTCCGAAAGAGGCCGACTAGATGCGCACATGCATGGAACGCCTACAAAAAAAGAGAACAAAAAAAAGGGTTTTTTTTAATTCGGACGCCCATGCACACACTCTTTTTATTATCTTTGTTGACTTTGTTTCTCTTTCTCTCACCTAGATTCTTTTCTCACATGCCTTGTCTTTTGTTGACTTTACTCCCTTTCCACACACCTAAAAACAAGCATGTGCTTGAACCCCCACCCCCTTTGTTTGCTTGTGCACTACACTTTACGCACACCCAAATTGAAGATAGTACACACCCCTCTTAAATGATGCACACACCTAAATCAAGTAAATGCACACACACACCTAAATCAAGTAAGTGCACACACACCTAAATCGAGTAAATACATGCACATGCACATCCAATTTAAGTAAGTGCACACACACACCTAAATTAAGTAAATGCACACACCTAAATTAAGTAAGTGCACACAATGTTATGAGAAGTGAGACTTATGCGCGCGCGAAACTAAAAATAGGTCGTGAAGTGCATACACACTCAATTTTGTAAAGAATTGCAATTAACACTTCAAAGTTACACCCAAAATCAAATTTCTATGCATTTTGCATCCAAATTAGGTCAATTTTGTTTCTTTTTTTGTTTAATTTTGACTAAAAATTAGCATAATTAGCAATAGAATTAAGCAAAATTAATCATATACAATTGATCACCACACTTTGAACTTTGCAATTCAACCAATTTCACATCAATTTGCAATCAATTACAAGCCCAATTAAGTGTACACACACAAGCACTAATCGCTAATCGATGCACACACAATCTAGCAAAAATTGGACTGCATTTTGACACAATTTTAGCAATGAAAAAATGATCCATAATCATCATAACAACGTCAAGAAATCCAATGCTTTTTATGAACCCAATTGGCACCAATTAAACCATAATTTGCACTAAAAAATGTGCACTTTGCCTACACATAGGCACACTAATTGCACTTTGATTTGCACTAATTTTTTGTGAAATTTATCTTTAATCAAACTTGCAAATACAATCAGCAAATGAATGAGTTAATGCACTCACAATAACATAAGCATCGCGTCGATTTTCCACTCCAATTGACCTACACACATGTGTGTGTACTAGCAACCGCTTAACCGCAATTCACCTACAATCAATCAAGCACAAAATCTCATGTGTAGCATCATTTTCAATCAAATTAAACACATAAGAATGATAATCACACTTCAAATCAATGATTTAGCTATGTGTAACACAAAAATCACGTGTGATTAGAGAGTAATTAGAGAGCCTAATTAGAAAAAAATCCCTAATTACACACTCAAAAATCACTCGATTTCACTCAATTTTTTTGCAATTTCTTATCGAAAGAGTGATGCTTAAGCCTCTAATTAGGCATACACACATATAAAGCACTCCATTGTTAGCGGATTAGTAGAAAATTAGTGAAAAATTAGTGAAAAAAGAGAGAAAAACATACAAAGTAATCACAATTTCTTAACCAAATCTCACCATAAATCCACAATTCACCAACACCAACACCTAAAGCATAATCTAAACTACTCTAAAATATTATTAATGACTCTTTAACACACTAATGACTCCTCTAGCTTAGGTAATCGATCCCCGGCAACGGCGCCAATGTTGGGGGGTTGTCGCATAGCTCAATCCACCGACATAATGTCAAACCAATGGATCGATAGCCCGGCTAGTGCATGAAGGCATGGAATCACTAGAAATGCAAGAAGAGGATCCTAATCAAGAGAGTTAAGAAGAAGATAAAGCTATGGAGAAGGCTAATCACTCAATGCCTACTCTCTAATCTTCTTTAATCTCAACAATCAAGAGGACAATGGGTGCACACTCTCATCAATCACACACACACATCAATCAAAAGCTCAATGAGCTCACAAATAATATAAAAGTGAAGATAAATGAGAGAGGGAAACACTAATTAGAGACTAATCAATGCTTTACTACACACCATAAACACAATTGACAAAGAGAAAGAAGAACAAGAGCACTTAGCTTTCCATTGCATGCCATAGAAAGTAGGTGAGCACAATAGAAAGCTCCAACTCCAAACATCTTCACCTCTATCTTCTCTACAAGATTTCCATGAAAGCTTAACTCACCTGAGGATCCTTAAAAAATGACCCAACTTTCACTTTTATACCTAGGGCATAAAAAATATGTCCGGCCGCCCATGAGATGCATAGCATTGTGTGCATCTCTATAGCTCCTAGGCATCATGGTAACATCAAATATACAAGCTGGAACTCATGTGAGCCCGTAAATATGTCAAAAGTGCATATACAAAATGATGTGTCTGTCAAAAAATGAAGCAACGTATGCTAATACATCATAAGCATATGCTAAAAAAAGCATAGCTGAAGGTCATCTGCTACTTTTTGTTTGCACTGCCAAACAAAGTACCTTGGATTGATACTGAGAGAGAAGATAGATAGAGAGAAGGATATGGCTCAAGCTTTTGAAACGAACTTTTCTTGCTTAGACTAGTAATTAAAATGAGAGAAGAGTATGGAGTGAGCTTTTGGAGCAAGTTTTTCTTGTTAAAAATGGTAATTAAAATGAGAGAAGAGTATGGAGTGAGTTTTTTGAGCAAGTTCTCTCCAAAGCTTGCTCCAAGCCTCTACTTGTTACAATAACAGCATTCAAAATATGCATGGCATCAAATACCCATGGAATCCGTAGTACAAGAGTCAATACAATCCTTGAAGATTATACCATGTACAAGGGTAGCAATAATAATATTCTAGAATCTTGTATACTACGGGTGGGTCAGACATAGGATCAAAAAATATATCATCACCTTTTGGTCCCCTAAAGCTTGAGGGTACACACATGGGTCTAGTCCTACTCAGGTAAATAAGGACACCTAATCAACCTTTTGGCCCTTGAAATCTCAGAGAACATTCATGGGTCTAGTCCTACCTTGATAAATAACCTTGTACAACTTATCAAACACCCACTAATTGTGAGATACCTCCACACCATCCACATTATTGGTTGTATTTGGATTCTTGGCTTTAATGAAAAATTAGACCTCAATAACCCTAAGTGCTTAAAACTAGTAGAGACTCTTCAAGCTCTATGGAAATCATCTTAGCTTTCTCACATCAAAATTAAGAAAACTCCACTAGATCCTGACTAGCTCATTCCCCCATAATTTAAATCCTCAAGAAGGGAGGAGAAAACATCTTGTCCAACAATTGCATCATGGATTTTACAAAGTTGAGAGCATCATGATCTAAATGCATCCTCAAACATGTTGTTGAAAATCACAAGACTTTATGAATATCTTGCTACAATGATGGGAAAATTCTCTCTCTTTATTTTCCTTTTTCTTTTTGATATGTACCATGAATGTACTAGAAAAATAACACATTTCAATCATATACTTAAACTCTTTCTAGGTGTAAGATTTTAAACAACACATGCTTTGATACCAGTGTGAGGTCCCCAACCCGTAGACTCAAAGTGATGGGGTCCTTGATAGGTCTCTAGGCTTAACGAAAAACAAATTCCCTAAACAAGAAAAAAATCCAAGGAACAAACTCATGCCATTAACAATGGCTTGAGTCTACAACCCTAGGACAAGACATAGTCTTATTTTGCTATAAAAAATGGAACAAAAAACCGAAAGATCTAAAACTTTTGGCCCTATGACCTCCACACAAGGGCCAATTGAATTCTCTTCCAATGCTTTTTTCTCTCTACGTATATGAGAGCACGCTCGTTTGCACTTACACGTGATTTGAAATTTTTTTGATTAGTAATTTTTTTAAATTTAACATAATGGTTCGTTCATAATTTCATAGTAGTGTTTTTATCATGGCAACCTATATGTAACTTTTTGGAAAAAACCATTTTTTATACTTTCAATTGATGCGTAGCATTGATATGTTTTTGGAGGTCGTGGCTATGGTCAATTCAATTTGTGTCGCTCTAATTATGCAATCTTTCACTCGGTCAAGCACGAGAGTAGTGCAGCTTGCTGGTGTTACCATCAATTGCAGGCTCTCTCTCTCTCTCTCTCTCTCTCTCTCTCTCTCTCTCTCTCTCTCTCTCTCTCTCTCTCTCACACACACACACACACACACACACACACACATATATACACAATGTTGTATCCGTCCTTTGTGTTGATACTGTTGCAAATCTATATGCTTCGTCGTTTCCCGTTTCTACGTGCTATAGACTAACGCATCATTTTTGTTATTGTGGAGGGAATCTTTGAATTAGGAATACCTTTTAATTTTTTTGAAGCCATTAGGAATACCTTCTTTTAATACTAATAACTTAATAAACAATGACTATTTATCAAACAGCTCTTTCACTACTCTACAAAAAACATATGCTTGTTTCGTGTGACACAATCACGTTTCTTGGACGATTTAAGGAGAATTTTTAAACATGACATACTAGGTCAGCATGTATAACGATGCAGAATAAAAAATTTATCTTACCGGATTAGCAACGTATTTGACTACCTTCCGTGTTGGAGGTTAGGTGGCTTCAACTTCTTTTGCAGTCAATACCTCAGCTTGAGCTACGATTGGTTGATACCTTCATTTTCACCTTCCTTGGAGGTGAAATGATAGGAGCATCTTTGGAGCTTGGAGTCACTCACTTCAAGGCCATCATATCGTGATAGAGAAAAGGAAAATGGAGAAAGAGAGATCTAGAAATCTGTGGGATAGTACGACGGTGGTAGAGAAGGAGTTGAAGATGAAGATGGAGATAGTTTGAAGGTGAGAGGTTGAGGGAGAGAGGTTGAGGGTGACAAAACACCTCTGACATCAAGGCAAGAGAACTTTCTAAGAACTTTTGTTTGTGTGTGTATGTGTGTGTGTATGTGTGTATGTTTAAAGTAAGGGGAGAGGGGCCTTTATATAGGCTCTCAAGAGCCAAAAGAGCAAGCTAAGAATAGCAAAAAGCAGAGAGATAAGTTCGCTGGTGTTGGCCGTTGTTTTTTTTAAAAAGTAAATTTTCTTTTTAAAAATTTTTACCTTTTACTTTTTTTGTGAGCACGCATTTCGATGAGCTATTTTGAAACTCTATTTTGACGAAAAACTTGGCTTCCAAGAAAAGAAGCTTTAATCTTGACTTACTTCTCTAAAAACACTCTCTCTTTTCTAAAAATTCTCCTCCTTTCTTAAACTCACTCTTTCTTTCCTAAAAATACTTCTTCTTTGTTAAGGGTCAACTCTTAAGTTTCCCATATCAACCTATTGTTTCCAAGTGAATAAGGGCCATAATTAATAGTTGTAGAGTCCGATTTTTTATCTGATTGTTTAGATAAAACTCTCTATGACTTAACAAAATGCAAACCTTAAATACTTTTGCAAAGTAAATGAAATAGTTTTTATTAAAAAATGTTGGGTACATTAGAGCCGCACCATGCTAAGTAGCATAAGTAGCATAAGGGAAAATGTCTTGAAGGCGAAAGCATAGGAGATTTCATCTACCACATTTGGCACACATATGGATGAACAAATTGCCAAGCAAAACATGTTTTCCAACATTCCCTCACTAGCAATATCATCATGAATTTTCTCATCCATGTGAATGTCTGTGTAGGGCCACACGCCTTTCAAGGTGCAAGGTTAGTTTATTGCATTTAAAGAAAGGTTTTCCCTTTGCATCTAGTCAAAACATCCCTAAGCTTCCTTATAACAACCATGTTGGGTATATCCTACTTTGAACATGTTTTAAGAGACCACATTTTGGACAAAAGCATCATCAATAACTTCTCATGCTTCGGTAAAGACACCACATTTTGCATTTTCATTCATTAAGAGAGCTTCCTTACCATGCCATTTTGGTTACCATAACAGCACAGACCTTGAAGGTGAAAGCATAGGTGACTATATCTATAGAGAGTCCTTCCCTTTGCATCAAATGAAAACATTACAAAGTTTCCTTCACACAACCATGTTGGGCACGTCTTGTAATTAATGTGTTCCAAACCACGACATTTTGTACAAAAAGCTCATCAACAACTTTTTGTGTTTTCATAAGGGCACCATATTTGGCATACATATGGACCAACACATTGAGAAGCACAACATGTGTTTTGAAAAACCCTTGGTGGATATCAATCTCATTTTGAGTTCTCTCACGCATGTGAAGAGCTCGTGTACACTTCAACTGCAAGCATGGGTGATTGCATTTGGAGAAAAATTTTCCCTTTGTATCTAGTTTTAAAAGCCCAGAGCTTCCATGCAATAGTGATGTTGGGCATATCTGCAATGAATGCATCCCAATGCGTCCAATTTATAGAGCTTTCTTGCCACACCATGTTGGGAAACATAAAATTATCACATCGAGAGAGAGGCCTTCCCTTTGCATCTGGTGAAAAAATTGCACAGCATGTTTCTCCAATTGCTCTCAAACTAGACATTTCATCATGAGTTTTTCCACCCATATAAAGGGCTTTCATAAGGCTACAAGCCTTCAAGTTGTAAGCATAAGTGCTTGTATTTTGGTGATTACATCTACAGAGAGGCCTTCACTTCACATCACATGAAAACATCACAAAGCTTCCTTTGCACAACCAATGTTGGGCACGTCTTGCAATAAATGCATTTGAAGACACAAAAACTGCAAGCATGGGTGATTGCATTTGGAGAAAGGTCTTTCGTTTATATCTAGTTAAAAAATCCCATAGCTTCCATGCAATAGCAATCTTTGACATATCTACAACGAATGCATTCCAATCATCCATTCATAGAGCTTACTTACGCAACTGTCATCACAACTGCCCCGCCGTTATACCACAAACATTATCCATCTCCTAGCTGAGAAGCATCTTGCCCATCACACATTTATCAAAATTTGTCTGTTTTCCCATAACCCACACATTTGCTACGTCCTTTGACTCAATTGTATCCGCATAATTCTCCATTTGAACATTCAGGGCCTCTAATGCCTCAGCTTTGCATATGCTAACTAGTAGTTAACTGTCATGCTTGGTCGGTGGGCTTATTCACCAAAATAGGAGCATCCTTGGTTGCCACTTGTAATCCTAAGAACACTCAACATTGATACATGCCATAAGCCCTCCGCTCAAAGCTCAAAAAGGAGCTCTTAGTTGATCAAAATTTCCAGCCAAGCGGTTCCAAGACACCTATTCCTCCACTCCAAAAATCTCAAATTCGCCTTGCTTATTCCTTAGGCTCTCAACGCCCATAGAATCCCAATGAACACCCAACCAAATGTGTACATTCACCATAGTATAGTGCCTCTTCATATCCACAACTTCACCTTTAGTCATGCTCCTAAAATGTATCCAATTCCAATCCACAGGGACAAGCATGCCCGAGGGTCCGCCAGACTCTACCACCCAAATCCCACAGACAGTATATTTTTGGCCAACATGTTTCAAAGAAAGGCTCTATGTCTGTCATTGTAGAGAAGGTTCTATTTCTAGTCTTAGACCTTATTTGCCACACCATGCTAGATAGCATAAGGGCACAATTCGGCATTTGCATCCAATCTCAGAACTTCTTTTCCACACCATGCTAGGCGGCATAAAAGCTCATGTCTCAAAGGTGAAGGCATAGGGGATTGCATCTACCACATTTGGCACATGTGGACAAATAGATTGCCAATCACAACATGTTTTCTAGCATCCCCTTACTAGCAATCTCATCATGAGTTTTCTCATTCATGTGAAGGCCTGTGTAGGGCAACAAGCCTTTCAAGGTGCAAGGATAGTTTATTGCATTTAAATAAAGGTTTTCCCTTCGTGTCTGGTTAAAACATCCCTTAGCTTCCTTGCAACAACCATGTTGGGCATATCCTGCTTTGAACATGTTTTAAGAGACCACATTTTGGATAGAAGTATCATCAAGAACTTCTCATGCTTTGATAGAGACATCACATTTTTCATTTGCATCTATTAAAGGGCTTCCTTGCCGCACCATGTTGGTCATCATAAGGGCATAGACCTTGAAGGTGAAACCATAGGTGATTACATCTATAGAGAGGCCTTCCCTTTGTATTAGATGAAAGCATCACAAAGGTTCCTTTGCACAACCATGTTGGGCATGTCTTGTAATTAATGCATTCCAAAACACAACATTTTGTACAAAAAGCTCATCAACAACTTTTTGTGCTTTCATAAGGGCACCACATTTGGCATACATATGGACCTATGCATTGAGAATCACAACATGTGTTTCCAATAGCCCGTGGTGGATATCAATCTCATCTTGAGTTCTCTCACGTATGTGAAGATCTCTTGTACGCTTCAACTGTAAGCATGGGTGATTGCTTTTGGAGAAAGGTCTTCCCTTTGTATCTAGTTAAAAAATCCTAGTGTTTCCATGCAATAGTGATGTTTGACATATTTACAATGAATGCATTCTAATGCATTTAATTCATGGAGCTTCCTTGCCACACCATGTTCAGCAACATAAAGTGATCACATCTTGAGAGGGGCCTCCCCTTCGTATTTGGTGAAAAGACTTCACAACATGTTCCTCCAACCACTAGAAATCTCATCATGAGTTTCTTCACACATATGAAGGGCTTCCATAAGGTTACAAGCCTTCAGGATGTAAGCATAAATGCTTGCATTTTGGTGATTACATCTACAAAGAGGCCTTCACTTTTTGCATCAGATGAAAACATCACAGCTGAGGTGCACCAACGGGAGGAGAATCAGCATGAGAAGCAGGTTTTTTTGTAAAGAAATGTAGACACATCCACGATCAACACTCGGATGCAGTTTGACTAGTTAATTGAATTTCTACCAAGCAGAGTCTAGTCCACTTGGTGAGTTCAACCACTAGGTCTTCTCTAAATTTTCCTTTGTACTTTTGACTAGAAGCATGAGAGTAGGTTCCCACTATCGTACCATCAAATGACTTAAGTATTATGTACAATGGAGTTAGCTTTTATTGCACTAATGAGTCTAAGGCTACAGACTCTTCCAATTGATACGTCTACAAAGACATAGGCTAGTGAATAGGCCGATTAATTTTTGCATATTTTACTAAAGTTTATACCATTTTTCATGGTTTGCCCCAAGCATGGTTACATGATGAAAAACTAGGAAGCATAGTACTATTATTCAAGCAAATTTTCTACGATGTCGATTTTGGCATAGCTGTGCTTCTAACCAAATAAAAGTTTTAAAGAATCACTATCAACATCCTTCAATCAATTGTACTTTGAGATGTGGCCATAAGAAGTAGAATAGCAACTTATTTCAACTTTTCTCGCGAAGAGTGTGGAGTCAAACAATTGTTGGCTTTCATGCTTCCTCTGACTCTATCAACCCTGAGTGGTTTTCATCATCATATCCACCTCCACATATTGGTATAATGACATAATTACCCATAACATGACCACTCAAGGGTTTTGGGTTTGAAGGGAATTATTAATAAAATCTTAGTTGCATTGATTTAGTTATTTGAACGCATAATTGTGCCTCATGTGACCATGTCTTAAGCAGAGGAAAACATTTGATGTGCACTTTGCATGGCTTTTCTTTGCATGTGATTAAAACAACATTGTGATTCCTTGGCATAGCCATGTTGGGCATAAATGAACTTGTTTCAAGACATGAATCTATGGACAAAAAGCTCATCAAAAACTTCTATCTTTTTTTTCTTTTGGCGCCGCATTTGGTATACATATTGACCAATGCATTGCGGACGGGCTCATATTTTACCAACATCCCTTGGACTAGCAATCTCATCCTGAAGTCTCTCACTTATTGAACTACTTGCAAAGTATAGATGATTGCATCTAAAAAGAGACTTTCCTTTCATAGCCGATGAAAAAAACACCCTCTAGTTAGAAATCTCATCATGTGTTCTCTCACCCATGTGACCCTCTGGTTATAGCAATCTCATCATGTGTTCTCTAACACATGTGAAAATTTGGTGTGGAGCCACAAGCCTTTAAAATGCTAGCATAGGTGATTGCATCTGAAGAGACATTCCTTTTGCTAGCATAGGTGATTGCATCTGAAGAGACATTCCTTTTGCAACCAGGGAAAACAACACAGAGCTTCCTTGTTACAGCAATGTTGGGAAAATTTAGAACAAAAATCTCAACAAAAGATTTTAATGTTTTTGTAATGGCACCACAATTCCCCTACATATTAAGCAATGCATTGAAAAAGACATACCACACTTATGTTGGGGCATATTCTGCAATCAATGCATTCCAAGAGATAATCTTTTAGATAAGAAGCTCGACAAGCATTTCTTGTGCTTGCATAACGTAGCAACATTTTCCATACATTTAAAAAAACATGGTATCGATTTTTAACGTTCCTTGAAAAATCTCATATTGAATTCTCTCACTCAATTGAACGTCTTCCATAATGCGACAAGCTTCAAGATGCTATTGAAAAAAAAAAACATCATGCTTGGAACTACTTTAGGCATTTATCACACTAAGCCACCTGTCCAAGATGTGATTGTTGACTAAGAACTTGGATTTCACATTGTTTCATAAAAAAAGGATGGCCTACAGGTGCACTCAATAGTCATAGGCCAATAATTGGTGATTCTATTTTAACAACACATATTAGTACATTACTTTCTTCTTTATTAGAATTCTTTCAATATAATATACACAACAACCCTATTTTACAACAATACTTAACAATGGTTGAGCAAGCCAATCCTAAATTAGGTCTTAGCATTATATCAATAGAAGCAATATCAAAAAATACAAAGTCATAGTGCATATAACAAGTTTGATATAATGTCTATAACACATAAAAGATCTTAAATGGCAATGCTTGAACACGAATAGATTATTTTCCTAAACAAAAATAAAAACACACAAAAAACCTCCATGATTTTGGAAATATTATACCACGATGCAAAATTTCACCTAGTGAAAAGACATTACGAACAACGTTGGATGGATTGAAGGAAAAAACATATATATCAATAGAAAAAGCGATATTTTCATATCTATTTCCATTTGGTATAGGAGCTTATGATGGAAAAATGATATCTACCTAAGAATGAGAATGTCAGATTTATTTACAATATTTACTTTACATAAGCCATACATTTTAGTCATGTATCAATTACAACAATCGTTAACATAAGAAATATGTTAAATACTTCTATATTACAAAGAGATATAGATAAACTAAGAAAAAAACATCCACAACTAATTGAAGAAGAGGTAATTTGACATATAGTAAAAATTGATATTTCAAGTACTATACCAAGATCTCCATCATGGCATAGGAGAAACTTAAAAAACTTAATGACCATGGTAGATTATTATAGATTACCAACATTATTTGCTACATCAACATTTGATGAAGTTTCTGAGACACAGTGGATTGAAATAGATCAATTGGAAAATTTAATAAAAACCTTAAACACAAAGTTTACATGGGAAGATTGTCCAATAGAATGTGTTGTACTTTTTCATTTACAATTAAAAACATACTTGGAAAATTTAATACTACGTAAATATGGCCTACTTGGAAGAGTAGAACGCTATCTCATACATTATGAAATTCAAAATTGAGGATCAGCTCATGCTCATATCATATTATGGATTCATAAAGAAGACATAGAAGAGATAAGTTTACAAATTGATGCTCTCACATACCATATCTTCACAACTGGTAAATGTATCCATAAAATTCAATAGAAAGAGAGATATATAATATTTTTATCCAAAAACAAAAACATAGATGTACAAATACTTGCAATATCAATCATAACAATGATCAACATAAATGTAAGTATGACTTTTCCTTCCCCATTTAAACTTCTTTTTATCCTTTATTAGATGAAAATACACAAAGATGGACCTATTTTAGACCTACTTTAGAACATAGAAACATAGTTCCATACCATTAAGATTGGAAAGCTCATATGAATATACAAAAATCTACAAAGGCAGGGATCTCATACTATTTACTTAAATACGCTTTCAAAATAGAACCAAGGCGTCAGCTAAATTTGAACTCAAAAGATGCTAAGGCACTAGGTCTAGAACATTTGGATCCTTTGTAATTAAAAATCATTTTAGCCCAAGTACTATCAAAATATGTATCTTGTATAGAAGCAGCATTTGCCTGCTTGCACATCCCAACAATTCAAAGAAGCAATGTTGTACATTATATAGATTGTCCACCGCCAAAACTACATCATCATTATTTAAGAAAATATTGCAAAACCACACTACATCCTATTGATAGATATATTGCAAGACCTATTGATTTAGAATCCATTACATTCTATGACTTTTGGAAGACTTACACCATAGAAAAAATTCCAAGATTTAAATACGAAAGTTACTTTAGAGATACATTAGGACACTAAATAATTATTCATATTAAACGATTAAAACAAAAAAAAAGATTATATAAGAATAAGCATTTTCCAAATGGTTTAAATGATCTTCTCAAAAATAAGAATGAACACACGTCATCCATATAAACTTCTAAGAAGATTCTTATGTATTCTTCAAAGGCAAGACTCATTAGTCTTTAAAAAGTGGTTCGATCATTAGTCAATCCAAATGGCATGACTATGTAAGCAAAAATTTCCCGTTTGCTGACAAAAGCTATTTTGTGATGATCCTTAGGATGTATAGAAAATTGTTTATATCCCAAGAAACCATCCAAAAAACTATATGCTTTCTTGACTACCACCCTTTCCAAGACATGTTCTATAACTCGTAGAGAATAACTATATCCGCATTCACTTATTTGAGATTCACACATACTCAAAGTTTTGCTCATTGATTATTAGCACACTTCTACAATAGTGAATTTTGGAAATAAATATAACTATGATGTCATATTAGTAAGACCATCCATGAGAAATTTGAAAATTATTTGAGACTAAGGATACAACTATATGTACCTTAGATAAGTGGGTTGAATCACAAGAATTAATTTAGAAAATTACTCCTTCAAAGATGTGTCAAAAAATGCTATTCAAAATTTGACTCAGCAACAACTACATTTAATACTAAGCTACCCTCTTGGTTGAATTTGAGAACACAACTCTGGATGTGTGGTGCTTTGGACCATAGTACCTTGACAAGGGAGGATTGTATTTTGGAGTGGGAAGTAGAAGACAAAGACTACATCCCAAAGTCGTTTCCAAAACACATATACAAAGCCATATGAGTAGAATTAGATTTTGGCAACATTTGTTGATACATTTGTGAATGAAACCACTCTTACTTGATTTTGAAATGAGTAAGGTGATTATATAATCCCCATTCAAAAGATTTTCATAATAAGAGAGATTGGGGAAAGCTTGAGTGAAGGAATCCGATCCCATTCATACAACACTGACATAGTCTTCTAGAGAGCTTAATTCTTATTGGTTCTTTTATTAAGTGTTTTTAAATTAATTAAACTAGATTTACTCTAGCCTAATTCTCATTGGTCCACCTCCATGGCCATCCAATAGGATTTGAGTACACCTTGTGGGCATGTGGGCTAGGGAGCTGACATGTGTCCCTCATTCCCTTTGTGTAAAGGAAGTTTGTGAGTGTGTGTGTGTGTGTGTGTGTGTGTGTGTGTGTGTGTGTGTGTGTGTGTGTGTGTGTGTGTGTGTGTGTGTGTGTGTGTGTACGCGCGTGTGTGCACGTGTGCATGTGCGTGTGCGTGTGCGTGTGCGTGTGCGTGTGCGTGTGCGTGTGTGTGTGTGTGTGTGTGTATGTGTTCCTCTCTCTCCCCTACTTCCAGAGCTCGCCCCCTCCTATGTAGGAACCTTTGAAGACTTTTTGTACACACACAAAGCATCCAATTTAACTAAGCTTTGACCATTGGACACAACCTTTGAATTTTGGAACCTTAGCATTCTGAAAGTCTTAAGGGGCTGAACCTTAGGGTCTTTAAATCCCATTGTTGCACATTGCTCTTTTGCAGATGGCCCCCCCTTTGGATCCCTATTTTCCCTCCTTTGGATCCCTATTGTGGTCGGTCTGCCAGCTTAACCAATATTCTAGCTTTTTCTCCCATGGCACTTCCCCATATTAAATGATCAATTTAACATGAGAAAATCATCTAGGAGAATTAGATATTAGTTATTATGACATTACCTCTCTCTTGAAATCATAGTCGACGATTGAAATCATAGTCGTCCTTGACTGTGTGGTAGAGAAGATAAAGCCTATCCATTAGTCCTTTTTCTAGCGGGTAGAGAATTCCTATGTTACCCTACGACATCGTTCCAGAATGGATGACTAGTCCATTTGGCGCTTGAGAGCCTAAGCTGCTGCAAGCATGTCTACAGATTAGTCCTATGAATCTTCCATAGTAGAGTGACAAGCTCTACTTGGTGTTTGGGAAACTTCGTCTCCGCAAACTTGATCTAAGAATGCATACTACTTCACATTTGTGCACAATAAAGAAAAAGAGAGTCTTATAAGACAAAAACTTTGTTCATTTTAAACATTTGTACATTTGCTTACTCTAGGGAAGCATTGTAAGCATTGACAAGGTTTAGGTTATCCTTTAATTGTATGCATTGCATCCATCTAGCATCTTCAAAAGGATAATTCGTAAACTTAATAAGATATCGTCGGATAGTCTTACAGCCTCTTAATACCTTGTCTTCATGTTGGAAAATGGACTCGGGCTGCAGCACCTCTTCTTGGTCCTCAATCTTTGGTGGGTCTTCAATAGTTGGTTCTTGAGGTGGCTCTCCTTTGTAAGGCTTTAGTAGGCTCACAAGAAAAAGCATTGTGTATGAGCCAATGGCTGGGCAACTTGAGTTGATAGGCCATCTCATTGATTGGCCTAAGAATCTAGAAGGGACCATAGTACCTTTTTGCTAACTTACCATAGTACTTTTGGTGTCCTGTAGGATTCTTGCCGTCGTGTGCCTTAATCGAGCCTTGGAAAATTTTAATAAGACCCAATCATTTTCTTTAAAGTCTTGGGGTTTTCTATGATTATTAGCAGCAACCTTTTGCCTTTGCTATCAGATAGAAATAGCATCCTTAATCTTTTGGAAAGATTCTTGTAGGTCTCAGCTATACTCATCTGCAGTGAAGATTCCCGTGTACTTTGAGTAGCAAAGGACTTTTTGATCTTCCCTCAATTACCTCGAAAGGTACTTTGCCCATATAAGTATGTACAGTGTTATTGTAGGCATACTCTACTAAGGGTAAGTACTTCTTCCATTTGGATCTTTGATCTACTACCGTTACATAGGCTTTTAGTAGATCCAGAATTGTTAGGTTAGCTATTTCACTTTGACCTTCCGTTTGTGGGTGATAGGCCAAAGAGAAGTTTAGCCTTGTCCCTTAATTCTCAAAGAGACCCTTCAAAAAAGTACTGGTCATTCTAGGATCTCTATCCGACACTATGGACATTGGCAAGCCATGGTACTCAAAGATTTGTGAAATGAGGAGGGTTGCCATTTGATGGGCCTTGATAGTCTTTTTGACAAGTATAAAATGAGCTTCTTTGCTAAACCTGTCTACTATCGTCTATATTCATGTATTCCCATGGATAGACTTAGGCAATCCAAAGATAAAATCCATGGATATGCTCTCCCATGGTGAATTAGGGAGTGGCAAAGGTTGAAGCAATCCAGGTTGCTTCCCTCTATCAAACTTCGTCTTTTGGCATACCACACATTTAGAAACATACTCTTGTATGTTTGCTTTCATGGTAGGCCAATAGAAATATGTTTCAACCCCTTTTTGGGTAGATTGAATCCCTCTATGCCCCGCATAAGGAGGAGCATGAGATTCATACATTACTTTCTCACGTAGTGAGCTAGTAACGCATAGTCTATTGCCATAGAGAAGATAAACATATTGTAAAGTAAACGGTTCCTCTTTCTTCCCTAATGCAAGGGCTGAAATAACATATCTAAAATCAGGATCAATAGCATGCTCATCTATCATAGAAGATAGATCATTATGAGTTGCTATGGAAACCGCATTCACTCTCGGTAGTCTTGAGAGTGCATCGGCTACTTGATTATGCTTGCCAACAACGTGAGCAATATGAAAATGAAATTGCGAAAGTAAATTTTCCCACCTCATTTGTTTGTTGGAGAGCTTGGTCTGCGTCATGAAGTACTTAAGACTTTGGTGATCCATCCGCAGAATGAAAGGAGTCCCCAATAAATAGTGCTTCCATGAGTCTAAGGCATGTAGAACTGCGAGGAGTTCCTTTTGATATATGCCTAGAGCTTGCTCAACATGATCGAGCCTTCAACTTTCATAGGCTATGGAGTGCCGTTCTTGGAGCAAAACAACTCCAAGGCAATCACCACAAGCGTCACATTGGACCTCAAATGGCTTTGAGAGATTCGGCAGTGTAAGCACAGGTTGAGAGATAAGCTTTTCTTTAAGCTTTTCGAAAGCATTGTTCTCCTTGGCAGACCATGTATACCTAAAGTTTTTCATTGTTAGGTCATGTAATGGTCCCTCGATTTGTGAGAACTTTTTTATGAAGCGTCTATAGTATGCACACATACCTATAAAGCTTCTTAATTCATGAAGATTCCTTGGTTTAGGTCATCCTTTTATTACCTCTAACTTTGATGGATCCATTTGGATGCCATCTTGAGAGATAATGTGACCTAAATACTGAATCTCTTGTAAGAAAAACTCACTTTTCTTTCGATTAACATAAAGTTTATTCTCTCTTAAGACTTGAAATATAACTTGGAGGTGTTGATTGTGTCCATCTAGTGAATTAGAGTAGATGATAATATCATCAAAGAACACTCTAGTAAAGGTTTGGTGAGGCCTGAATAGCTTTTCCATCAAGCGATTGAATGTGGCTGGTGCATTGGTCAAGCCAAAAGGCATGACAATGTATTTGTAAAGACCAAACATAGTGCGAAATGTGATCTTTACAATGTCTTGATTAACTATCCTTATTTGATGGTAGCCACTTTTTAGGTCAATCCTATTGAAGTAGGTCGACCCTTGTAGCTTATCAAATAGGTCTTCTACCCATGGAACAAGAAACCTATTTTTGATAATGATCCTATTTAGTGCTCTATAGTCGACACACATACAATATGTGCCGTCTTTCTTTTGCACTAGTAACACGGGTGAGCAAAATGGAGATGAGCTAGGCCTAACCATGCCCTTCTCAACTAACTCATGCACTTGCTGCACATAATCTCCTCTTGTTGAGCTTGAAAAACTCTATAAGGAGGTTTATTAGGTGGTGAACTTCCTGGAAGGAGTTCAACTGCATGGTCATTATTGCCTCGTTTAGGAGGTAGTTCACAAGGGATGTCATCAATAAAGACATCTTGAAACCCCTTGAGAAAATTGGATAACTCTAATTCCTTGTGATTGTTTATATTTTCTTTTGCTAAAGCATTAGGTTCATTTTGAGAATCTTCAACAAAAATCATGTACACGGAAATAGAGCTCTTTATTGACTTATTGAAATCTTGCGTATGTATAATGGGTATGGTGTTGCCCATTTCCGTAGCATCTATGTACATATCTTTTTCCCTGAACCTAAAGTAGATTCTCCTTTCAGGGAATTTAACATTGGCAGCCATGCGATCAAACCATGGTGACCCTAGGATTACATCCTCGTGCTTGAGAGGAGAGATAAAGAAGTCCTCTTTGTCCACATAGCTTTGGACATGGAGCCTCAACTTCCCAATTAAGGAAGTGACTGAAGCTTCTAGTCCCTTGAAAGCACCATCTGCGGGTAGGACATCTCCCATCTCATAGGCTTGGATGCCTAGCTTGGTGGCCAACTCTGTGGATATGAAATTGTGAGTGGAACCAGGGTCAAAGAGAATAAAAGCATCATGTTCTCTTATCTTTCCCCAAGCATGGCATAGAGGAGATCCTTTGTGGTGAGCTTCCTCTTCTTGGATTTTGACCAAGGCACCTCTAGGAGACTCATGGCGGGTGTTCTTTTGGGGACAAGCACGGTACACATGCCCTTGCTCGCTGCACTTGAAACACCGGTTATCCTTGCGATAACACTCAAGATCTTCAAGAGAAAGTTTTTTTTTGCCTTTGTAAACTCCCTTCTCCTTAGCTTTATTGTTATTGGAATTGCCCTTAGGAGACTTTTGGACATTGTCCTTCCCCTTAGGCTCATTAGAACCCTCGTTTTCCGTGGGCATAGGATTTCTCTTAGCCCCTGTTTGGAAATTGATTATAGAAGCCACCATAGTATGGTATATAACCATGGATATAGTGTGTGGCCTTTGGGAGTTGACATACTCCGCCATTTCTTCAGTTAAGCCCGCACAAAATTGTTGTTTTTGCTCTCCAAAATCCATCTTTTTGAAGACAGTGGCTTTGAGATGTAAGTCCCAAAACTTGTCTACATATTTGTGAATGGATTCGTAGGGAGAGAGCTTCAAGCTTCACCATTCGGTGAGTACTTTGTCTTTGGCATCAGTGGCCAAAAACTGCTTCATGATGGAAGCTCTTAAAGCTTTCCAGGTTTGTGGAGCTTAACCGTTGGCCCGTAGGCTAGACCACCATTGCCTGGCGGACTTTTGAAAGTGGATAGCTAAATGGTGTAGCTTAGAGGACTCCGTGAAGCCCTCATCTCTGAAACGCCGCATTGAATTGTTGGATAAAGACCAAGACTTTGTCTGTAGCACCAAAGGTGCCATCGAAGGTAAGAAAAGAAATTCTCTTTCCTCCCTCTTTGAACTTCTTGAGCTTGGATGACCTCTTCCACGCGGCATAGGACTTCCTATGGCCTCTTCTTTTTTATGGTTCAAAAGTTGCACCATCGCTTTCTTCAAAAGATGAAGAATTTGAGGAAGATGGAGAAGAGGGTGACCTCTTTCTCGCCTTTTTCTTTTCTTGCTTTTTGTCATCCCTCTTTGAATTATGGTGTGGAGAAGTGTGCGATGGTCTTCTCCGTTTAGGAGGTGATGGAGAGCGTTTAGCCCACCGTCTTCGTGGAGCCATCTCCACCGAGGTGGCAAGAGACTCACTTCTTTCTCGTTCCTTTGGTGGGGGCTCTTGAGTTCTCCTTTGGGAAGGAGATGTGTCATCAAGAAGAAAATTTTTGAGCCCTTCGTCTGGATTCTCTTCTTCTTCCCAAATCAGAGAGAGGCCTCTTTTGGAAGTTTCGCATGGAGGCTTCCTAGGTACTCTCTCGTCATGGTGGGGAGCTTGGAGAATCCCATGAGCACGAAGCTGCCGTTTCACTTCACTTTGGAGGGATGGATTGCTCATGGCTTGTTGAAGCCTAGAAACAAGGTAGTTAACAAGCATAGGGGCATCATTAGTAGCCTGCTCATTAGCAAAATCAAAGCTATCAACATTAATTTCACTTTCTTTACTATTGTCAGCCATTCTAACAACTTTTAGGTGTAAACTTTTTTAGGTGTACTTTGTCACTTCAAGCCCTAGTTGCTACTCCTCTTTACCCTTTACCCTTTATAAAAGCACTCAAGCTATTGTACCCGTGGCTCAAATACCATTAATTGCAAGGAATAGAAGAGAGGGTCGTTCAACACCAAAACAGCACTAGCTCCTGTCAAGCTTCTAATAGCTCAATAGTGGTTAAGCCGTAGGCAAGCCCCGTGGGACTCCACTATTAAGACCATAGCTCTCGACGGTGTTGCCTTGTTATCTGCACAATGGCGGCAGGCGCACTGCAAGGCTGAAAATTCCCTATTCTACTTACTCAATTGCAAGGCTGAAAAATCCTTATTCACTACCTTTTTTGCTGATTTGATTAGGAGTGGGGTAAGTAGAGGCTAAGGTGGATTTGCCATCAATCTCTCTCTGAAATTCCATCAATGAAGTGATTTATAGAATGTAACATTTAATGGCCTAGTAACTTGTCTGTAGCGGAAACTAGCATGAACATAGTGAGAATTTCATTGGAATAGATTCCTAATGAGCATAACAAGAGTGCTTGGGTGGAAAGAGCAACAAAAATCATAACACCTAGTTAGATAGCATGAACAATACTTCAAAAGAGAGAGAAATTAAGCTATTGACAAAGTTGAGGACCGGATTTACATGGAGCCGATCCCCCCTCCAAAAGGCTTTGTATTATAGGTTTCCCCCTTCAAGAGAGACATTTTACAATACAATTCTTTGTGTTCCTTCAATAACTAGCTAGTGCAATGAAGATGGAAGCTTCAAGCACTAAGCACAACACTTATAAAACACAACATCAATTCCCATGGTCTCAGACCCAAGACCTCACACACCTTCGAAGATGGTGAGAGCTAGCGTGGTATGAGAGTACATTGAGAGGAAGAAGGAGTAGTCTTACGAGAAAGATGTACATTTCCTCACATAATCACTCATATTAGCATATCATAGCTTAGTAGTTAGCATGGTAGAGGAGATGAGCATGCATTGAAGCTTGGCTCTTGGTTGGATGTGCATCACAAAGCCAAGAGTTGTTGGGGTAGGCCTCCCTTCTCACAAGCTTGGAGTAGGTGAGAAGCTTTCCATTAAAGCTTAAGAAGGAGAGAGAGAGTCTTCTTGCTTCACACATGAGATTGTGTGAGTGTGTGTGTGTGTGGAATAATGACTTGACAAATTCATCCCCCTCTCTCTCTTGGTCGACCCCTCTTGCATTGTACTCATGCTGACACCCCATTGGACCTCTCCCAACTTAGCCAATGACATTTAAGCAGCATAAGTGATAGCCTTCTGACATGTGTCCCCCTTTCCCCTTATGTGAGATCTTTAGGTAATTAACTAATGCAACTAAACTCTCATGGACCCCTTTGTCTTCTGGCCAATAGGAATCAGGCAAGCCATTGGGCTGTTGAATGCTCATTGGACCCCTTGGGAGACTGTCCAATAGTCTTCTAGAGAGCTTAATTCTTATTGGTTCTTTTAGTAAGTGTTTTTAAATTAATTAAACTAGATTTACTCTAGCCGAGTTTTCATTGGTCCACCTCCATGGCCATCCAATAGGATTTGTGGGCATGTGGGCTAGGGAGCTGACATGTGTCCCTCATTCCCTTTGTGTAAAGGAAGCTTGTGAGAGTGTGTGTGTGTGTGTGTGTGTGTGTGTGTGTGTGTGTGTGTGTGTGTGTGTGTGTGTTCCTCTCTCATCCCCTACTTCCAGGGCTCACCCCCTCCTATGTAGGAACCTTTGAAGACTTTTTGTACACACACAAGGCATCCAATTTAACTAAGCTTTGACCATTGGACACAACCTTTGAATTTTGGATCGTGCTAGCTAGGGTGGATGAAAGAGAAACATAGTGTCAATGTGTGAGTGTGTGTGTAAGCAAGAGTATCACCCAAGTGAATTAGGTTCCAAGATAGAATTAGCTTGGACTCATAAACACAATCTTGAGTATTGACTTAGCTTAGCACAAGTTCACCATAGACAAGCATGTAGTGCAAAATGGAGTTATTTATTATTCATTCATGAAATGAGCTTTAAGTAGCTCTACAGCCTTGCTCCATAGTATGTGGGATAAATCCACTCTCCTCTCCTTGACTCACACCTTAGGACAAAGCTCACACTTTACAATCCTCCCCTTGAGGTTTTGACTATCACGAGATATTGAAGATGCATGATCCACACAGGCTAACAAAATCCACATAGGATGGTGATATCCACACTGGAAAATGAAGTCCACAAAGGATGGTGATATCCACACAGGATGGTAAAATCCACACAAGAAAATTCCACAAAGGATGGTGATATCCACACAGGATGATGAAATCCACACAGGAAAAAGTCCTCCCCTACAAGTAGAGAGTCTGCATCTTCAAAATGGGTCTTCATAAAAGACAATGTTGCTCTCGTCTTCATCCTTTTTGTCTTCTACTATGTGAGCTGATCCTCTGTCAGGTCTCTTGCCTTCGTTGCTTCTACTGTTGCTTCCAACTGCTTCATGGTCTGACTTCGTATCCTCCCCTAGAATGAGTGCTTCTGTCCCCCTTTTTGTTGTGCAATCAGGCTTTATTCCATGCGTCAGAATGACATGCAACAATATGCTAAAATGTCCTATGAAAAGGTTTATGCAAAAATTAATGCTCTCTTCCATCTTGGTTATACTCCGAGAGCCCAAGCATGCAGTGTTTCTCATACACTTTGTCACAAAGTCTTCACACATAGAGAGATTTTAGCAATTTGGAGACTCTCCAATGCCAATGTCTATCCCCTTACAAAAGCACATAATATCATCCATGTAGACAAATACAATTACATACATTGCAAGAAATTGTTGTGCTTGGTTGCAAGATTAATGTGTACTTTGGATTTTCCCTTCAATGTGAAGCTCCTCTTCACTATCAGCGAAGCCCCTCTTCACAGATAGGGGAAATGATTCTTTGTTTTTTCTTTTGATGCTCGAAAGAACTCCTTGAAGCTTGGTAATGCCGCGGTTGGTGAGAATGGCCCCTTTGGCAGCCTTTGGATGCTCGATAAAGGTTTGAAGTTTTACCCTCCCTTAAATTGCTTGGAAATGCCCTTTGAAGCTCAATGAGATCCGCCTTTGAATGCCTTTTGGAAGGCTTTGAAAGCCTTGCTGCAGCTTTGGTGTACTTGCCTTGGAGCTCTTGAGTCAGCCCAGGAAGGGGGGCTTTGGGCCTCTTGGAGTGCTCGATGTTGCTGGTAGTCAGTCCGTGGGAATGAGGTTTTAAGAAACTAGTGGCATTTGAAAAACTTTGTGGGAAAGCAAGCTTTTTAAGGGCGGGCTTCTATAGTCGTGGGAAGCGGGGCCTGTTAAGGGGCCGAGGTGAGCTTGATGGAGCTCTTGAGGCTCGGGAGCAGCGCGTGGGAAGGGGGGCCCAAGAGCAATAGCTTGGTCAAGGGCGGTTCGTCGAGCATGCGCGGGCAGGCGCGGGTAGCTCTGGGGCACACCGGGCAAAGCCAAGGCGCGTGGTCGACTGACTGTGGGATCTCCCCCTTGCGGACTCGCCAACTCTACAAAAACCCAATTGAAATCCGTTTCGGGTCCGCCCAGCTTGCCGAATTTAGGCAACCCGATTTGAGCCTCGGATTTCAATGCCTCAAATGGACTAACTAATTTGAGCTAGCCAACAAGCCCATGTGCTTGCTTGTGGAAAAGCTCCAAAAAAGAGAGTGTTAAGCTAAAGTCGGCAGGCACTTTCCCACACAAACTCACACACACACCTAATAATAGGCAATATTGAAGATAGCTTTAATGGAGTTCTCGGGCTCGGATTTGAGTGCTTGCAGACTCTATGGAAAGCTTGCGAGGAGAGCTTCGAGATGAGGTGAACAATGCAAAAGATAAACGAGTTTAATTAATTTAATTGAAGAGGAAATGATGCAAAAAGGCAATCTAAAATGCAATTCAAATGATGCTAATCCTCTCCCTAATCAAGTCTACCTAGCCATGGAGGGTAGTGGCCTCTTGGGTGTGCCAAGGACATGCCCACACATAGCTAGATTAGTGCTTAATTAGTGAGATATGCAACTTAACTATGAAATTGTTAATGGGCCATGACAACAATTATGCAATGCTAATCGATCTAATGGAGATGCTAATGATTAACACACACTAATGCATAATGAAAAATCCTAGCTAGCACACCATGGCTCTGATACCATATGTTAGGAATTGGATCGTGCTAGCTAGGGTGGATGAAAGAGAAACATAGTGTCAATGCATGAGTGTGTGTGTAAGCAAGAGTACCACTCAAGTGAATTAGGTTCCAAGATAGAATTAGCTTGGACTCATAAACACAATCTTGAGTATTGACTTAGCTTAGCACAAGCTCACCATAGACAAGCATGTACTGCAAAATGGAGTTGTTGTTTATTCATTCATGAAATGAGCTTTAAGTAGCTCTACAGCCTTGCTCCACAGCATGTGGGATAAATCCACTCTCCTCTCCTTGACTCACCTTAGGACAAAGCTCACACTTTACAAACCTTAGGGTCTTTAAATCCCATTGTTGCACATCACTCTTTTGCGGATGGCCCCCCCTTTGGATCCCTACTGTGGCCGGTCTGCCAGCTTAACCAATATTCTAGCTTTTTCTCCCCTGGCACTTCCCCATTTTAAATGATCAGTTTAACATAAGAAAATCATTTAGGAGAATTAGATATTAGTTATTATGACATAGAATTTCAAAATTTTCAATATTTAGACTCATAAGGTAAGCTTGAGAGACCACAAAACAGATTGTCTGGTCAAAATTGGCCTTCGAAAAGCTGTGGAAACTCATCGGTAAGTCAAAACCAGCTTTTGAGAAAAAAAAATTAAGACTTGTCAAAATTTTCAACTTTTTGAAAATTCTCAAAGGGGATTTGACCTATGGTAGTAATAGAGTGCTTGTGTGAAATTTCAAGTGATTCAAATTTTTTTGACTTGACTAGCCACTTGAATTGCATTAAAAACAACCAAACATAGAAACTATTGAAAATTTGAGGTAAACTTTCCCAAAATTTGTAAAAAATCATTTATATCTTATCATACATTCACTTGACCAGTGGAAATCAACAAAAGTGAAAAATATTGCTTTTTTGATTCACTAGATTAATAAGCACGCTTATTACCTCCCACTATCTAGAGAGCTCATTTTTTACATTTTTTGGTTGCCAAGATTAGAAGACCTATCATACATATAGCCTGAAAAATTTGGAGGCATTTGGACACTGTTTGCCACAAAAACTGAGTGGGTTTTTATGAATTAAAGGTTGCAGATTAGTCCTTTGGCTACTTTTTCAAAATTGAAGCTCAAGAGTCCTTGTACATACTTGTAGTTAGTAGACTGACTTGTATATTGTTGATTGTGAAGGAGTGATCAAGATCAAGCTTGAGTCGATAGCCAGTTTGGAAGTGCGATATAAGAAACAAGTCGCTATTGGGTCTAAAGGCCAGATATTTACTTCTAGGGAGCATCTTGGGTCTTTATGTACCTTAGATTAGGTTGTGTAGTAGAAAATTTAGGTTGTAACAAAGAAACCAAGAGAAAATTGTTATTGAGGAGAGTATAAACCAAGGGGGGCCGTAAGAGATCGAGGTTGAAGAATTGCTAGACACTTACTCCGGTTCTAGTTTCAAAATGTCTTCCTTTTCTACGCACTCAGGTATTGGAACCTTGCTCTGGTTTAACACTAGTTTGGTTCCACAACCCGACATTACAGTGTCCTTTCTAGATCATTTTGTAGAAAATACCAAGGCTAAATCATAATAAATTTATACCATCTTACATAGTGTGTGACTTGCCACATGGATATACTACATAAAAAAACATTACAAAGTTATTTTGAGAATTCCTATTTAACTAAAAAAAGGTTCTTTTCTACCATGTCTACAAAAATGTGTGTGAATTTTAGTATGTGGTGCATAAATCATATTTAAAAATTCTATTGGCTCTAAATTACATGAATATGTGATGTTCCTAACTCTATAGAGTGGCACATAAAGTATTGTGACAAACAAAATTTATTTGACCTAGAAAAAAATTATTCAATATGAGTGGGCTGGACAAAATCGTGCAAAAAACATGGGACACTGATGTGTCCATTTAAACTGTAAAAACTTTTCTATCTATCAAAAATAGCTTTTTGTTGCATATTTAAGTTTTGTCCATTGGTAGCTTTCCTAGAAAAATCAATTTGACATTGTTTGGATCATAGAAGCGACCTATGATTTTTTCCAAGTTTTAGGACATTATAATGTCCACACGAAATTTCAGTGTCCAGGTACTAAAATAGCGTTAAGCATATATTGACCTTCTAATAAGACCAACAAGCACAATACTCAAATTTATATGCACCCTAATGAGATATATGTGATTGGAGTCGATGACCACACTATAGAATTTGAAGTGAAGGTTAGAGCCAATAAAGAAGAAACCTTCTATATGGATCAAAACAAAGTGTAGTATCTAAATATTGTGGATCCTGACACTGTGGAAAAATGGGGTTTGGAAGTCGATACGTTGTCTCCAAACATGAACACCAAACAGGGACCCCCAATGTTAGAGTTAGAAGGGTATGATTAGGTCAATGTCAAACCTCTCAAGCATATACCAGCTGATAACCTAAGACTAGGAGTTTATTGTTGGGAGTACAATAATGTAAAATATTTGTTGTGGATAGCTCTTGCAAAACCAGGGAAACCAACACTCTCAAAAATCATGTACATTTTCAAGATTAGGGAGAAAGGTGCAAAGAACCAAATATCAGAGCTACTCGATTAGAGACATGATCATGGATATGGGACCTAATGATGCCCCAATTGCTGGATGAAAACCAGTAGCACCAAAAGTGCCATCATAGGTGAGAAAAGAGATACTCTTTCCTTCCTCTTTGAACTTCTTAAGCTTGTGGGACCTTGTCCAAGCAAGATAGGAATTGCAATGTCCTCTCCTCTTGTATTCTCTAGGAGAATAGCCATTGCTTTCATCGGAAGAGGAGGAAGGTGATGAAGGAGGAGAAGAGGGTGACCTCTTTCCCGCCTTTTTCTTCCTTTGTTTCCTCTCTTCCCTTCGGAGTGACAAGGAGAAGGACTATAGGATAATCTTTTCCTCTTGGGAGGAGTTGGGGATTGTCGAGACCACATCTTCAGAGGAATTCGGAGATTCACTCCTTTCTCGTTCATTGGATTCCTCGTCTTCTCTTATCGGAGAGAGTCTTCTTTTGGAAGTCTCAACAAGAGGCTTCCTAAGCTCGCTCTCTCTCTCTCTCTCTCTCTCTCTCTCTCTCTCTCTCTCTCTCTCTCTCTCCTTGGAGAGGTAGGGAAATCCCATAAGCACGAAGTTCTTGGGTAACTTTGGCTTGCAAGGCAGGGTTGCCCATAGCTTGTTGCAACCTAGTAACAAGATAGTTCACAAACATTGGGGCATCATCAGTAGCACCTTCATGTGCAAAATCAAAGTTATCAATATTCATTCTACTCTCTTTATTATTGTCAACCATGCTAACTAAACTTATGTAGATGCTACTTTGTGCTTTGGTACCCTCAAAAACTTTAGTTGTTACTCTTCTTTACCTTTGAAAATTAGCTCTCAAGCAGCCACACCCATGGTTTAGAGACTGTTGATTGCAAAGAGTAGTGGAGAGGTCTAACATTGCTCAGTTGATTATGTTGAGCTTGCTAGTAGCTCAATAATGGTTAAGCCAAAGGCAAGCCCCGAGAGACTCCATTATTAAGTCTATAGTTCCCAAAGGTGTACCTCAAACTAAGCCCTTTTCAACCAAGATAATAGATCCCTGTCCCACTTACCCTCTTGCAATGAACAGGTCCAACCTTTCATGGACAACTTAAGGACCTCTCTTCTTAAGCAAGAAAAGAGAAACCAATAGCTCTGATACCAATTGTAACGGAATTGGACTATGAACAATGAGAATAGCGGAATTAAGAAAAATGTAGTGAGCATTTTTATGAGAATTTTTTAAGAGCATACGGAGAAAAATTGATTAGGAATAGCAACATAACCATTATACTTAATTAGCTTTGCATGAACAATACTTTGCAAGAGAGAGAATTAGAGAAATTGACAACATTTGAGGACCGGATTTATGTGGAGGCGGTCCCCCCTCCAAAAGGCTTTTGTGTTATAGCTTCTCCTATAAAGAGAGACTTGGTACAATACAAGCCTTGTGTTCCTTGAGACCTTGATGGTGCAATGAGATAGAAAGCTTAATCCACCACAATTTATGATGCCTGTAACTTAAAACTAATGAAAGCGTTAACTTGTCCCCGGCCTCAGTCCCAAGACCTCAAACACCTTCAGAGGTGGAGAGATCTAGCAGGGAATGAGAAAGAAGTAGTGTCCTCTCATACCATGACTCATAGAGCTTAGCATTGCATAGTAGCATAGTAATGGAGATAAAGAAAATGGCAAGCATAGCATTGAAGCATGGCTCTTGGTTGGATTTGCATTCCATAGCCAAGAGTGTTGGAGTAGTATCTCAACTTCTCAAGCTTGGAGAAGGAGATGAAGTTCTTGCACTTTCACAAATTGAGAATGAGAGTATGTGAGTGTGTGTGTGTGTGTGTGTGTGTGTGTGTGTGTGTGTGTGTGAGAGAGAGAGAGAGAGAGAGAGAGAGAGAGAGAGAGAGAGAGTATCTCCCCAAGCACACCCCCAACTTGCCTTGGTCGACCCCTCCTTGTAGCTCATGATTGAATTTATAGCTCATGATTGAATTTGATTGGACCCCTGCAAGCCTATCCAATCACATGCTTAGTGCATATCGAGCAACAAGGGTAGCATTTGGACAAGTGTTCTCCTTACCCCAGGTCTTGATAATGCCTAGATAATTATTTAATTAAACTATGGACCCCTTTAAAGCCTAGCCAATAGAATTCAAGCACACCATGAGGGCAACATGAGGAGGAGCTTGACATGTGTCCATGTTGCCTCTTGTGGAAAGGGGTGACCCTTGAGAGGATGCAAGTGTAGTCTCTCATATCCCCTACTTGTAGGGCTCGCCCCCCCTCATTGTAGGCCTTGGTTTGACTTCAATCTTTTCAAGCACCTTGTCCCATAAGCATGACAAGCACCTCAAGCACCTTAGTCAAAGCAAGCACCTTAGTCAGCAAGCACGACAAGCACCTCAGGCTTGGGCCGAGTTCCCACCTCAAGCTCACTAGCTTGCCTAAGGTCCTAGGTCTAATGACTTTTAATACTAACCTTTGGAGTTCTTTAATGAAGCTATTCCTAAGGTCTTTTAAGCTCCATTAGCTGGCATTGCTCTTTGCTAGACCATCCCATTTGGACCCATTGCCTTTGGTCCCGTGTTGAGATAAATCTAAAAGCACATGTCTCTATTCTAACTCTTGTTCCCGTTTATTCTCCCACATTAAATGATTAGGTTTAATATGAGAGAATCATTTGGGTTAGTTAGATATTAGATTTTATGACAGATACAATCTCAAAACAGTCGAGACACTGCCAAAAAATGGCTCCACACGTTATACAATAGGCATTGTCCGTAATTCAATATACATGAGTGAAAACACGCACAAACAAGTGCCAAAAGTCATGTAAGAAGTGTGTCAAATTGCGGCGGTGATATCACTCTCAAAAGAACTCAATGTCACTCTAGGTGCTAAAAAAAGCGCATCTACCGATACATAAACCTCCCATTGGAACCAAAATCTCGTGCAAAACTTGTATACAACAACCTCTAATCCATGTGTCTGTAAGTGATGCGCAAACAGTATCCCTACTAGTTTAAAACTCTACCTACGATGTCGATGCAGAAAACTACTCCTCATACGAAATAAACTCCACGGTTGGAACTCCAAAAAACTCCACGTATGATGTAGATGCCAATACTCTGCCTCTGAGATGTATGCTCGGGAAACCAGCCTCTCAAGAGATCCAAAAGGGAGTGAAAAAGTATGCTCTTGTAAAAAAAGATCAGTGAGTGTAAGTTGGGAATGTCGTCAATCCGTAGGTATGTGTCAATGGTAAGCCGGAATGCACTGTTGATGTCAACGGTGCCACCGAGCCAATGTGATGCCGAAGACGATGTGAGTCGATGTCGATGTACGGCTCGCTGATACTCAAAATCATTGAGATGTAGTATCGGACTCTCCTGTTGCTCTTAAACTCCCAAATCCTATCCTCGAAGGGAAAGTATGATGGTGGTTGTCAATGAATGTGCTACACACTCTATGTGGCGTGTGTGTTTTACACACTCCCTTGTTGAAATTCATCGATGTGAAGGCTCCGATGCAAGAATGTCAATGCCCAAACTCACACACAAGATTGTGTATGTGTGTGTGTGCGCGCACAATGAAACACAAAACTTCTCCATTAGAGATCTTGAATAGAAAACTTTGCAAGCCCAAAGTCTCCAAGAATTTGCTAAAGTTGATGTCTCCCTTCTCCCAAAGCTTTAAAAGGAGATTCCATTTCTTCATATCTATTTTTTTTTTCTGGGATGTCAAGCTTCACATTTCTTTCCAAGCTTCTCTTTGCTTATTTTCCAAAGCAATGCACCTTAGCTTCTCTCAGGTTCCAACATTCCCTAAAAAAGGCTCCAAGCTACACTTTCTGTCTTTGCACATATCCAGGAAGCTCACACTTTTTTTTCCTTCTGAATTTGCTCCAAAGCTACAGTCGTCACACACGCGAGGAGAGGGAGAGTGTCAAGAAGCCAGGGTTATGGTGTCATCGTGCTTTGATACTAGTTGAAGGGCATGATGTGTGCCCCTATTAGTGTGTGCTGCCTTTATTAGGTGCATTAAGATCATTTAGTTAGTGAGTTAGTTATTAGGTGCCAGTTAGTCACAAATGGGTGGTCACATGCATTAACCCCACACTTTGATCTTCCTTTTGACCTCACCCATAGCTTTCAAAATTCAAGCCCTTAATGTTGCTATTCTTTATCATATTTCAAACTTCTCTTGATCCATTGCTTGTTCGATAGTCGAGTTATTAATCTAAGAACTTTGTAAACTCTCCATCGTTAATGTCATTGTTTGAGGAGGTCTCATCCACCATTAACTTCTGTTGGGTTTTCCGTACATTCATGTTGTTTGGTTGTTGAGAATGGGTCACGACAATTGTATCTTGTAAAATGGAATTAACCCTTGAGCTCTGCTAGCCAACTTTTTCCCTCACCACAAATAGATCACAACCCGTAAAGTCTTCACAATGCAAGCCTCACCACATGGACGTCCCCTCGCAAGGTAGAAGTCCCCTCTCTGATCTTCCCTTAGCTATGGAAGAGGAGCGTATAGCAGCACCTTGCGAGCGTCTTGCAAGCTTGCTCATTGACAATTCCCTTTGAGACAGTAATGAGAGATAGAAAATGCACAAAAAGACATGCTTGGTCTATATTTATAGAATTAAAGACATGCATACCATAAAGAAGATGTTTCTTTTTAACCCAAAATGATTTCTTCATTTAATTCTATAAACACGATCACCTACTTAGTTTTAAAATATAATCTCACACCCTCCCCACACAACTACCCTTCATATAAAGTCGGATGCCTTTGTGAGGAAGGTTAGGATAACAACAATTTTACAATATTTGAGCTTTCAATTGCACAATTTTTGAAGTATTAAGCCTTCACACCTTATAGTAATCAACAAAGAGCTCTGCAACTTTCAATTTCTCGATGCTTTGATCGTGAACAATGCTCTAACATAATATTTCTATTGATATGGGGCCAGCTTCAAAAAATCCAACCCTCTATGTCGTGTTTCTTGTGTTTGTTGAAATTTTTGTTGTGCCATAGAAAATCGCCGTCTTAACATCTCCTCTTCAACAAGATCATTGTCCTCTTATCAATGTGCAAGCATCAATACGTGGGAGACCTTTCCAGGTAACTACAAATTCTTGGAAGATACAGTTCCTCAACCATTTCTTTCTCCTATCTAGTATCTTGTTTGGACTATGCTTGTACTCTACAAATTCCAATAAAAAAATAGTTCCATCAATTACATTATCAAGTAGGTGGCCAAAACGTTTCTTCTTGGGTTGCAATAGGTTGAATCCTTGGAGATACCGCTTTGGAAAAGGCAAGGGTGGGCAAAGTAAAGCAAAAAGGAGTACAGATGTCACTGTGATGTTTTTGTGTGTGTGTGTGAGAGAGAGAGAGAGAGACTCTCTATGCGTCAGACGAGCAAAGGACGTGCGACAATTGATGAGGATGAGTTGAGGTCGCAGGAGTTGAAGCAGGCCTGCCACAAGCTCATGAACGTCTGCAGCTAAGCAAGCTATCGACGGAAGAGTGCCATGTCCGATTTCATAGGGAGGATGCAAGCGAGGCATGGTTGAGACAATGCTCTCTCCCTCTCTCTCTCTCTCTCTCTCTCTCTCTCTCTCACTCTCTCTCTCTCTCTCTGCGCAATCCAAGTCTCTTCTTCTCCTGTGTGTCTCTCTAGTGCGCGTGCGGGCGGGCATTTCATTTGTTGTCGGCATTCTTTGCATCTTGTCGGTTAAGCTGTCGTGATTGTGTGGTGAAGGGTAGGATTTCCCTACGACTAATCGCAAAGGGAGGAGCAAATACACATGGTGCTGATCTGCGATGGTGCAAAGGGACGGGGGACCGCTGTTCTGTTCTCCATCGCCATGCCCTGGTCTTGTCTCCATCGCATGTAGGGTTGCATGCAAGCTCAAGAGAGAAAGGCGGTGCTGAGTTCAGGCGAGAAAGAAGACGAGGGAATGGTGTAGAGAGAGAGAGAGAGAGAGAGAGAGAGAGAGAGAGAGAGAGAGACCGATGTCGTTTTTCCTGGGGCCAAGGCGAACACAGGAAGTTTTTTTTGGCTACTGTGATGGTGACGGGGCCCATGCTCCACATCCTGTTAGCAATAGATTGTGTGCTTTGAGAGCGAGACAAGCAAATCCATCACGAGTCTGAGAGCAGGGCCAAAGAGAGAGAGAGAGAGAGAGGAGAGAGAGGGATGCGAGGCTAAGCTCTGTGTGCAAGATGAGGGAAAGGGGGAAACTGGAAAGCTATTTCTTTTTTTCCTTTGTTATTGAAAGATTCGAATCGAATCTAACAGACAAATTAATGAGTTTGGCAATTCTGGACCCAGTAGGTACAAAGTAGTAGGCAATAGCAGCGTAGATACACTTTCTCAGCCGTTTCTTTCTCCCATCTATTATCTTGTTCAGACTATGCTTGTACTCTACGGACTCCAATAAAAGTATAGTACCATCAATTACATCATCAAGTAAATACAATTTCTCAACTCTCTCTCTCCTACCTGTATCTTGTACTCTGCGCATTCCAGTAAAAGAAAAGTTGCATCAATAACATTCTCACCTTTAGAAATAAACCTCTCTCTCTCTCTCTCTCTCTCTCTCTCTCCATCCAAAAGCTATCGGTCAATCTATCACGACATGACCAAAAGCTATCGGCCAATCTATCACGACATGACCAAAAACACGGTTCGTCAACCAAACCACTTGTTCGTTGGCGTGAGAATGAACAAACTGCTAACATAGACTTTCTGCACATGGGAGCCTAATGCACAAAGTAAGCGACTTTCTACCAACAATAGTGTGAGACACAACTCTTCAATTATGCATGTACCAATCTTGCAAAACACGCACCAATGACGCCACAAATGCACCGTATACTTGTATGTTATTTTATTAGTAATATTTTGGGGGGAAGTTCCTTTTTCTTCGGCGCGGGAGGGGGGGGGGGGGGTTGTTTACTTAACATATACCCCTCCCAGGGACCAGCCACTTGAGGATTGAGGGCAGCTAAAGCATGCTGCAAACCTTGTATCAGATGCAACACTCAAGAGCATAGATTCGGCCTTATATTGGCCAAGGACAAAGTAGGCCCGCCATCACATGCTCAATTCTGAGGGACATCTCACTATAACCAATGCACTACATCCTACCTTAAGGATGGGCCTAGTGGTCGTCATGGATGATAATACTTGTACACCTGATAACATGCTAGTATGGATAGGACGAGTAGGTATAAATTGTGGTGGTCTCCCACCACCATCATCATTAGTTATCTTTTCTTTTCCAAGCAAATATATGGATAACTTTCATAATATATATTCCCCAACGATCAATTTGGTCTTTGATAACAAAACAGTGTCATCACTTGGTCACGTTGGTCTGTGTATATACATGACAAAGTTCGTCAATAAGGCACCAAGAAAAGGAACTTTCAGAACACAAAAAACGTGTTTGTAAATATCCTCCTGACATAAAGGAGGAATCGACTGTCTCAATTGATTAGAGTGCATCAATAAAAAATAAATGCACAATTGTTCTCTGCTGCTACTCCCAGCAGAAAACAAACCGCTTGTTAGACAGGTCTGAGTTACGACGTGTGTTTTCCCTGAAGGTATGTTTTCCCTTCATATGGAGGAACTGTTTTCCCTTCATATGGAGGAACTATTTTCCCTTCATATGGGGGGTTCCCTCTTAGGTCATGCAATCTAGCTCTTTCAAATAGCGCATGTGGCTAAACAAGGCTGCCCAGCTTGCAAGTACCAATATCATGGAAGGCCGAGACACAATATACTACACGCTCAGGAGCTCTCCAACCCGAATAAAATAGCTGTTCCAGCAACAATAGCTGCAAAGAAGACCATCTCCACCAGCATTATCACCTCCATGCCATCATGTATTCGAAACTGGCAAGTTTTGGAACAGTTCTGGCATATGCGCATTGGTCAATTTCGTCCTCTTTGTGATATTGCGCTGTTTCTTCACCTTCGGCTTTTTGGGTTGCAAGCCTTGAACACTAGCTACTGCTTTCCTCCGGGCTGTGTTTGTTGCAGGTTTCATGCCAGCCTTCTGCAACTCCCTTTCAACATCCACAAACTCACGGGGTGTCTCAATACTTCTTATCAGTTGCTTGACATCATCATCAACTTTAATCTGCACTTTTGGATCATTTGGGTAAACAACATCCTGTTGAGAATCATTGTTTAGTATCAACCAAACTTGCCCACTTGCCTTCAGCTCCTGGTCATAAACACAAAAGATCACATGGTAAAAATCATGAAAGTTCCTGGCTCAGAAAAGACATTATCTATCAAAAAAGACATTATCTATCAAAAATGTAGACATGCCTGCAAATCCTTAAGTACACCAGGGTACGAATCTTTGAGATCTCCCGTAGGTATACCTTCAGGAACCTTCCTAATCAAAACAAGCAAATCTTGCTTGGTTTTCAAATCATGCTTGGACTGCAAAAACAGATCAAAGCTTATCAGCTGCAGCCTCGATCAAATGCAGCGTTTACAAAGAGACAACTATATTTGGCATATCTGCAATCAGCACCTTGTAAGAAAAGCGCTGTCCATCGAAAGAAACCTTGACATTGTTTTTCAGGCTATCAAAAACATCTTTATTATTTGTGACATCCACAAAGCAAACCTCTTCTATCTCCTTCGGTGTTAAAGCTTGCCGTCTCTGAAACAAAACAGAAACTGTTGACAATGGCTGGACAGAAGATGGGTTTCCACCAAAACATTTTTTCGTTCTTGAGAATTTTATGAAAAACAAATAGGCAGCAATAAACATCGTTACATATTTTTGCTTTTGAAAAAACAGTTGAGAGCACTGCTTTTACGGCTCTGCCCTCAATGATTAAAAATCATGGCAACCAGACTAGCCTAGGATAATTGTCACGAGGACGTGGCAACTGCTAACCTTAGTTGTTGGTTTCTTTCCATGATTTTTTTTTTATTTTTGAGACCTCTTTTTGAAGCTGCAAATGGCCGGACATTGTATGGCCAGTGTGAAACAGTAGTTTCACCCGCAGTCGGGAAGTTGGTCGGCACTGGAATTTGAGTAGTAAAAGGGTGTCAAGGCTCAGTTCAAAGTCATTTAGGTCCCCTCACCGCACTTAATAAGTTGGTGGACACTAGGAAACTAACTCAAATGAGACACAGTGCCAAGGTGGGGTCACCCAGAGAAAATCACCTGAGAACTGGGCAACATTGCATTTTTAGATGTGGTCCCAGTGGTGAAAGATGGTCTAAAGACCAGTGAGAGTCCAATGGAAGCATCTCCTAAAATTTAGGGAACTGCTATTTTGGGCCATGAAATTTGTTCGCGTCATTAGCTTCAGATGACAAGGGGAACATTTTATTACTCTGCTGCAAAGTCAACTGATATACTAGTTGAGAGATTTTTAAGCCGAAAGTCCAATGCAGGAAAATTGCATGCATGAGTGCCAAGTGGCACTTTTTGGCCAATTTACTAAACATGTGAAGAGGGCGCGAGTAGAAATCAACAGGGGACACATTATTGAGTTTCCTGTCACAGGTTAAGAGGTATTGTGTGCAAGCTTTCCCTCTCATGTATAGTGTAGTGCAAGAAGTGATGTCCTTCACACTCTACACTGCTCTCTCTCCCCCCTCCGTGTAGTTATGTAATGCCCCACAAGAGGGCTCTTCATTTGACCTATGTACAGTTGTGTGGTCTTATGCTTCTATGCCGAGGCAAGAGCCTCTTTGAGAAGGAACAGGAGTAGCTAACTGCTACTCCAAAAGCAGACACCGGTGAGGGTGATAGCCTCACCTTACAGGTTCTTTTTCAGCGCTGGTTATGCGCTGTTTTTGTAATGTTTTACAGCTGTATGGATGCCAGAAGCATTGGGAACAGTGTCCCACTATTAGAGGACAGTTCCGGGACTGTTTAGGGCCGAGACAGGGTAAAAACCAGTAAATACAGCGAGCTGTAATTGCTGTTTTTGGGCTGAAAACAGAGGGCTTATGTCTTTGGAAGCGAGTTCCAACAAGGGGATTTGTTCAGGATGAGTTTTGGGACTGTTATTGTTGCCGAAATTTCACGAGAACAGGTGTGAGCCTCAGGTTTTCGGCGTCTGCTCGGAGCATTCTAGCTTCCGAGCCGTGTGTGTTTGAAGTAATAATTCCCGTTACAGGTTTTTATTTGCAAACTTTCTCTGTGTCCTAAAGCTTAAAGTAAAGTTCCGGAAAGCCAAAGTCTACCGCCCTACGGGCAGGTTTCAATAATGACTGCAGATATTTTCACAACAGTCTAGTGAGCAAGGAACCGTTCACTCTGAGCATAAGAGATTGTTATTCTTAAGAGGACAAGAATTCCAAGAGTAAGCTGCACCTCAAGACGATACGATCCATGCAGCATAATTCCTCTTGCTTGCAGAAGGCAAGAGGTGTTGACAAGGATCAAAAGGATGCTCATATGGTTCCGTACATTAATTATTGAACCATGTCAGAAGGAGGGAAGGGGGAGAAAGATTAATGAAACTGTGTCTTCAGGGGGCGGAAGGGAGGGGGGGGTTTACAATAAAAGCCTAACCTTCCCAACTTATAGAACCTGGTCGAGAGGCCTATACCTTTAAAAAAAAAAGTTGGGACCCCCAAATTGCATAGCAGTGCTGATGTGGCAGGCTCGGATGACTTGACAGGCAGTACATAATTCCGCAGTTTTTGCTGGAAATTTGGAGCACCAGATTTTGGTCATGCAAGCTTTTAGAACTGATGCTTTTCATTGTAACTAGGAGCTTTTATAAGAGTGCCAAGGCCTCTTCTCTTGGCAGATTTTCTTGGGACCATCACCAGAGAGAGGACCTTCAGACTTTGTACTTTCTGAAGCATAATAATAAAGATATACCGAGAAGGGGCGCCAGTCTTTGGGACCAATGCATCTGGGCACAAAACTCCGTCGTGTCGTGCCGTCCTCTCTCTCTCTCTCTCTCTCTCTCTCTCTCTCTCTCTCTCAGTTCTGTGCAATTGTTTCCCCGGTTTCCCAACTGTTGATCTTCAACTTGGAGTGTCCAAGTCTATTACATTTAGCACTTCAAACAACTGAACAGAACGAGAGAGAGAGAGAGAGAGAGAGAGAGAGAGAGAGAGAGAGAGAGAGAGTCCACACGAGACACCGAGTGGCGAAGTTCCACTCCAAGACTGGAATGGCCCCAAATCGTGGTGCCCCTTTCGGTATTTCTTTATATTGCTTGAACAAAGCACAACTCTCTGGCTCTGCTCTGCTTCTCCACACGGTAGAATGCTAGAGAAAAGCATCTCACATGAAAAGAGGTAGTTCTAAAAGCTATTTGTCCAAGAGTAAGCACCCTCTGGGCTGGTCCACACAGTGCTGCCACATCATCAGCTTCTACGCAATTTGTGGGGGTGTGTGTCTACTTTATTTAGTGTTTAGCCCCTCAGCCAAGGTTCTCTAAGTTGGTTGGGTTAGGATTTTAATCCTAACCCCTTTTGTCTTTTAGGCCCATCGGCTAGGCTCAGTAAGTTGTTGAAACTTCTACTGCTAGGGTTTAGGCCCCTCGGCCGCGATCAGTAAGTCGGTCAAATCTTCAATTGGTGCCACGTCACCAGATTGTGACAATGTGATCCTCCACAAAAAATCTCGTGAGCTTTCTACCTTTCCCTCTCTTCGACTACACATAAAGCTCTTGCTTCATCCACTTGTCGCCATATCTTCTTCTTCTTTATCTCTACTTATGAACGTCTTTAGTAGAAGACCCGTTTGCTTGTATGCCACCATAGCCTGTAACCGATGGGTACCACTTGTTACAGAGGGAAAAACCAATTAGAACAGACTTTAACACAACCATAAAAAAATATACAAAACTACAAAGACTTAAAACAGAAATAGAGCTTAACAATTGAGACGAGATACGGATTAGCGGAGTTCCACTCCCATATGCACTAGCCCCTCAACTAGACGCCTCGTGCGGTATTTCTTTATATTAGAGTTGAGTGTACAACTGCTGAGAGGAGCCCACTCTTAAACCCTTAAGTTAATAATGTTGCCCCCTATGCACATATTTATAGGCCCTTGGCCTCTTGCTTTTATCAATGCTCAAAAATCAATTGCTTATAAAACTAAGCTCTCAAAATTGTCTTTAACACTTTTCATAACTTTATCCAAAAGCTTTTCTGACCAAAATCTACCACGTCACCTTGTCCGTACACTGCCATGCAAACAAATCGCAATTTCCACCGTAGATCACCCCACGATTTACAAGGGCCCCAACTCAGATTTGGGTTGGCTTGTGTGTGTGTTCGGTCTGCTTATAGGGCCATGCCACGTCACCGGTTTGTGACCGTTGCTTTTGGGACTATTTTGCTTTTGAGTTAGAAGCTTTTGGGGCTCTGCTTTTGGAGCATCCCTTGTAAGGCGCAGCAGAAGTAAATGTTGAACTTTGCTCAAGATGAGTGCTCCGAACTGTGCTCAAGGGTTCCTTTTACTTACGGAAGGGAGAGCCTTCCGTTCCTTTAGTGAGAAACCGCAATGGACACAGACAAAGTGGTGAACACTGTGAATGAAGGTACTGACACTGAGAGATAGAGAGAGAAGAAAACGACACCAGAATGTTGTCAAACTCTCCTCCGAAGGCCCCACTCTCTATGGTGTGAGCGGTCTACTTATGATTGCACAAATCTCTACACTGCTTGGACTTGCCACGATGTCGACGATGATGAGGACGATGACGACGAGACGGGATGAACATATGAGGTCCCGATTGGATCTAGATGCGATTGCTAGCTACATTGCCGATAAACCATGGTCTAAGATCCGAATAAATGTTGAATGTCATGTGATATCCTGTGATGTCTAGTGATGTCCTGTGATGTCGTGTGATGTGACTGTCGATTGGTACATCTGCTAGATGTGTGTTCCTAGTACGTAGGTACTAACAGTCAGTGTCTGCTAAGACGGTTTATGGCTTCTGTCTGTTTTGCAAGAGTAATCGCCCGTACAATGCTTTCAAAAGGGGGGTATGTCACAAAGTGATGACGTGGCTACCGAGAGCAGAAACCCTAATTCCTGCCAGAAACCCTAATTCCTGCTAAACCTAATTTCTGCCAGAAACCCTAATTTACAAAAACCCTAACTGCTGGCTGAAACCCTAAATGTGGTGAAAACCCTAATTTTGGTGGCAAAAATGCCACGTGGCAACAATACGGATATTCCAGGATTTTGCGACGGAAATTACGAAAAAGAAAACCAGCTTTTGGCGACGCAAATTTGAGCATGAAAGAGAGAGAGAGAGAGAGAGAGAGAGAGAGAGAGAGAGAGCTGCATTGCTTTATGATTATTAAAGCCCTCAAGAGGGCTTGTGAGAGAAAAACAGAGTTTGCTTTATTTTGAAGCTTTTGGGGCTCTGCTTTTGGGCATCCCTTGTAATCTTTAAATAAGCGGTGAGGGGCTCACTCTGCAGAGCATCTGGACGCAGAGCCTGAGAGTGAAACCCTAACTGCTCTCTTGTACTTTGATCTGATTAATACATAAAGAAATACCGAAAGGGGCGCCAGTCTTTGGGGCCAATATCTCTAGGCACGGAACTCCGCGGGGCCAGTGCAAATCTATTGTGATCTGTGAATTGTTTTGAAGTCGTTATTTGGTGTTGTTGTGATTGATTCTTGACTTGGAGTGTCCAAGTCTGTTACAGAAAATCCACTCCGAGTAGGTAATGCTGCCAACTAAGTAAGAGCATGGATAACCGCCAAAAGCTCTTTCTCATAAATCTGTGCAGTCATCTCCGGCCTTGAGAACAATCGGCTCTCGTAAGCAATGACATGGCCTTCTTGCATTAAGACCGCACCCAGACTACGACCACAAGCATCACAATATACTTCAAATGACTTCTGCAAGTCCGGCAAAGTCAAAACTGGTCATGTAGTCAATTTCTCTTTCAATGTCTGAAAGGCAGTCACCTCTGTGGATCCCCACAAGAAAGGGACTCCTTTCTGTGTCAGAATATGCAAAAGGGAAGCAACCTCTGCAAACTTTCGAATGAACCGCCTGTAGTACGAACACAGTCCCAAGAAGCTTCTAGCTTCATGGACATTCTTCAAATCGGGCCAATCACGGATAGTCTCTATCTTGGCCGGATCCATTTGCACTCCTGCTGCTGAGACAATGTGTCCCAAAAAGTGTATCTCTAGTAGGAAAATTCACTTTTCTTTGCATTAATCACTAACTTGTGATCTCGTAATGCCTGAAAGACCTGAAGCAGATGAATATACGCGAGACTTGGATACGGCTTTTGCCAAGGTTCGCGAGACTTTGCAGAAGTCTCAAGAACGACAGAAAAAGGCAGCGGATCGCGATCGTCGCGACTTAAAATTGAAGGAGGACGATTGGGTGCTCTTACGTTTTGAGAAGGCACGCCTAAGAAAGAAAAAGGGAAAGGAGAGGCTTTTTTCAAAGCTTAGTATGCGATACTACGGACCTGTCTAGATCATTGAAAAGATAAATGATGTCTCCTTCCGACTGAAACTGCCTTATACTTGGAGGATTCACAATGCATTTCATGTGAGTCTCTTAAAACCTTTTAAACGTGATGTGCCTGATGATGGGGGGCCTTAGGGCCTGATGAACAACCCGAAGTGGAAGAAAACAAGGAGATCCTTGTTCCTGAACAGATTTTGGCACATAAGGATACGAAGAATAAAGGTAAAGTCCGAAGGCGGTTCTTGGTTAAGTTCAAGAACTATCCTGAATTGGATGCGAAGTGGATGGAGGAGGAGGACCTAGCAGATACTCCTCAGATTGTGAAACTTTACCTCGATGCTTTTGGTTTAGCATAGTCTACTCCAAACGGAACCCAGAAATTCAGCCTGGCCAGAGATCTAGTGTAGTGGGATGCACAAGAGGGGAGTCACTCCACTCCTTTGTCAACAGATACCTTGATTTAGATACTAGAGTCACTGATGTCTCTTTGAGCTTCAGGGATACTAAAAGCTGACAGTATTCTGCTATATGACTTTATGAAATGGAATTCCTGATTATGATACTGATTTGTTCTTGACTTCTTTCTGAGTGCAGGAACTGATAGACGAAATGACTGCAGCATTTTGGTCTAATTGATCTCGAATAGACATTGTTGCAATAGGGTTAGTCAATCGGACATCGATGAGGTCTCGATTGGATCTAGATGCGATTGCTAGCTACATTGCCGATAAATCATGGTCTAAGATCAGAATAAAAGTTGAATGTCATGTGATGTCGTGTGATGTGACTGTCGATTGGTACATCTGCTAGATGTGTGTTCCTAGTACGTAGGTACTAACAGTCAGTGTCTGCTAAGACTGTTTATGGCTTCTGATTGTTTTGCAGGCGTAATTGCGGGCAATTACAATGCTTTCAAGAGGGGGGTATGTCACAAAGTGATGACCTGGCTACGAGAGCAGAAACCCTAATTCCTGCAAACCCTAATTTCTGCCAAAAACCCTAATTTAAAGAAACCCTAACTGCTGGCTGAAACCCTAATTTTGGCAACATATGGCAGCAGTACGGATATTCCGGGATTTGCGGCAGAAATTACGAAAAAGAAAACCAGCTTTTGGCGACGCAAATTTGAGCATGAAAGAGAGAGAGAGAGAGAGAGAGAGAGAGAGCTGCATTGCTTTATGATTATTAAAGCCCTCAAGAGGGCTTGTGAGAGAAAAACAGAGTTTGCTTTATTTTGAAGCTTTTGGGGCTCTACTTTTGGGCATCCCTTGTAATCTTTAAATAAGCGGTGAGGGGCTCACTCTACAGAGCATCTGGACGCAAAACCTGAGAGTGAAACCCTAACCGCTCTCTTGTACTTTTGATCTGATTAATACATAAAGAAATACCGAAAGGGGCGCCAGTCTTTGGGGCCAATATCTCTAGGCACGGAACTCCGCGGGGCCAGTGCAAATCTATTGTGATCTGTGAATTGTTTTGAAGTGGTTATTTGGTGCTGTCGTGATTGATTCTTGACTTGGAGTGTCCAAATCTGTTACAACATGCCAGAGACTGAGCCCTTTGCACATATTTGAAGGCCCTTGGCCTCAAAAGCAGTTTCATGAAAAGCAGTAAACTCAAAGCACTTGGTCCAAAAGCGCTGCACCCAAAAAGCTGCCATCGAGTTTTACGAGAATCTATACAACTCTGCCACGTCAACAGCCAACGTAAAACACGGAAATCCGTACAATCTGCCACGTCAACAGTCAACGTAAAATCCGATCCGTACAACAGCTGCCACGTCATCAAACTACTTGTAAATTAGCCTCTGTGTGTGTGCGCGAGCACGTGCACGGTAGGTCCAGCTTTTTTTTAATGCCTTTATGTCTCTTGGGCCCCATCGAGCGGGGTCCCATAAGTTGGTGGGAACTTCTTCCGCTTCTTCTTCTTCTACTGCTTCTGCTTCTTACGGTTTAGGCCCCTCAGCCAAGATCTGCAGGTTGGCTCCGTTTTATAGAGACTTGACACGTCAACAGTTTGTGACACGTAAGCCAAAAAGAACCCAAGACATGGCGTTGAAATGAATTCGGCAGAATACTTGCACTCTCTGTCACAAGACGGGCACCACGTGCCAATAGAAAAGAACAGACTGAACAGACTTTTAGCACTTCAATAACAACTAAACCGACAAAGAGAGAGACGACACGCGACACAGTGGCGGAATTCCACCCCACACAGTATTGGCCCCAAACCTAAGCGCCCCTTTCTGTATTTCTTTATATTGCATCAACACAGTACAAACCGATACTCCAGACTCTGCACCTTCTCCAGGAAGCATGCCAGAGAATGAGCCCTTAGCACATATATAAAGGCCCTTGGCCTATTAAACGCAGTTTACATGAAAAGCCTTTAAACTCAAAAGCTCGTGGTCCAAAAGCAATGCCAAAAAGCTACCAGCGTAATTTACGAAAATCCGTACAGCTGCCACGTCATCAACCAACGCAAAACGTGAAATTCGTACAACCTGCCACGTCATCATGCTAGCGCAATTTTCGGAAATTTGCCACGTCATCAGTTTTTACGTGTGGATCCTGCTTTATTTTAGTGTCTTTATGTCACCGGGGCCCCATCGGACAGGGTCCCCATAAGTTGGTAGGATTTCTTCTTCTGTTACTTGTTCTTCTTAGGGTTTAGGCCCCTCGGCCGACATCTACAAGTTGACTCCCTTCTTCAGGGCTTTGACACGTCAGCAGTTTGTGACATCTCCCCTTCTTGAAAGAGAGTAATCATCCGCGATTACAGCATATCTGCAAAACAACTCAAGTTAGCTCAAAAACTTCCGAGAGTCATTCCGAGGGACAATCAGTTTGCTCTTTTTGTTAAGGAGTTAGCTTCTCCTTTCGACTCTTTTGATCAAGGAGTTAGCTTCTCCTTTCGTCCAGATCAGAACTCTCGATATTCCGGCATAGTAAAATTAGCCATCACACCCAGACCGTACTGATCTTCCACGGGTGTCTTGATTCACTAAAATTACATACCCAGGCAATCTCATCCAGTTAGGAATATTCAGTGGTTGGCACATCACAATGCAACACAAATGCTCACATATGCATGTTACAAGACAGAGAAACATAAAGCCGCCAATGAACGCTCCTCCCGCATAACCTAACAAGGTCCGGGCCGGGAGATATTCAACCACTCCCTCATCACTCCTCCCGCATAACCTAAAAAGGTCCGGGCTGGGAGATATAGAGGCCTTTTACAACCAAACGCCCCCCAGACCGCAACCTGCGTCATTTGGAGGTGCTGAGAGTAACCACTACTCAGACTTCTTAATACTCTCCCGCATAACCAGCGAGGTCCGGGCCGGGAGTCACAACAACAATACTCCCCCCATAAATTAACCCCAAGGGTTCGGGCCATGAGTAAAAACAACACTTTTCAATCATCATTTGTCACTACTCCACCCAAGAGAAAAATCAACAACCATTGAAACCAATATTCAAACCAGAGTCAAACATTTTAAATAGGCACCAAAACAAGCTCAAAACAGATACCATCCATTTCAAACAAATTTTCACAAACAATACTTTCTAGCTATAAAGAAAAACAAGTAGAGAGAGTTCATTCGAGGTTTTGTTCGGACAACCGAACTTTGAGGAGGACTGGCTTGTCCTTGTGCATCACGGTGATGGTTCAGTTCCGAACCTGGAGAGTCGCATCATTCTTGTCGTACCAAGGCATGCCCAAGAGAACGTCGCAATTACCCAACTTCATGATGTGGAAATCAGCTTTTCCATGATAATCTTGAATAGTCACTAGAAGAGCACCAATGAGCGGTATTACTTTCTGAGTTTGCCCTGTGGCTAGTTCAGCTTCAATTTCTCCACCCTCTGCATCTTAATCAAAGTGCATCTGCGTTAAGAATTCTGGATGGATGAAGTTGTCTGTAGCTCCAGGGTCAAAGAAAATAAGGGCTTTGAAGCCATTGACTTTGCCATATGCTCGACACAATTCATTAGTACTCTCAAGGCGTATGCCATAAATATCAAGAACTAGTCCAATAGTGGGTCTAGCTCTCTTAGCAGGAGGTGGCGTTGGGGTTCGGTCAATCGTTGGTGCGGGTGTCGGATCCTCTGGTCTATCAATGCGTTTGGGACAATTAGAATGATTACGACTTGTTTGAAAGCATCCAAAGCATCGGCCTTCATGTAGTAAGGTGTCTCGTTGTTGAGGCGTCAAACGAGGCCTTTGCGATTGATTTTCACGAGACTCGAGAATTTGTTCGTTGTTGCCGAGGATTGTGGTTCGTGAACGGAGATTCTTCTGTGGTAAACTCTAGCTTTCCCTTCATCAGTTTGTAACCGACCGCGGCATGGTCCATAAGTTCTTGCATGGTGGAGACCTGCTTGGATAGACGATATTCCTGCAATGGTAATGGTAGTCCAATGGTGTATCGCTCGCATTGGGCCTCCAAGGGAACAGATCTAAAGAAGGACACCGGAAGGTACACGTCGAGAAACCTTTGGTTATATTTGTCCATGGTTTCGGTGGCAAGCATTTTCAAGTTGCCCACTCTGCCAAAATCCGGACTTCAAACATAGAAGTCATGTAACTACGTGCAAAAACTGTATTGAAAGCTTGCTAGGTCCTTGGAGCATGCAGTTGTGTCGCGATTGAACTCCACCATTGCATAGCATTATCTTTAAAGAAATCCCGCTGCTCGAGAAATCTTGGATTCTTCAATATAGTTCCCTAAAGCATAGACGTTGTCGAATTGTTGTAGGAACTGCAATGCTTTCTTGCGATCTTTCACCCGGGAAAAAGTGAAAAGTTTGATTGTCGTGCCGCCATCTTTGAAATCTTTGGGTTCGTTACGCGCATATCCCGGGTATAGATAATAAGGGTATCCATATGAGCTCCAACCATTGTAGCCTGGTGGCGGAGGTGGTGGTGGAGGTGGGGGCAATGGCGGTGGCAAAGGCGGTGGCAAAGGCGATGGCACTCGATCAGGGTCAAATGGCTGCACCATATTCCTGAAAACTCCCCCGATCGGAAAGACGGCTGAGAAATTTGCAAGTTGGAAGCTCTCGTACTTTCTGATGTCGGAGGAGGTACCACCTGGGGAGTCAGAGGGGGTAACATGTAGTTCAAAACTCTACAGCATCGGAAGATTCTGCTGAGGATGCCGCGAAAGAATGTCGTGGAGTTCGTTAAGCAAAAACTACAAATATTATGTTGAATCCATGAATTCCAAGTCTTGGGTTCTTTATGGCTTATGCCTTGTAAGACGGGCGATGGAGACGGGAGCGCGCCCGATGCGCGATGAAGTAAGGGTGGGAGTAGCTAATAAGTCCGGGGTCGTAGGCCGAAGATACCTCAAATAATATTCCAATAGCTCTGTTTGCTCTTTGTAGGACCGGTATGCTTTCAGAAAAGCACACGCCTAATGCTCTGATACCACTGTCACAAGACGAGCGGGCACCACGTGCCAATAGAAAAGAACAGACTGAACAAACTTTTAGCACTTCAGTAACAACTAAACTGAAAGAGAGAGATGACACGCGACACAGTGGCGGAATTCCACCCCAGAGAATATTGGCCCCAAACCTTGGCGCCCCTTTCGGTATTTCTTTATATTGCATCAACACAATACAAGCCGGTACTCCAGACTCTGCACCTTCTCTAGGAAGCATGCTAGAGAATGAGCCCTTAGCACATATTTAAAGGCACTTGGCCTATGAAAAGCAGTTTACATGAAAAACCTTCAAACTCAAAAACTCCTGGTCCAAAAGCAATGTCAAAAAGCAGCCAGCGTAATTTACAGAAATCCGTACAGCCTGCCACGTCATCATGCCAGAGCAATTTTCGAAAATCTACCACGTCATCAAATTTTTGCGTGTGGATCTTGCTTTATTTTAGTTTCTTTATGTCACTGAGGCCCCATCGGACGGGGTCTCCATAAGTTGGTAGGATTTCTTCTTCTGTTACTTCTTCTTCTTAGGGTTTAGGCCCCTCGGCCGACATCTGCAAGTTGACTCCCTTCTTCAGGGCTTTGACACGTCAACAGTTTGTGACATTCTCCTCGACGAGCTTCGAGGCATTCTTTCGCGACATCCGCAACAAAATCTCCCGATGCTACAAAGTTTTCAACAATTTCTGAATTACATGTTACCCCCTCTGATGCCCCATGTGATACCTCCTCCTCCTTCGGCACCAGAAAGTACGAGAGCTTCCAATCGGCAACCTTCCCAGCCGTCTGTTTCGATCGGGGGAGTCTTCAGGAATATGGTACAGCCATCTGACCCTGATCTAGTGCAACCGCCTTTGCCACCGCCGTTGCCCCCACCACCGCCACCAGGCTACAATGGTTGGAGCCCATACGGATACCCTTATTATCCGTACCCAGAATACGAGTCTAACCAACCGAAAAAATTCATTAGACAGTCAAATTTTTCACCTTTTTTGGGATGAAAGATCGAAAGAAAGAATTGCAGTTCCTACAACAATTCGACAACATCTATGCTTTGGGAAACTATACCGAAGAATCCAAGATTTCTCGAGGAGTTGGATTTCTTAAAGATAATGCCATGCAGTGGTGGAGTTCAATCACGACGCAACCGCATGCTCCAAGGACCTGGCAAGCTTTCAAGACAATATTTGCACGCAATTATACGACCTCTCTCTGAAGTCCGGATCTTGGCAGAATGGGTCGACTTGGAAATGCTTGCCACAGGACGATTATAATCAAAGGTTTCTCAACGTCTATCTTTCGGTGTCCTTTGAGTTTATTTCCTTAGAGGATCAGTGCGAGCGATACACCATTGGACTACCATCAACATTGCAGGAATATTGTCTGTCCAAGCAAGTCTCAACTATGCAAGAGCTTATGGACAATGCCGTGGTCGGCTACAAATTGATGAAAGGCAAGCTAGAGTTTACTACAAAAGTAACTCCGGCCAATGACCAGAACTCCCGGCAACCACGAACAAATTTTCGAGATTCTCATAAAAGTCAACCGCAAAGGCCTCGTTTGACGCCTCGACAATGAGACACCTTATTACAAGAAGGCCGATGTTTTGGATGCTTTCAAACAGGGCATAACTATTTTGGTTGTCTCCAACGCACTGACCAAAGTGACTGAACATGTGCGTCCTACATACAAGCTCACAAAGGTGCCAAAACACTTCCTAGGTTGTCCTCAACCCTAGAAGTAGGAGTTATCTTGTCCACATTCACATAGATTTAGATATACTCGTGACAAGTGGACCTCCTTCGGATGCAAAAATATAAGTGAAAGATGCTCCTCTACAACCACCATGCTAAATTTAAAAGTAAAGTAGCCTTGTGTTTGTGCGAAGTACTAGTTCCAAGTCGAAATCCTTAAACACTTCTGCTGCACCTGACAACAAGCCTAGGCTCTGATACCAAGTCAAAGTGTGCAGTGGAAGACGACACCATGGCAGCAAGAGGAGAGGAGAAGCAAAGAGAGAATGCGAGAGAGAGAGAGAGAGAGAGAGAGAGAGATTGGACAAGAGAATGAAGCTAGATGCCTAAAAGAGCAAGAGCACCTCTAAACAAGAGAATGAAGCTAGATGCCTAAAATGAGCCCCCCCAACACACACACACACACACACACAATAAATAGGGGGTGTCCCATGGCTACTTGACTCCCCACAATCCATATGTCACAAAGAGATGATGTGGTAGAAATACCGGCAAAAGAAAAGAGAGAGAGATGTGGTTGACCGTACGACACTGATGTGGGAGGCCCAAAAATTGCGACGACAATCTCAGGCACCGTATAACTGATGACATGGCAGATTTTACAAGTGTAAGCTTTTTGGGGCACCACTGTTTTTAGTAGTTGCTTTTCAAGTACCACCAGCTTTTTGTATCTTATGTTTTTCGGCCAAGGGCCTTTATAAGAGCCTACCCCACTTTTGCAGATCAGATTGGTACCACAATCGCAGAGTGGACTCCACGATAGTTGTACTCTATAGAACTATAAAAAGAAGTATCGAAAGGGGCGCAAGACTTTGTGGCCAGTGCATCTATGAGTGGAACTCCGCCACTTCGTGTCACAACTACTTTGACTTTTCAAGTTCAAGTGTTAAAGTTTTCAGTTATGTTCGTGTGTTGCTATGAGATTAGCCGCCTTGGAGCCGGTTACAATGGTAAGAGGGAGTTAGTTGATTCTTCTAATAGGGAGGATCGACTTTTTGCAACACACACCATGGTTTTTTCGACACAAATTCAAGCTAATGATTTCATGATAAAACCGACAAAACTTTTCCTACAGAACACAAGATTAGTGAACTAAGGAAGCGAAGGGAAGACTGAATATCACAAACGGTGAACAAGATAAATCCGTGACAGCATTTTCATTTGGGAATGATATGCCATACTGTGCTTTCTGATAGAATCAGGTTTTGACCCATCACAGATCAGACATCATAGTGAAAAAGGTGTAACCTATGACACAAAGCTTCATAAAGGAAATCCACAGGGTCTTGTAATACAATGAACTAGCCCTTGAGACAGGATATACTAGTCCTTACGTCAGGCTGATTGACAGCAAGACTTTCTATCAGAACTATCAAAAAATAAAAGCCTGCATCAATCAGACATAGCTGCAAAGGCACAAGGTACGGTTTAAACCCCTAAAAACAAGTGTCCGTGCAGATCTCCATTCGAACGTATACTCAAGAGCATACCTCCAACAGGACATCAATGACACGTTTGATCTGGGCACCAACGGGAGCCTTTCTGACGATGGCAATCTGCTGCAGTTTTTCCTTGTCATTGGAGAAGGAGAAGCGTTGTGAGAGCGGAAGCTCTTGATGGTCTGCGATTTGAGGTGAAGGAATAGGAGGCTTCGTTACTTTCGATGGCGCCGCACGTACTGCAGTCTTCGATAGGGTCTCTTGAGCCCTCTGCTGCTGCTTCTTGAATTTGTCGAGCTGCTCCTGTAACGCCATGCTCTCTCTCTCTCTCTCTCTCTCTCTCTCTCACACACACACACGCACCTCGTTTATTGTAGTTCCTTATTACCCTTATATTTTGTGACTGGAATATTAACAAGTGATAAAATCACAAGGCCTGCCAATAGATGAAACAAATTAAGAACATGGAAGGGAAACACAAATGCGCAAGGATGGAAGTCATAGAGTCAGTTCACATGGGCACTGGGTTCACAACTGGTTGCCAACCGGTTGCGTACCTTTCTAGTTCTCATGAGTGGTTGCCAGAAGAAAACGCGCAACCGGTTGGCAACAAGTTGCATTCCTGCTCGAGGTTGAAGGGATGGAGCGAGCCTGCAATCGCAGAAAATGACAAGATCATGCAGGAATAAAACGTTGCCTTTCATGCTCTGGATGCTATTTTCAACCTTTTTCTGAATTTTTGAGGTCATTGTGCGACTTCGCTTTGCCTCATGGGAACTTGCTAGCTACTGGTTTCCAGTTGCGCATTTATGCGGCACCACTGCACCATGTGAACTGCACCATATTGTTTGAGAAAGTGACTAGCAGATTACATTACAGAATGTCGGTCTCAATGAAGGGTTGAAGAGTAGCAAAATTGCGTTTTTTCAGGATAAAGGTAGGCATAGAATATGGAAACATGGTTTGTTTTTGTGGACAGGATGAGGGAAGGGAGAGATGACGGGAAGAAGGGAGAGAGGGAGGTATAAGAATCATTTAGGAATGATTAGATGTGTGGATGAATGATCGGACCAGAAGCAAAACCTTGTGCCTATGATGAACGATGCAGGGGGATTTTTAATCCAAACATGATCGAGCTTTGAGTTGTACACAGTGGTCACATCATGAATTTGCTGTGTGTAGCCATGTGCTTGGAGCTTCTCCTCCGAGTAACGATATTGATTGTTTGTGGGCTCATTGTCTACATTAAAGTCTCCCATGATGACACTCATCCGTGTAGAATGGGATTGTTGCAGCAAGGTATAGAGTTATGTGACCAATGCGGTTGAAGATGTGTTTGGTGATTTGTAAACGCATATGATTTCCCAATCAAGGTGTTCATGAATGGCTAATATAACTTGAATGATTTCTATTCTTGGAGCTAAAAATGTTTTTGCAGAGTGGAGCTTGATGCTAGGCTTGTAGTAGATTGAAACACCTATTTTGCTGTGGTGATGGACATGATGAAACTTTGGTGCAAGATCATTGGAAGGATTTTTCTGCTTTGTTTCTTAGAGGTATAGAATGTCAGAACTTGTAAATTCAAATCGTCTTTGATATGTTTGAGATATTTGTGACTAGAAACGATGTTCAATGATTGAATGTTATGATGTGTGTGTTTGTATGCGAATGGAAATTTTATCAAATACTCCCATTTGGCATCATTGTTGAGGCGGTCAAGCTCATCAAGCACAATTTTGTGGACTTTGATTTGAGTTGGATGAATCGGATTGAGAATGTGGAGGTTTGATGGATCTTTGATGTGGGAAAGAGCTGTGTAAACCAATCCATGTGAGTTTATTGATGTTGGATCAAAGGCTACTATGCTCATTGTCAAGCCTTGTGACCTATGGATAGTACGTGCATTCGCTACTTGTATTGGAAACTGAGTTCGAGAGACAGTGTTCAATGCATTTTTACCAACTTGAAATTCTTTTGTTGTTTGAAAAATTGGTGTCCATTGAGGGCCAATGGGAATCGTATTAAGGTGTTGGTTCACATGTCGTTGTTTGCAGCCTGTTGAGGAATCAAAAAACTCTATCCATGCAATAGGGCAGTTAGCTCTACTGTCCACAAGCTTCAGAATTCCATCTGCGCCATTCACAAGACCGTTAGAAATATCAATATATTGCCACCACAAAGTTCGACAATCATTCCTGCTTTGAGCTCCAAGGTTGAGGACAAGCCTGCTGTGTTTTGTGGGTTGTTTGGAACAACTAGGTTTTTTGAGCAAGTTTTATGGTGGTTGTCTCTCGCATGGATTATGTATGCGTGAGTAGGCAATTCCTCAAAAACAAGTCGATTATGTGAGTCTTTCAAGTTGTTGGTGAAGTATAAATGGGGTGTTGTCAATTTGTTAAAGACCTTGTCGGTATGGTTGGTATTCAAGAGCAACAAATCCTCGGTTGTGTGTTTTACTTTGCGTATTCTATTGAGAATGGCAATGAAGTCATTATCTGATTGACGCATTGTTTTTGTGAGCTCGTGGCATTTTATATGGGTGAGCCAGAATGAAGGCAAGAGCAGTTGCAGAGAATCCTGTGGCTCGCTAAATATCCAACGATCTCGAACCGGGCTTGCTTGACACAGGTCACCTCAGAAGATGACATCTAGACCACCGAATGGCTCTATGTGATTGTGCTTAATTGATCGTAGCCTTGTGTCTATGATACGCAAGAGTCTATTCCCAATCAAAGATGCCTCATCAAACACAACAAGCTTGAGATTTCTATACAGTTGCGAGAGCTCGGCAAGGCTCTCGGAAGAAAGAGAAACATTTGGTTGGAAGACAAGGGGCAAACGCAATGCTGAGTGAATCGTTGTCCCTCCAAGGTTGAAAGCTACTTTTCATGTATATGCCATTAGCAATGTTGAGGGAAGATGTACATCTAATTCAAGTGAGGCATTGTAGTGACGAATCAAGCCTTGCACGATTGTTTGCAAAGTGAAAGTTTTCCCCGTTCCTGCACCGCCAGTCAAGAAGAGATGGATTGGTTGAGTTAAATGCAAGCGCTTTCTAATCATAATGTCGTCAAAAAGGGAACGTTGCTCGATGTTCAACTTGGACACAAGTGAGTGATACTCCTCGTTACACAATGCCAATTTTCGAAATGTTGGTAAGGATCTCGTAGTGGGCTTGCTTGGTTGAATATCAAGTGCCAACTCATATTTGTATGACTCGCCAGGCTTAGATCTTGAGGATGAGGGCAATGAAAGTGTGTTTGAGGTTGTTGCACGTAGTTCGACCCTACAATATTTTTGACGATTGTCATCTATAATTGCATAGTTTGTGGTAAATTTGTCTTTCCAACAATCAACACTTGTCTCAAAGGTTTTTTCATCGCCGATAAATGGAAAGAACAATAAGCAAAGCTCATGAAAATGCCTCTTTGCATCCTTCTCTAGAATGAAGTTAGCATACCGTATCACTCGAGGGTTCCTAGACTTGCGGGTAGAGCCACGCACGCATCGGTAGTTGCTTGCATAATCAGCCAAACATATGTGTGCAAGGTTGTCTGGACGATGGGTGTACTTGGTGACAATATCGTCAAAAAAAATGTTAGAATCGTCAAGATTCAAAGTATTCAATGCAGCTCTTCTTTTCAACAACAATGTGCGTTGGCTTTCGAAATCTGCATTGACGAACACAAATTGTCTACTCGCACTATGTAAAGGCAATGAAAGAGAAATGTATGTGGCTTGTTGTGATGTCATCTCTTGTGTATTGGTCAAAGCACCGCCAATTTTTTTCAACCGGTCCAACGTTGACGCACTTGTCTTCTTGCAATCTTGCAATATGTGCTTGATTGTTTTGCTTGTGGTCGAATCATTTTTAGTCATGTATAATGTGCAATATGTAGCAGTGCCATGGCCATTGAATATAAATTGAATGTCAATGTTTGCATCCCATAGACTACACAACTCTTTGTTGAAATTGTTTGTGTAAATGTCTTTTCAAGAGTAGTGTTGGCTCTGTGATGTTCACCGAAAGGGACTTAATATACACTTCTTTTGTCATTCCCAAAGAGGTCAACCATTCATCATATGACACTTTTGAATCATGTCCAAGAGCAAGCAATTGTTCGTCAATGCACTTTTTGCAGGCTAACAATGCGTTTTTCTCCATTTGTGCCACTGCGGCTAGATATAGAATCATAGTTTCTCGAGAGGGTGGACGTGGGAAACCAAACCGGCAAAAGCTTTTACGTTTTCTGCATGTTTTACAATGGTAGTGGGCTTGCACGGTTCAAAGAGTCTCTTCTAACAAATTCTTGTCGGTAGCAATATAAAATGTATTGTTTCATTATCCGGCGCTACACCAAAGAGAGGTGCATGTTTTACCCAAAGCAATCCATGATCATGCTGACTTCCTCTATTTTGAAACTCGGTCGCAAAAAAGTAATCCGTCAACTCACCAAGGATGGCATTGTTGCATTTCAATTCCGTTTTCATTGCTTGAAATCTATGGACATAGTATCGCGCGGTTGTTACAGGATCAGAACGTACAAGTGTACGAATGAATGAGGCCTTGGTTGGGTAATCTGTTTCCTTAATTTGAGGATTCAATGCACACAAACATTTTTTCAAAGGGTCCCATCTTTGCTCAGCACATGAAAATGTTACAAAGAAAGTCGGCTGGCCCAATTGACGAATCATTGCAAACAAACGTTTCGCTTAAGCTTCACCTTGTAATCGATTGAAGTACGTAATGATTGGAAGTCGTGGTACCTTAGCTCGGATAAAAGCAGCTGCTCTATGTTAGTGCTAGCTTGAACATCTTTTGCTTGCAATTGTTTGCCACAGAGTTTTCCCTTGCGTAAGCGCACCCATATAGATCCAAGCACTTTCACAATAATAATTTTCATTGTTTTGAAGAACAAATTTTCAATGTTGCTTGCAAATCGTCTATCCACATTTTTAAGCTCCCATTGTGCTACTTTTTGGTATTTTTTCTTCGCCAACACATGATACTTTCTTCTTTGACCAAAAAACAATGTTGGGAATGACAACTCCTCACAAGATTCATCATCGAAAATGCTCAGAGGGCTGAATCCCTCACAAGGTGCTATACTTGCAACTTGTGAATTATGGTCCACAACTTGTTGAGCGGAGTAGATACCATGCACCAAAGTGTTTGTAGAATCATTATCGTCTTCAAGATCTTCTTGATGTGGACTGCGACACACATCTACATAGATTGTGAAACTAGATGACCAAGACATATCGATAGAAACACCATGCTCAATGTACAAGGAAGTGCTCAATAGGTCAACCAAAGCTTGAAGTACACAATTTGGCCACACAATGCCACTCAAGTAGGCATGATCACAATCAAGCTTACGCTTTATCTCAACTAGAATTGAAGCTTGATCACTAGAGAAGAGTGGTAACACTCTTTGTACTCATGACAAATCTGCCATTACATTCACAATGCTTCCGCGTAAACCAAATTGACCTTCGAAGTTGAGTTCTCGAATTTGTGCGAATGGTATGCGCAATGATACAAGACGACTCTCTACTAAATTCAACCTTTCTACACTAGATATTTTGACACTAAAAGTCATCTTTCTTCTCATGCAAAATAGTGGTTCCTCTTGTTTTTTTAATGCGACCTTGCACGGGTGACACACTCGAAGCACCTTATCGTCAACTACCGCGATTGATTTTATTTTTTTGAGAAGCAATAACTCCACCTTTGACATGCCATGCAAACTTTGACGAAACATAAGTGAGCCACATGAAGCACAATCAAAAGAAGGGGTATCCTCGATGATCTTCGCATATTGTGAAGTTCTACTAGATGCAACTGTAGAGATTCTTTGATGTTTTTGAGATGACTTGGACATATTGTAAATTTTGGTTGTGACTTGCTTAAGCATAAAGGTGTTGGGATATAGACTCAAGAAAATAGATGCAATTTGCTGAGTAGCAACAGTATGGTTGTCGACAAGTGAAGCTAGAGACAAACTAGTCTCTTTAGTCCATACACATCGTTTACGTTTAGGTCGATCAAAACCAGCTAGAAACCATAAAAAATCACCATGAAAACTCAGAACGACCAAAGATGACAAAATGGATGAAGATGGACAGTCATGTGCAGCAAAGGAGCGAACTTCCTACATAACCTCACCTTGGTAAAAGTAAAGTTTACACGCAGCAGAAAACATCCTGCACATTATACCAACCAAGTGTACGCTTAACATCATTGACGATTGGTGACTAGACAAGAGAGAGATTATAAATTCTCCTTGATCAAAAGAGGGCGATTGAAGACTTATGATCCAAGGCTGCACCCAAATTTTCAAAATGTCTTCATTTCTGAATGCTATTTGCTTTACAATAACATCAACTACTTTGGACTCAAGAGATTGCAACGAGACGCTCAAGTTAAAAAGATGAAGTAAGCTTAGCAAAACATCTTTGTTGCTCGGAAAGTTACATATAAATATGGGATCAAGGTACAATCTTTTACTTTCTGCCCACAAAATGAGATCACTTGCCATTTCACAAAAAGTATAGCGTAACAAAGAGCAACACAACTAAGCACCTTTGAAAGCAGTAACCTGACCTGACTTGTCAATAGTGAACCAACCAGCCTTCTTAAAGTTCAAGAGTGACGATTTTAAATCCACCAAGCTTTGCTCAAAGAGATGCAGAAATGGATGAGAGAATCCAAGTACGGAGTCGACTACAGCACCTTGTAAAATAACACCAACAGCCTCTCCATCTTGAGGATATAATTTGGCAGGTAACACAGGTTGCTTATTGATTGTAGATTGTCTTCCACATGAGTAGCAAAATGGATTGCTAGCTTGGCGGCTTACATTCAAACCTTTGCACGTGCCACAAGAGAACTCCACATCCAAGCTATTCACACTCACAATCTCCAAAGTTCCAAACACCTACCAATTTCACATTTACCAATCAGGATTATAGCGATTTTGATTTGATATCCAATAAAAAATTTACCTTTTTCCCAAAGCCTAAATTCGAGACTTGTTTATGCAAGTAATTTTGAAAGACATCATCCAATGAAGGAGGCAATGGACACAAGATTGTAGCATCGACGACACTTAGAGTGTTCGATAGGTGCTTGAAGACGTTGATGTTACGAGCAACACAAGTGTAAAATCCCTTTTCTTTAACCTCGTTGACCATAAGTTGATAGTCAAGGCGCCGTGTTGGGACAAACAAAAGCTGCCATAAAACAAGTCTCAGGAAAGAGATATGCACTATAAATTTAAAGGCTAGCCAACACTTACACTAGCTCGATCACTTGTTGACGGACCATCTGCAATAGTCAATCGAAAACTAGGAGTGCCATCACTTCTAGTTGCATTCTCTATTTTGACGATGATGAACGCAACTGTTGCCACAGACTCCTTGGCATTGGAACTTTGGGCCAACAGCTCTTTGATCTTCTGTTCTGGATAAAGGTAGAGGCAACACTCAAAAGGCTCTGCCTTAACAACCAAAGTAGTTGCATCTGCATACAAAGCCCACAAGCAGGTACCGCCGTCTTTTGCAACAGCCCTTTTTACACATGCCCCCTCGATGCGCACATAATCATGGACAGCAAAGGCCTCAATAAAGTCTGAGAGGTATATCTCAGTCACAACAAAAGTCACAGTATGGCGAGATTCTCTATCAAGGAGGTCTGCACGTAGGTATCTACCAAAGTTAGACTTGGGTATTTTATAAGTACCATACTTACAGAGCACTTTCCCTTCTAATGAAAATCTAAAATTTGCAGTCTCTGACAACTCGGAGATAGCTAAGTTTCTTAGGGCAGGGGTTATGGCTAGCTGTCAAGAGAAAGATTCAACATTTAGCTCATCTTTCTCTTCGCCTATATTTTTTATGAAAGGGGACGAGAATGAGGTATCTGCCAAGCACCTACTCGCCTTACCTAAAAAAAACCATTTGTGTGAGCAAGATACTCTATCAATCAACAGAAAAAACAATAAACATTACCTCTAACTGCGAGCAAAGCCTTTTTTATAGCTGAGGAAGAGGTTTTGTTCAACTTTCCTCTTGGGCTAAGTTTTTTGTTGTGCGGGGAAGATTCAGAGATTTGATTGGGGTTTCGAGACAAAGGTGAAAAATCAGCAGCAGTGCTACACTTCGTACTCTCAAGAAGCTCTACTTGCAAGGAAGGTGCTTCTACACGCTCGGGCTCAGACAATGCCTCATCAAAACTAAGATATACAAACATATGCTCATGTCAATGCTCAAGATCACATGCTCAAGGTAATCACAGCTCAAATAAAATCTTGTTAACATACTCACCCTTCATGGGAGTATCCATTGTATGAGGTATATAAAGCTAGAATTGCAAGTAACTGTGAGCAAGAAGAGCTAAGGACTCAAGAAAAGCATATGTATATTGTGCAAGGAATAGTTATATATATAGGAGCTGCTTGAGTGGCAGAGGAGAGGAGTAGTGCATGTGTTTCTATAATGAGAGCCAATGCCTCATGTTCAGCATAGAGGCCAAGACCAAGAGAGATTGCAATAAAATGATGCAATATCTTTTCATAAATGAGAAGGTATCATTTCACATTTTCAAAGTAAGAGACCACGTTTTTTGAGGGAAACTTTATTACCCGACTACGTGGCAATGAAAGTAAGCTCTAATTATTTTATGCTTTTTAAAAGAGTAAGTTGATATCTCACAATAAATCTAAATAAAATGACATTATAGTCAACATATATATACCAAGACGGAGTACTTATCATGGGCGACGTGTTTGGTTCAAGAGATTCTAAAATTATCAAAAGTTTTAAAAAATAAATTTAGAATTATTATTGTTAATATTAAAAGCTGTTGACTACATTAAAAGAACCTAGTTCTATTCAAAACCCTAATCTTTTAATAAATACATGTTTCTCAAAAATAATATAAACCTGTCTGTTTTAAAATATTAAAATTAGGATACGGTACAATAATATTTTCTTAGTTTTGATCAATATTTAATGTGTTATAATACCAAAAAGACTATTTTGCTCAAAAATTCTATACTAAGTTTGAAAAAAAATTAGCAACAACATATTTTCATAAGAAATTACTAAACAAAATTATGTACAAGAGCAATTAAGTTCGGCCTATCTCATAAGCTTGACATTTGTCTTTCCCTATCCCATAAGCTCATAATAGAATACCCAACATGAAGGATGTAAATCCATAGTTGGCTATATGGTCATCATCACAGCTTATCCAATAGTACCATTCGTTTTAATGCTCAGTCTGTTTTTATTCCATCTCTATTCATGTAGAGATGAATAGCAAATGAGCAGACATCACGGCATATCCCCGTTAAAATGAGAGTAAGTCGTAGATAAAAGGCTATGTTTCTTTGCCTAAAGAGGCATAACAAAAATACTTTACTTTACAACGGAGGAACTTGACACATACAACATACAAAGCTAACCATAAGGACAAGACAGTAGGGGATCAAAAGGCTACTAAATCTCGCATCATCATGAAGAAGTAATTATATAAAAAACATAACCAATTTTAAGCATCGAAGATGCTCACAGAAAACTAAAAGACAAATTTCTTTACTATTCCAAGATTAGCCTTGCGAAACTGAGAGATCAAAGTAAAATTCTTGATTACATAAATAGTTCTCGTCACTCAGCTTAATCAGAAAACAGTCCTGCATATTAGCAACTGGTGCATACAAGAAAAGCCTTGAGCTTCTTTAGCAGCCGCAAACCAGAATTGAACATGGTTAGAGCTGTACAATTAGCCAAGCTAATGGCTAGAGATCAACAACATGTGTGCAAGTACTCCAGAAAAGCTTTCATCAATAGATCTGCAGAGTCAAACCAGACGGTTGGTATAATAGATAACAAGAATGATCAAATCCGAATGTACTCAAGACTTAGAACACTAAGAAGAACAACCAAAGCAGAAGTAAATAAATAAAGACAGGGACATGAAACAAAGCCAAAGATATCCGGCCCCAGTCCCTACCCGAAACCTCAACTTTATGTAAGCCTCAACATTATGTAAACTTTGACATTATCTAAAGGCAGAATTAGTGAACTTAACATCCTAATTAAATCTGCTCGCATTGCGTCCCAGTTCTTCTCAGCAGCCGTGTCCCAGCAGCCAACTCGATAGCTACCATTGCCCTGTAGTCCGAAACGATTACAAACACAAAATAAAAAAGCATAAGCAAAGTAAGATAGACATGACACATTGAATCGAAAGGTAAATGCAAAGCTCTCCAGGAATATGCGCATCAACCAAAGCAGAAGAATACCATCTTCAAACACAAGCTCTTGAGATGTTGTTCACAGGCAAATACGCATTAAACTCAGGCCTGTGGAAGCGGCAAGAGGAAAGTCCCAATGCGCGAGCAAAGAAATCTACGCACGCTGGCTGATTCTGCACATTGGGCGAGTTGTCTTGGCATCGAAAGGCAGCTTCAGCAGCGGATTATACACACGCTAAAGCTGTCGAGCAAAGGTAGCGGGGCTGACACCGTGCAGACCCATCATAGTGTAGAAGCCCCATACTTGATACCTGATACACGAAGAACACATAAGCCAAAGCAAAGCGAGAGAGAGAGAGAGAGAGAGAGAGAGAGAGAGAGAGAGAGAGAGAGAGAGAGAGAGAGAGAGAGAGAGAGAGAGAGAGAGAGAGAGAGAGAGAGAGAGAGAGAGAATCTCTGTGTGAGCGAAAGTGTATTGCGCAGCAAGGCAGTTCGCAAGGGCGGCGATGGCAGGATGACCTTACCTAGGGCAGGCCCTATGGGCCTCACCGCCTTGAAGACGTTTGCACAAGAGTGCCAAGCAACCGTCTCGACCTCACCATCCCTCTGCGGCAGTGGCTACGCACCCAAATGATGGGCTACTTGAAAACCTTAACAGCGTGTCTTATCACCCCTCTAAAAATCATCATAAGCCAATAAAAATGCTACACATCGCCAACCCATATCCCTATCTCTACCAACCACTTAGGATACCCATTTTGCGCTCATAGTGGCCACATTCCCCACCACTTTAATCATGCCACAAAGTGGTGCTTGATTAAAAACCACAAAATGACCATAAAAAAAGAAAAAATATTTTAGTTAGCAAAAAGAGAAGTGATCTTGCCCTTTGGGCAGGCCAAAAACAAGGGAAAATTACCAAAATACCCCTCTAATTTGTGGAAATTCCCAAAATACCCTTGCATCTATTTTGGTTGAATTTTTCAAGATTTTCTAATCTTTATTCCTTTTGAGAATCGAGATCCGTTTTTGCGTGCTTAGCATGTAATTTGTCACAAGTTACCTCACAAAAAGGGCAATTATGTTAAAAAATAATGAAGCAATTCGTCTCTAGAGCCTACATAACCAACTCAAATTCTAGTTTTAGCATCTTGTATTGATAGGCAATCAGTCTTCTTATGGAAAGCTACAATTTTTTTTATCTTTGGAGAAATTTAATCTCAAAACTGGCATAATTTGGGAATTTTGAAAAATTTGAAGGGCATTTTGGGAATTTAGGACAAAATATCGGGGGTAGTTTGGGAATTTTTGAAATTTGAGGGGTGTTTTGGGAATTTCCACAAACTAGAAGGGTATTTTGGTAATTTTCCCTAAAAAAAAATGGATACTCAATGCCCGCCCTCGTGTATAAGCGACACGGGAGCACCGAAGAGGGATCGACAGCGGCTATTGATCGGCAGCGCGCGGTGATTTGGACCATGCGTTTTTACATTTGTGGGCTCGCATTCCCTACAACGATGCGGACTAGCTGGATTGGATAGGGTGTTTCTCTGTGGAGTGGGAGGTCGGAGATTCTATGGGCATCCCCGACGGATGGAACCCTAATTTTTTTATTCAATGAAATGCCATCAACGACGGATTAAACCTCCGTCGTTGATCCCTTCACGAATGCCCGCAAAGAACCTCTAGATAGCTAAGAGATGGCAAAGTTGTTCTACTCTCAGCAGTTTTGTCTCGTTATGAGTTGAAAAGCCTGCCAACTTTGCCTTTTTTGGCGGAGTTAGCTTCATGAAGGTAGCGTTTAAACTACACGCCAAGAGCTATTGATGTAAGAAAAACTCTGTCGATACTCTCGTGCGAAACCTATCTAAAACAACCAAGTTTTATTAATGAAATAGAATATTCACACTTTAGAACTTGGTATCATTGCTTAGTGCCACAAGATTCCACCACCCTCCAATCATACTAGCAAGCACATGAGGTCATGGTTAAGTAGGGCCAATTTCACCCCTGCTTCATTGCTCTAACACCGGGTGGAGACCTTAAAGATTCACCTTCTAGAAGTCAATAAATGTCAAAGTAATTGGAAAGGAGGGCATCGATTCACATCTCCACATATTCAATGGTCCTGATTGAGGGGTTACTATACATGTTGCATTTACATATCTCAAGGAATGAATGACAAAGGGAGTGTCATACCGTCCATGGATATTGAGAGAGTAAGATAGCTTGCTAAATAGGGCCAAGAGGTGGAGGGTTATTGACTTTGAAATCCATGGGAGGAGGATTGATGTTGTTGCATGCTTTATGACCTCTTGCTAATCCTATCGCTACCTAATTTCCAAGTTTTCTACTTGCAATCCATGGGAGGAGGATTGATGTTGTTGCATGCTTTATGACCTCATTGCTAATCCTATCGCTACCTAATTTCCAAGTTTTCTACTTGCAATCCTTGCACCCACTCAAGTATATTGGAAACTATGTGCGCTACGTCTGTATGTGTGTTGTGTGCACCTACAAGTGTGCATGCATGTGTATGAGACATGGAGGATAACGACATAAGGTGGATGTATAGGTGTGATGACAATTTCCTTAGAACCTAAGTAATTTAAGATTTAGATCATATCCTCAACTTCCTTTGGCCTCAAGTTCATACTTGTCTAGATTTGGGCATCCCTATTTTTGGGAACAAAGGTCCTCAACAGGTAGCCTTTCCCATGGCAAGCTTCTCCAAGATTTTGTGTGAGCTTGACATATTGTTCGGTTGATCATGACATCAACAAAAATATGATAGCAACATCAATTTGTTGGCGCATAAGCTTTGAAATTATACTTTAAGTTTTTTTGGGGTGCATGTTTAACATGTGTTGTATTCCCAAAACACTCATTTACACACTTTTGGCATTTGCAAGTGTAAAGTGGCAAAGTTCACTAGGGTAGAGGTGCCAGTTTAGAGACGCCGAAGATGAGGGCTCATGTAACTAGTCTAAAAGTCATCCGAAACTACATTTGGACACATGGGCTAGTAGGCCACTTGGCCCTCTACATATGGAGTAAATTTGTGCCAAAACAGTGCCAGCTAATAAAAGTTGGAGTTGGCGAGAGAACCATCCTGTCGTGTCTGCTGATATCCGAGGAAACCACCTTGGGACTCAAAACTGAGCGTCAGTTTCCCCATGAGCCGCTTTTAATTCACCCACGATTGAACGCTTGTGCTTCAATTGTGGTACGCTGGTGCTTGTCACTGCTCGGTTGGGCACTGCTCGTCACAATGTGCTCGTCACTGTGGGGCTGGGCAGAGCTTCTGCGTGCCGACGCCATCTTCTAGCCTAACTTCCATCTCGCCCCCTTCTCAATGCTCGTCTTGAAGGTTGCTGCCTTGCTATTTTGCACATCAGTCAAAGGAAGGAGGCTCCATTTTTTGCATGCTTAGAAGATGATGTTGAGACTGGTATGGTTTCAGCCGAGTTCGATACTATTCTGGTGGTCTTCTAGAGCAGCCAGTTAAATAACAGATCTTTGTGCTCCTATTCTTAGTATTTCTCCAAGGTTAGTGGATGACAGAAACCAGAGCTTTTGTAGAAGTTCACTCCCTGCTTTCATGGAAGATCCAATGTGGCTTGCAACTTGAGTTCTAAGGAATTTCAAGATGCTGAGACAATTATGCGATCACAGGAAATTGAGGACACAACTGTGAGGACATCACTTGTAAAGTCTAACTTGCAGGCAAGTCAAAAATGATCCTCACCTACTGATCGTCTGTCACATGCAGCAAGTCTCACATCCTCGCGATGGGTCTGTCTCCAAGGTTGCAGCTCATTGGCGGTGGTGTTTAGTGTTACTGCCCTTATGGCCTTGAGACGGCTTTGCATCCTCGATTGCATCGCATTGAGAGGGATTACGGATTTGAAGCATCACTAAAAGAGGGGGGCTGCAAGCAAGAAGTCCAGGACAGGCAAGGAGGAGCTCCTTAACAGCATAGCTGTGAGGGTTTGTGGGCGCTCTGTGGGCCATTTTGGTGTGAATCCCCTTCACTTCTGCTCGTGTCCTTGTCAAAGCCACGACCAGCTCATGCTGATGATGAAGCCTTGTACTGACCTACTCGATACAACCACAAAAGCAAGCTCAGGGCAGCCACATAAGCAAGCAAGAGCTGCCGCAAATGCTGCAGCCCCTTCCTCCACATCCTAGTTGTTCCATGACAAGATTATCAATGCCTTGCTTTCTAGCTCGTCCTATTCGTTCAGACCGATGCACAAATGTTTTGGAGCCTCGATCTACTCTGGTATGTAGCAGCAACTTCAGCAATTGTTAGGTACTTGACCATGAAGTAATTTTGACGTTTGTTTTTTCTACCGCATGTCTCGTTTTTTTGCAGGCTTAGGGTGCTCTAGAAGCTATCGCAATTCTCATTAACCATGTAACACTTGTGGTCATGACACCGACGAAGTGAGTGAGAATTCCTCACTCACTCAGCAATTGTACTCCCATGGAAAGCATGATATTATTTGCATTAACTTTAAGATAACTGTTTGACTGATTTAAAAAAACTATGACATTGTTGACATTGTATTCTTGTCTCTGAACAACACTTAAAAGAGTCTAGATTTGGAGATGACATTGCAAATCTTGTATGTGAAGGTACAAAAAGGCAAGGCTAGAGTAGCATGTAGCTTCAAAACTTCAAGAGATAGAAAACGACAAACTTGCTAGAGTAAGTTGCAGCTTCAAAACTTCAGGAGTTACAAAATGGAAGTACTACTTCCTGCTAGAGTAAGTTGTACCTTAAGTACTTAAGTAAAACCGCCAAAAAGACTATTAAGTAGATCTGCCTTGTAGTGCTTGTCGAAGTTTTTTAGTCGAACTCGAATTTTGCAACTTCAAAACTTCAGGAGTTACAAAATGGCAGTAGTACTGTGTGCCAGAGTAAGTTGTACTTTAAGTACTTAAAGTAAAACCACCAAAAAAACTATTAAGTAGATCTGCCTTGTAGTGTTTGACGAAGTTTTCTAGTTGAACTAGCTTTGTGCTTGTTGTCGAGCGCTTCTGAGTTTTTCCATTCGTAGTCTCCTTCTGAGAGCATGGTAGGGTTGGTCTATGTGTAGCGGTCGAAGGAGTAAACCTTGGGTGGTCCCTTGCTCCCAAAGTAAAGCTCGCAATCTTTTTTCAAAAAGAGTTTGTTGTGCATCCCATGCCTTTTTGGACTCTTTAGCCTGGGTTGCATCCTCTTTCTGTTGTTTCCGTGTTGCCTTATCTACAAGAGTTTGCCTTCGCTTTTGCTCCTTCTCTACCTTTTTTTGCTCCTTTGCTTTTGCTATCTCGTCTCTTCATGCATTCTTGGCCTTCATAGTGTCGATGTACTGCGATGAAGTGAGTATGAGACTATTGGTGTAGTCAACGAAAGCCTCTCGAGGTGCTCTTTGAACTGAAGCTTCTCTCATTGGGACTTGCAAGAGGTTAATGATACGGCCTTTCTCTATGGTATCCTTTTGGCTACCTTTGTTATGCCCATTCTCGTTGTTGTATCTCCTAATTTGATGGGTTGGCAACTGTTTTCCCTCTTTTGCATCGCTTGTCGTATCTTGTACATGGTTTGGATAGTGTAGTGCAGTGGGTATGTTACCATTTGTTGCAGCTTCACATGCATCTTGCATGTGAATCTCTAAACTGTAATCTTCTTCTCGCAGCAAATCCATGAAGCTAATTGTTTGAGAAGACTCATGTGAATGATCCTTCGGGGTTGTAATGTGGCTAGTGTTGACTATGTACCCTTCTTGAATGTAATCATGTTGACCACCTCCATCTTGAGCACTGCCAAGCTGTTCTTGGTTTGCCATGATGTTCAAAGCATGGACTGCTTCTTCTTCGATGTCTTCCCTTATTAGCGCATTTGGAACCTGAGACAAATTGTCCTCCTCGTTTGCCATTTCTCTCTCTGTACTAATGTACATGCATGGCATGCCATCAAATTTGTAGGCTGTGTTGTATAGAGGCCAGATTTCTGTTGTCCTGAAGCCTGCCTTGATGTTGTGTTCATTCAAAGATAGTTGTATTGCTTATGATGCAATGCCAGCGAGCTCTCTCTTGCTTGCTTGAGATGAAGCTGTTTGATGCTGCCAAGCTTGTCTTTGTTTTCGGAAATTTACCTTCAAAGACTTAAAAATAGAGACATCCAATGGTTGCAATTTGTGTGAAGTGTGGGTTGGTAAGGTAGGAGTGTCGATGCCGGCATGATAGGATTTGCTTACAACCGCCAGTGACACGTAACTACCATGACCATCTAAAATGAGCAAATGTCGATTTTGCACTCCCATGTCCTGACCTATGCATTTTTTGAAATGCTCAATCCAAGCTTGAAATAATTCTTCAATCATCCATGCTTTCTTTTGCATTGCCATGACTGCGCCTTCTTCACAGTCTTCGATGTAGTTGCCAATCATACGACTGCCCTTGAATATGTAGAAAGAGGGAATGGATTGTCTGGCTGCATTGACGCAACATAAGACGGTGAGCCACTCCCTTGAGTCACACGTGAGGCCATACACTGACCTCATACCTTTCCTTGCGAGAATCTACATTCCCTTATCTCATGATCCTTGAAATCCTGTCTCATCAGCATTCCATATGTTGGTAGGTGGATAGCTACTTTCTGAGTAAAGCTTCTCTAAGTTCTCATAGAGACTTTTGACTATATCTGGGTGAAACCTTGTAGCTCTTGATTGATCCAAACCTTCAAAAACTCGAAATACAAGCTCCGAATGTCGCCTTTGAAAACCATCCCACCAACTCCTTCTTGGAATGCCGTTGGTGAAGAGTGTTTCCCGAGTTTGACAAATTCTCAACTTTCAACTTTACATCTACTATAGCTACCCCATAACCTGAATGAGACTTTTTGAATATTTACTCTAGCAGCAAAGCTTCTTCTTCTTCCGAGAGGATGGTAGGAGGGCCCTTTTGTTTCTTTTGGGTTCGATCTTCTTCCCAATTGATTATTGCAGACTTACTCATCCCATACAACATGGAGCATTTGTGCAGTGAGAGACCTTGGTCACAAGCACGGAGAGCTTTGGCCATGTCCTAAGTTGTCCATGAAAGAGTTGTATGCCTTTTTTGTTGTGATGGTTGTGTAGCTTCTATCTCCTTTGTTTGCTCATCGTTGTTGTCATCTATTGACTTGGTTGGAGTGGGTGATGTTGGAGGTGAGGGTTTGGGAAATGTTGCCTTTGTTTGAAGCGCCAGAGGTGGTGTTTTATTGATTTTAGAGTGAAACTTCTTCTTTCTCCTGTTGCTCCGAGCATGTTGTCTGATGGTGATGTAACTATGGTTTTCCTTGCTGCTAATGTTTGGGCACGGCTGCTTGTTCGTGTGCCTCTTACCATTTTGTTTGTTTTAAAACAAAAGTTATTATATCAGAGTTAAACAAACTGTCTTTATACATTACATTGAAAACTAATGAAAATGATTATGATTAAAAACACGGTTGTTAGCTCACCTTTTAGAGTTAACTCAAGAAAGAATATCAGTCCTCAAACTCTTTGAGAAGATGTGAATAGTCTCTCACCAAAAACTTTTTCTTAGGAGGGGGGGGGGGAGAAGTGCGCTTGGGACTTGCAGCTCGCTTCTCGATTAAGGTTGATGAGCAGGAAGTTGTTGTTGATGAGGAAGCCTTGGGTGATATGAATGGGCCTTTTTTGCATTGAACTTTGCAGAGGAAAATTGGCATCACATGTATGCGTCCGCAACAGCATACACGTCCCCCATGCTTGTGAATTAGTAGAGAAGTGCATAGTAAATTTTCAAGTTGTGGATGTCTTTCTAGCAAACAACCCTTACACTCACAGGGTGCTACTGAAGCCATAAGTTGTCATAGAATAAAGCTTGCAGAAGCGTGCCAGGTATGTGTAGCAAGTCTACTCCTTGAGAGTGTTGGTGTGTGTAGCAAGTGTACTACTTGTGAGTGCTGGTATGTGGAGCAGGTGTAGATCTTGTGGGTGTTGGCTGTTGGCAATGAGTGTATTGCTGAGCAGGAGGTGTAAAACGTGAGGGCTGGTTGCTGGAGGTGAGTGTATTGCTGATAGTGTGAGGTCTTGTGCCAGGACAGTTTGCTGGACTAAATACACAGCTCGAGTTCATTTGAGCTATTGCTTAGAGGCTTAATGAGCAGGCAATTTCCCCTGGTTGTAATGGATGAGGGTGTTAATGGGAATCATTGCACTGAATTCAACATGTCGTTTTTTATTTGGTATGATAAGTGTACAAGGTATTTTCATGACGGTGTGTTGTGTGTGTCATCATTTGTAGAACTGCTCTTTAATGCATGTTGGAAATATGATAGCCAATTGCTGACAAGCTGCTACTTAACTGTTGTGCAGGTCCATGATGAAAAGGGAAGGGTGCTTGCTCCATTTGTAGAAAGGGATGCGATGAGAAAAGAAAGACAAGCCCGCTAGTTGTAGAAAAGGAAAAGCTTAGTGTTAAATTAATAGTTCTCCTTGTATGGAAAAATAGACACGGTGTAAAAAGTGTCTCTCTTTTGGGACAAAAAAGTATCTTTAAATAGTAGTAGTAGTGTCTAATGTGTGTCTCTAATCTGGCCCCCGTACTTTTACTGGCACCTCTACCCTAAGGCTTCTTAATGAATTTTCATTGCATGCAAGCATCCCGATTTCTTGACAAGGTGCAACACATTTTTGACAGGCAATTTTTATCAAAAAAACTGTGGCAAATTCTCTACATGCAAGGCACAGATGTGATCTAAGAAAATAAATGACTCTATTTTGTTAACAATCAAGCAATCATAGAGTAACACTTTTGGCACTCACTCAGACAACCAAATTTTTTTTGTCTCTGATTGCTCCCTAACCAAAAAATATTTTTAAGTTATGTATGTGATCTAAGAAAATAAATGACTCTTTTTTGTTGACAATCAAGCAATCACAGAGCAACACTTTTGGCACTCACTTCGACAACCAATTTTTTTTGTCTTTGATTGTTCACTAAGCAAAAAATATTTTTTTGCAACTCTTTTCTTTTCAATAGTGCACTATGCATACGCACCATGGCTTTAGTGAAGGCGTTCGCCTCAGTTTTCTTGATTCTCTGAATTTGGTTGATAACTTATTCTTGTTCGCCTTGTCACGGATGGCATACCACAAAGTGTTGGTGCCTTGGTGAGAGGAATATCAAAAGGGCACAATCTATTTGCCTTCAAGAAAGGTCTTGCCATCTTGTAGATGGTAGTATTCCTCTATTTGCCTTCAAGGAAGGTCTTGCCATCTTATAGATGGTAGTGTCTATTCCTCTACACTTGTGAGCCTTCAAGGAAGGTCTTGCCATCTTATAGATGGTAGTGTCTATTCCTCTACACTTGTGGAGCTTAGATTCAAAAAACATAGGTATGTGTGTTCATTGGTCAAGAATGCGTGCGATCAAATCCATACACAAATTGGGCATACATTTCATCACCAAAAGGCCCTCTTAGCAAAATTGTTTGAGCACCACTAAACCAAGTTTTGTATGCTTAAACCATTTCTCTATTGTAACATACCATATGTGTCTCCTCCCAGGCAGCTTATGCCTAAGAAGCCTCCGAAGCACTCACAGTGATCTTGATTATGTCTTTGCTCATGCCCCCGAATCGATGAGAGACCCCCATCGAGTGAAAAAGTCCCTTAATTGTAAACGATGAGGGCAGCACATGCTAATTGAAAAGAACAAAATTGGAACAGACTTTAGCACTTCAAATACAACTAAACACACACACACACACACACAGAATCCACACGGTAAACATGGAATGGCAAAGGCGTTTATTCCTTGTCTGGCCGCCCAGGCTATGGGTGCCCACCCACTATTCACTTTATTCTTGTACATATACCAAGAATAAGGAGTAGCTCATTAGTGCCCTACTCCACCCACACATCGTCTACTCTCTCTCTCTCTCTCTCTCTCTCTCTCTCTCTCTCTCTCACACACACACACACACACACACACACACACACACCGCACTGCACACGCGTGCATCCGCACACATGCACTCTTTAGCTGGTATTAGAGCTTTGCAGTGATCGGTGTGCGCACACTTTCCCCTCTTAGTGAGCTCTCGACGATGGTCTCGGGAGCTTGGTCCTCACTGTCGTTTTCGGATCGAGAGAAGATGGTCGTAGATCTCGGATCTCATAGATTTGCGGTAATGACGGATTTTGTGTAGGAGCCGGATCCACAAAATCGGAGCCCCGACATGGTCAGCTCACCTTCTACTCAAGAGGGAACCTTTGAGAGAATGGAGCTCTAGGCAGATGAGCTTTGTGCATTTGGAGCCAAGGGAAGTGAGCTTAAAGCGAAGGGGAGCTCATGGGCCAAAGTAACTAAAGCTGGAGAATAAAAGCAAGAGAAGGGGAAGGAAAGGTGTGTGTATTGCACACACACACAGAGGGGTTTTCGACAGAGAACAGGGAAGCAAATTTTTTTCTTCTTTCTCTTCTCTGAGGTGGTGTGTACACTCTCTCTCTCTCTCTCTCTCTCTCTCTCTCTCAAGAGAGCAAAAATGCAAAGATAGCGATCGAGAGCTCTCGAGAAGAGAAGAAAGAAGTGTGGCGCATCCTCGACCTCGGGCGAGGTAGTTGGAGCGGGAGTAGAGTGAAGGTGCGTGCGCTCTCAATGCGTGCACACACGCATACATGAGATGATTTCTCGGCATTCTTCTTGGCCCTCGACATTGAAAACATCATCTCTCAGGTGTAGCACTGCAACATCTGCCATTTTTCTTCCTGCAGCAATTTCGTGATTTCGACAGCTAGAGAGAGAAAGCAACATCGGCTCTCGGCTTGGTTTCGCAGCTATGACGAGCACACTCTCTATGGCTTTTTGGCTTTGGCTTCTTCTTGGGATCCGCCTCGAGCATCGGCGAGCACTTTCGTCTGACGGTGGAAGGTGACATCGACCTTCTTTTCTTGGTTTTGACATAGCAAGAGCGAGCGAGAGCAATTTGGCTCTGATCTAGTGTAGCTTCGCCAGGGACGACCCTCCCACATCCCATTCCAGAGCGGATATGCTCTGGCAGACATCCCCCCAACACCCTGGCTTTTTTTCCGACCTTCGACTTGACAGGAGACAGACAAAGGTAGTGCGACATCGGATCTCCTCTAGCCCCCATCCGGAGCAGCTCAGCTCCGACGTAGTCTCTACAACGTTTAGCCTTTGACAACTCCCAATTTCCAGCTTTGATGGCACATATCGATGCATAGCGGCTCCAACGGACCATTCCACATCAGTTTTTCTCGCAAGCGTGGCTCTTGGACGACGATTTCAACCACATGCAACTGGTCATGCTTTGTGTTTTGGTTTTTGATTGATGTGTTTTTTGATTGCTGAGGTAGTGTGCCCAATTTGTGATGTTTTGCTCGCATTTTGCGTTTTCTTGTAGTGCATACCATGTATGATTGTGTGGGGCATTCCTGAGAGCAATTTTTAGCATGGTTTTGTGCAGCTTATGCCATGTATGTATGTGCGGATACATCTTGAGCTAGGTATAGCTTGCAAGGTAGCAGGTTCACATGTTTACAACCTCTTTTGGACAGGTACAGGTCCATAGAGCCGCTCGTTCAAGAGTGAGCTTGTTTGCCAAGGTTTTGGCATTTTATGTATATCATTTGTGGATATGCTTACAACACTGAGTGTTTGTCTATGCTTTATGCAGTATTGTTGAGATTTATTGAGTTTTCACTCAGTTTTCAGGGAAAAATTTGTCGAAATTTTCCCAAATTCTTGCCATGTTCTATGTGTATCTACAGTTTCACTCTTTGATGGTTTAGTGGACAAGTTTGCCTCCCACTTTGACAGGTTTTGTTAGCTTGGACATAGTTTAGTGTTCTTGTACCCACTCTTGCAAGAGTGAGGATTGCATATGCTTGTGTGGCTACAGACAGACAGTCACAGGTTTCATAGTTTTTTTACAGGTTTTTGTAGGCAGTTTTTCTTCTGGGATGCGTTCTGAGCTAGTTTGCTCACTACTTGTGTATATGGTTATGCGCTTTACACTCAGTTGAGTTGTTTGTCCCACATTGTGCGCTTGTAGTTTGCAGATTGTGGAGTTGATTTTATGCATATGTGAGCATCAATTTTTGATGAGTTTGATCATGGGTTTCATGATTGTGTAGTGGTGGAGTTATCTCCCACTTTGTTGCTAGTTTGGCATAGTTTATGGTAGAGATTGTACTTGACTTTTTTACTCAGTTTACAAGGGAGACTCTGCCAATTTTCTCCCAAGATTTCTTGCCATAGTTTCTTGACATTCACTTGTGGTTGCAGACATGTGTGATGGTGTAGACTTGACAATGATGACTTGTGAGAGACTGCGGTCTCGTTCTTGCCGATATATGTGATGTTGGCATTGTGGTCAGACAAGGCACATTAGGCACTGTTGTTTCAGACGTATGAGACAGAAGCGGAGATCTATGCGTGGTGTAGATGAGGTTTTGACACATGCTATAGTGGTGGCTTCATATGCCAGTGTGTTGGAATTAGGGTTGCAGAGAAACACACACAGCTTGAAGAAGATGAAGGAAGCTCAAGGCACACAAATGAGAGTGTGTTACTTAGTGTGCAATGGAAAGATAGATAGCCCTAGAGTGATGGGTGTATATACAATGCACGGGGGAGAAAACCTCCTAAAGAGAAAAAAAAAAAACCCCAACGGTCCTACTGTGTTCACACACATCACTACCACATGTATATGGTAACAAATCCCCCTTGGAGTGATCCGGTGAACGAGAGCTGGCACATGAGTCACATGAGTCAAGGAAGTGCCATGCCCTGAGGAAATGATCAGTCCACAAAGGGGAGTAAGCCCAAAGCTTTGCGGAAAGCTTCGAGCTTCTCATGAGACAATGCCTTTGTGAAAGATCTGCAAGGTTGTCGTGTGTTGGCACATAAGCCAAGTTGATCTCTCCTGCTGAGAGCCTCTCCCTGACATAGTGGTAATGCATCTCAATGTGCTTTGTGCGAGCATGAAAAACTGGGTTCCCCGCAACTGCCAATGCGCCCTAACTGTCAATGTAGATAGTGTTGGCAGTGTCCTGTCCAACACCCAAACCACCATAAGGCGTCTGAGCCATATACACTCAACCGTAGCTGTGAAGACTGCCCTGTACTCAGCCTCACAACTAGAAGTGGCCACAGTAGGTTGCTTCTTGCTAAACCATGATCACATGAATTGCCAAGTATGAAACAAAAACCATTTGTGGACGCTCGTGTGTCAAAACAACCAGCCCAATCTGAGTCCGAAAATCATGTAAGTCTTACCAAAAATATAGCCTTCACAAACATGTTTGACATGTGCTTTAGGAGGCGGTAAAGAAGCAGCCTTATTAGATTTCTGCAAACGGAGCAAACTAGCAAAATTCAGATGCCCAAAACGTGCATGCCACAATTTTGCATCTGAAACAACCCATGAATCTGCAACTGTATTTGCAAAATTTTGTCCACACTTGGCATGCAAAGTGAGCTTATACAGCCAACGACACAAAAGGCCAGATGCAACAATTTCATCACCAAAACTATGATCATAAACTGTACATCTGGCATCCACAAATTTGACTACAAGTGCAAGTCTAGCAAGTGCAGATACAGACAAAAGATTCTTCTTGATCCTAGGTACATAAAGTGCATCAACAAGTGTGAAACAATTGCCATTTGCAGCATAAGCACAATCTTTCCAACTCCTTGAACAGGATAAGAGGCATTGTTGGCACAAGTGACTGAATTTTCATGAGGGACAGACTCGAGAGAGGTAAACAAGTCAAAATGTTTTTCAACCCAATATCTCCATTGAGGGGGATGTTTTTGTAACATTGAGTAATGTCAGCAGAAAAAAGATTAAAATTTTGTTTGGGGAGGTTGAGTGTCACTTTTGCAAAGTTCTTTACTAGCCAAAATGGATTGTAGTGGACTTTAAGAAAATCCAAGCATACTTTCTGTTTCTTTGCACATACTAATTCAAATTCTATTAATATGAGATCTAGGAACAATGTGATGTCCTTAGTAATTCTTGTAAAGATCCCATTTGAGGCGTCAAAAATCCATCGAAATTTATGTTTGTGATGCTTATAGGTAGGAAATAATATAGGTAATTTGACATCATCAAGAATACCCGATATTACTAAAGTGATTTGAGATACGTGTAGTGGCTTCAAACAGAGATAAGTTAAGTAGTACAAACTCATCCCTAGTAAGTTGTAAGTGAGCAGCCCTCCACATAAGGTTTTTTCATTTAAAAGCAGGGAAATTGGTTGCTTTATCAAGACCAACAATAAACCATTTTTGTGTGAGTTTTTGAATCTTTAGACTAAAGTCAAGAGTGATCCAAGTGTTATCATTAGATAACCAGTTATGTGATAAAAGAGCCACTTTTTGCAAGAAACATTGTTTAACCAGTTTGGATAAGTCGAGTAGGACTATCTTCTTGAGTCGGAGAGTGTTGGTCAGCTCAGTCAAATAGCTAAGTAAAGTTGAAAGAGCAATGTATGGGTTTTTTGGAAAAATTGGAATGTGATTCAGAGCTTTGGCAACGATCCTCTAAACTGTGGAATCATTAATAATTTTGGATAAGTCGAGTTTAACCAGTTTGGATAAGTCGAGTAGGACTATCTTCTTGAGTCGGAGAGTGTTGGTCAGCTCAGTCAAATAGCTAAGTAAAGTTGAAAGATCAATGTATGGGTTTTTTGGAAAAATTGGAATGTGATTCAGAGCTTTGGCAACGATCCTCTAAACTGTGGAATCATTAATAATTTTGAGATCACAAGTGCAGACATGCATACCTAAATCCCCAAATTCTTTACAAAAAGCATCATACTTTTCACAGGTTCATGAAGGAATGTCACCATGACGTAAAAAGTCATTGGTGTAAATTAGATTTCTTAATAGGTTGATGATATGTCCAACCTATCAAAACATTATTTAACAGGTATATCAAAAAAGTATATCAAAACATTCACAAAAGATAGATTTGGTGAAAAACAATCAAGGAGTTCATTACGATAGAAACAATGTATATACATATGATTTGCTGTTGAATTCTTGCTGGAAATATGTTTCCTCCCGCATGGGCCAAAAATTACTTGAAAACTAAATAAGTTACATGTCAACGAGACTTTCCTCTATTAAATCTAGAAGAAATACCAGATGTTAGAAAAGATATAAAAGAGTTACTAGGGATGGTTACTGAGTTAGGTCTTTTGAGCGATGGGGAATCCTCATCCTCGATGCAGGGTTTGAGTAAACCAATGGCAATTTTAACACCCTTGTAGTTGGCGTAGGTGGTGAGATATGTATCGGGCTCATCCGATTTGAGTTCTTTAAGGATGTCAAGCATAAAGCTTCAAAAATTATTTGAAAGCAATCTCAGCAACAATCACTAGAGATTTAGCTTGGCCACCCAACCAAGAGCAAATGAGAGATAGATGGAAGTCTATAGGTTTTTCTAGAAAAAAATTGCTCCAAATGATTGAGAATGTACCAAATAGCATGGTGAAACCACATGATGCTAGAATCATAGAAGGCTTTTGGGTTGAGGAACTTACAAACACATTTTAAGTAGGGATGGAAGACATTCTAGATAGATTCAGTGTAGAAGTCGGGATTGCTATTTGCAAATTTGATATTACCTTTTGTGCAGATATAAAGGCCAACATTAGAAGCACCTTTAAAGTGATCATTGCAATTGAGCTTAAACGGAGCCTTACTGAGCTCTCCTTTGTCCATTAATTTTCCACCTTCTAGTACTTTGAGTCTACAATCCTCGACTATAGAAGCAGGTAGGTTGGCGAGATAGACCCAGGTTTCACTGAGAATGGGTGTTGAAAAAGCTTTGTTTGAAAGAACCCATATTTGAAGGTCTACGCCAAAAGACTCAACTTCGTTTTTGTGACTGGTAGAAAAGGGAAGACTTTGGAGACATTAAAGTGAGAATGAGGTATCACTCTAGTATTTTTGTACATGGGGTAGTCTAGAGTGAGTGTCTATAATGTGGAAAAAGATTTAGGTACATCAATGATGGACAACAACTAAGCCAAAAAAGATCCTAAGAAAAGATAGAGTCCTCACATGCATTCATGTAAACAAGACAACAGATTTGTTAACCTTGAATACGTATTACAGGTGTCGACAAACCCTATCAGTCATTATCCATGCCCAACTTACAACCTTTTTAACCTTAAAGTACTATCCAAATCCATGTGAAAAAGAAATCATGGATTTTATCTTTTTGTCTTGTTGAAAATATATAAAGCTAATTGCATAATAGACTAAGTTTTAAGGAGTCTTTTAGTTCTTTTTAGACTTCTTTTTTAATCTCGAGATAAAAAAAGTTCTTAACTCCTTTTAGATCCAAGTGAGATTAATAGGTTTCAAATAAGGTTATTTAATCACCCCAAATTTTTAAGGTCTTTTCACTAATTTATTTACATAGGACATGTTATGATCGGAAGGCCACCACCCCTTTTGATTTCAATGTTTCATCCCCCCAATTTTTCAGAGTCACATAGAGTCAACTGTATTGAAAATAAAAAAAAGTGTATGTTTAGAAATCCTTTTTGAAGCTTTGTCAGCAAGATACATTAAGTACTATTATGCCAAAAAAATTTTAAAAATTCATGCGCTCTTTAAAAAAAAAACACAACAATTAGGTTACCTCCTAAACAAACCAAGATTTGAAAAAATCAACTAGGCTCAACCATGAGAGCCTACATAATTTTGTTAAAAAATTTATTTTAAAGGTAAGATTTAAACATTCTAGAGTTATTAATGAACTAGTGGGATGATAACCAACCATAAAGTTGATGGTCAATCTTCAAAAAGACTCCCTTGTCATCGGTAGATGGAAAATGTATCACCTATATTGCAACCATTATGCAAAATAGCTTTTACAAAAATAACTTTTCATAACCATCTGAGAAGGAGCTTAAACAACATGCTGAATCAATCCCATGGTTTAACAAATCTTGACAAGCTGCAGTGCGTCATGTCGAACATAGCCAGTACTAAAAAACAACCAGTAGCAAGAACCTTACCCCCCCCCCCCCTTTTTTTTAAATTATTTTTCACATGTTTGCGAATTAGCTAACGATCAGCCCCATCAGCAAAACTCACCACGTTTAACAGAGAACAATTTGCACCACAATGAGCAAAGTAATATCCTTTTAATCAAAAAAACTGTTTACGGTAGGGGAAACTCAGATGTATAGAGAAAATCTTGTTCAGGGACCAACTTGCGAGGCCCCGCTTTTTTTGACCAACTCCATGCAGGTAAAGCAAACCACCAGACAAGGCACACAATAGAGAGACAAAGAGCGCTCAACCTAACTTTCCCTGACATACACAACGAAAAAGATGGCTAAGTGAGGGGCCAAAGCAACCCTCACCTATATTTATAGCATCTCCCAAAGGTTGAGCCCGTTCATTTTCACCAAGTGGAGCATCCCCCACGACCTGCATACTTGAATGGTCCAAGGCTCAAGACAGGTAGTCACACCACCTAGTCGCCACACGGATAATCAACAGATGCATAGGTAGGAGAGAGAGAGAGAGAGAGAGAGAGAGAGAGAGAGAGAGAGAGAGAGAGAGAGAGAGAGAGAGAGAGAGAGAGAGAGAGAGAGAGAGAGAGAGAGAGAGAGAGATGGACAGTAGAAGAATGCAGTGTGTGTGTCAAAGCACCTGCAAAAGGTGCACGGCAAAGAGGGAGAGAGAGTAAGAGAGGGAGGAACATGTAATGAGAGGCTTATTAAAAAAATCCTCATTAACCCATCCTGCCTGGAGGTTATAACCACTTGATTCCAGACAGAGTGTATTATACCTCAAGCGCCCATAAAGGGTAACATTCCCATGAGGAAGTAAGAGAGGGGGGGGGAGTGTGTTCTATAGACAACAAAAGGGTGGAAATACCCCAAATTAGTGAGAGAAATCCAAACCAAAAGCCTAGGGGTTTGCTATCACCCAACCACTTGGTTGATCAGAGAAGTGATTATTATAATAGGAATGGCAGTAGTCTAAAATAAGGTTAAGGGTTCACAGTTCCTAATATGTTACCACGAGATGTTGTAGCATGTATGTATAAAACATGGTTTGAATTAGTCAAAACAAAATTAGAACCGATAGTGGTATGTGTGTGTGTGTGTGGGGGGGGGGGGGGGGGGGTAAGGTCTTTAGGGGATTACTTGACTTCCCTTGCTTGTTCCTTGGATGTTATCCTTCACATCCATTCATGTAGGCCCATATCTTAAGCTATTACATCTTTGTCTATTTATCATCACAAACTCTTGCTATCCTCCACATCGCCAATATCCTAACTACTTAGATCTTTGTCTACTTATCACTGCAAATGCTTATAACATAACTCACAATCTACATTGTGTCGAGATTGTGTCCCATGCTTGCAGTAACTCTCACAAATTAAGGTATTTAAGAAATTTTGCGAGCGTGCCATTGTCTACTAATCTCTCCTTAGCTTTCCATGACTATTGCTCTTTCGAGAAACGACTCTTGTAAGCGTTTGTACTTGCCACCTAGATCTTCGAGCATCTGTCCACAATGCTACAACTATAAGATACAACTTACATTTCATCACTTTTGCCTATTAAGGATGGAAAAAATAAGATGAATTCCTCTTCACTTGCTTCATTTCATGCAAAAAACGAGGTCTTTAGAGAAGCCCCCTCATAGAAAATTGCAAAGAAAGGAAGAGATTTATTAATACCAAGTCTTGCCCTCAATAAATGTTGCATCATTTGGGTTTCACATGTTGGAATTATGATTGCAAGGATGCATATACGACTTGGAGAAGATGAAAAAGCTCAAGGCACACAATAGAGAGTGTTTCTTAGTGCCCAAAAAGAAAGATAAGTCAGCTCTAGAGTGATGGTTGTATATACAATGCAAGTGGGAGAAAACCTCCAAGTGAGAGAAACATTTCCCTGATGGTCCTAAGTGTGTTCACACACATCACTACCACTTATATGGTAACAAATTCCCATGGGAGTGATATGGTGAACGAGAGCTGGCACATAGTGTAGGGAAGTGCCACGTCCTAAGGACATGATCAATCCAAGTGCTCTCTTCATGGCCACAACACTAATTCCATTTCAATTACTCTGTGGACGGGTCATCTCTCTCTCTCTCTCTCTCTCTCTCTCTCTCTCTCTCTCTCTCTCTCTTTCTCTCTCAAGCACATGCTAATGGTCAGTATGTATGTCAAGTGCGGTGCACCTGTCATGGTGCAACAAGTCTTTGACAAGTTTCCTCTGTGGGATGTCATCTTTGATTGCAGGATATGCCCAAAATGGGAGGGCCAGGAAACTCTTGGGCTGTCACACTCCACTAACCAATCTCCCCTTCTCTCTCTTCATCTATCTCCTCCATCTGCCCCCCTGCCTTTTCTTTTTTCCTTTGATGCCTTGAACCTGCACCTATACTATTTCGACCTGCTCCACTTGCTGCCTCAATAGACCCTTGCAGAGCTGGTGATGCCATGAACTTTAATTTTTTTGAACTTCGATGATGCTTACTATTAGAGCATGTTGCAGCAGACACGTCGTCTTCGTCGCTCAACGAGCCCATGCAGAGGGAAAATTTTGCCTTCACAACGCTCTCTCTCTCCTCCACATGCGATTCACCCTTTTTTCCCTCAAAGCCAAGGTAGCATCTCGGTAGATTCCCACTTATGCGGGTCCTCAAAAAGGATTGGACACACCTACTCTCACCAATTGTTTGGTCAAATGACTCTAAAATCATACCAGTGACATGCATTTGTTAACCAAAGAATCAAAGTACCCATTGCGTGGAGCCCCAACAATCACAATCTCTGAGTACCACAATTTTGGACCTTTGACACCTCATATGGGATACACTATGTGTCTACAAGATTTCCTAAATATATTGCATCATTTGGCCTTTAGAATACTAGCCTATTCCAACTTACTAATTTCAACATTTGACTGACCCTTTCTAGCCTTAAACTTTTTGGCTCAAATGAAACCAATGAATCATTTGTGGTTCAAATGATCCAAAGTTTCGTGAATATGGGGCCCACCTAATGCTCCTACATGTTGAGTCTGATCCTCTGGATGTGGTCCTACTCCTATCTGTATTTGCTGCTCAATGTTGAAAAACCGGGTCTGAAACTTTGATCTTTCTTGTACCTCCAAGATCTCTTGGATGTATTCTTGCTCCATCCACTCTCTTGTGTGTTGTGACTCCCCTCTATGTGTGTGAAAGTTTAAAGTGTCGCTGGTAAAGATTACACACGGGAGGGAGCGTGAGACCAATGGTTGCCGAGTGTGTGCAAGGCTCTAGTAACTCCACAAAGGAGGAGAGGAGATAGAGAGATTGGGTGGAGTGAGTAGTAATATGTTACACTCCTTATTATATTGGAATAGTATGAATAAGGATTATTGGATAGGTTAGTTGGTTGTCCGACTAGCCACTTGGCTATGACCCTTACAAAAGAGAGGGAGTTCTCCCTCATAATGCTCCCATACCCCAATTTGTAGTGTAAATTTTCAAGTTGAAAATGGAAAAAACAAATCCCAGTTGTCTACCAAGTTTTCCCTAAGAAAATAAGGGCTTGCTCAAAGCTATAGTAGTTTTTAGGTGAAAAAATGAAGCTTGGGCCGGTATTAACACTATAACTTGTGCCATTTTGCCAATTTTTTTAAAAGGCTAGCTCAAAAATCAGCCAAGATTTTTCAATTTTAGACAGTTAAAATACGTTGAGAGTTTAATGGATGACGACCTCCAAACACATAGGTGGATCAATTTATAGAGAGCCATGCTAGAGTGAAGAGGTCAATACTGCAAGGCAATGAAAATGGCGCACAAAGAGTAACAGATAATGTGAATGATGAGACTATGTATTTGGTTAGAGGATCATGCCTTATACAAAATTCCATATGGGGGATTTCAAGCTTAGAATGTGGAAGTGCAAGTGCAAGATTGAACCTTTGTTGAGTTGACATCAAGGAAGGACTTGAAATACATGAAACTGCTCCTAAAATTTGATCGCAATTGGGAGTTGTACTTGGTAGGCTTGACGATTGTAGCTAGTCTATAGCTATCCCTAAATGAGTTGCATCATCATGGGGGCTATGCAAGTGAGACAAACAACATATCTAAGATGGTACTAACACTAAATTGAGTACCATATACATACTCTTTCATATATACGTAAGTGCATGTGGTGTGGTGTAAAGAGTTACTTGTTATAAAACTTACACCTCAACACAGATATGGAAATGGATCAAGGTCAAGGTCAAGAAGTACTAACTACATGTGCAAAAAGAGCATCTTGCTAAAAATGCAAGAGAGATTGCTACATAGAAAAGGGGCTAGATGAGCATAGTAAAGAATATATAAATTCAATAACCGATCTCTTATATAGACCCTTAGATTTGAAAGAAACAAGGTCGTTGAACATGCTCATTTCAAAAATTTATATTGTTTAGCTAGGTACTTTGCCAAGTATGGATGCTCTTCTAACAAACTTGGTTCCACTTTATTTCCCAAGATTTAATCGCACAATGATGAACAAAAGCCATCAAAGTCTATAAACTTGATAAAGAGACCTCTTTTTAGGTGTTTTAAGTGGGTTTTAAAGCGCCAAATGAGATGAGCGTAAGGAGTTTCTCAATATGCCCTTTGGACGGAGTGTATAAAATCCAAGTTTTCACTATGAATGAGCCCATGTGATTTTTGATGCACCATAAAATCAATATATTTGGGTCTAGATAGAGATATTGTGGATGTATAGTGCCAATGGATATACAATCAATGTTTGTGCCAAATTTGGAGCCATCATTTCAACGTTGAATGAGAAAAAGTTAAAAATATCCCACTTACAAATGGCCCAAATGTGGACCCAAGCTATGTGCCTCAAAGCGGTTTTGTGATTCAAACGTTCAAATTTTTCTGGAGAGGTGTCTAAATAACTCCAAGAATGACTAGAAGGGAGAATTGATTGCCCACATTGAAGAGCCCACAGCCCCAAGAATCATGATTTTGTTGGAGTTAGGGTTGTAGGAATGCGCACACAGCTTGGAGATGGAGAGGAAACTCAAAGTTCACAATAGAGAATGTGTTACTAAGTGTGCAAATACAAAATAAGATAGCCCTAGAGTGATAAGATAATCCCTCCTAATGAGGGTAAAAAGTGCTTGGATGGTCCTAAGTGTGTTCACACACATCATAGTCATATACATTGCCCATGCTCTAATATTAATGGAGCCAAACGGAACCAACTTATTATCTGTACCAATTAAGTTTCTATGGCACACAAAAAATTGCAACAAACACAAGAAACGTGACATAGAGGGTTGGATTTTTTGAGGCCAGCCCATATCAAGGAAATGTTCTATTAGAATGTTGCTCACAATTAAAGCATGGAGAAATGGAATTTTGTAGAGATCTTTGTTGATTATTACAAGTTGTGAAGGCTTAGTACTTCAAGAATCGTGCAATTGAAAGATCATTTTTTTCCCCAAATTGCACTTGTGATCCTAACCTTCCTCACAAAGGCTTTCAACTCTACATGAAGGGTAGTCATGCAGCGAGGGTGAGAGATTCTATATTAAATCCAAGTAGATAATTGTGAGTATAGACTTGAATGAACAATCATTTTGGGCTCAAATTTTTGCAAGAGGGCGAGAGATTTTATATTAAAGCCAAGTAGATAATTGTGATTATAGACTTGAATAAAGAATCATTTTGGGCTCAGAAGAAACCTCTTCTTTTTCATGTTGTGGTAGAGTGACCGATTATTACCTCTATAAGAGAGAGAGAGAGAGAGAGAGAGGAGGAGGAGGAGGAGGAGGAGGAGAAGCATAAGATTTTTTTAACCGTAGGAAACTATCCACATAGAGAGAGAGAGAGAGAGAGAGAGAGAGAGAGAGAGAGAGAGAGAGAGAGAGAGATGAAACTTTGAGCGAACTTCTAGAAGAGACTTAGCATGCTTTATGCATGCGCTTGTGCACATCTATCTTTCTATTTAAGAACTAGATATATATATATATATATATATATATATATATATATATATATATATATATATATATATATATATATATATATATATATATATATATATATATATATATATATATATAGAGAGAGAGAGAGAGAGAGAGAGAGAGAGAGAGAGAGAGAGAGAGAGAGAGAGAGAGAGAGAGAGAGAGCTGGAACTTTGAGCAAGCTTCTAGAAGAGCCTTAGAATGCATATGTATTCTTTGGCATGCTTTGTACATGCGCGCATGCACACACACACAAGTGTAGGGGACTCCATCTCTCAATGATGGTTTTGCTCTATAATGATCATGCAAGGAAGACATCAATGCCTCAAGCAATCAGTCAAGACCGAATCACTAGTGATGGGTTCTAGGGACTATTATAATGTAAATCAAGATGTTAGTCCCTAAGACCCATCACTGGTGATGGAAATCAAGATGTTAGCCCCTAAGACCCCATCATTGGTGATGGGGTATGAGAAGTATGATTATTGCATTTATAGAGGTTCACATATTGTGGTTGACATCATGAAATTGACTCAAAGCTTCACATCATGAGTTTTACGCATGGCATTAAGAGAATATGTTTTACATAGATCAAGCATGTCTTTTTGTGCATTTTAATCTCTCATTGCTGTCTCAAAGATAATTGTCAATGAGCAAGCATGCAAGCTATTTTGGAGATGCTTGTGGGTTTCAACAACAAGCTCCTCTATCATAGCTAAGGGAAGAGCAAGAGAGGACTTCTACCTTTGCAATGCAATGTCCGTGTTGTGAGATTGGCATAATGGGGACTTGCTTAGTTGTGATCTATTTGTGGTGAGGGGAAAATCGGCATGTCTTTTTGTGCATTTTTTATCTCTCACTGCTGTCTCAAAGATAATTGTCAATGAGCAAGCATGCAAGCTATTTTGGAGATGCTTGTGGGCTACAACAACAAGCTCCTCTATCATAGCTAAAGGAAGCGCAAGAGAGGACTTCTACCTTGCAGCAATGCAGTGTCCATTTTGCGAGGCTGGCATTGTGGGGACTTGCTCACTTGTGATCTATTTGTGGGGAGAGACACCGCTTTGCGAGCTTTTCGCAGAAGCGGCATAATCCTTAGTTTCATACGTGACGTGACTCTGAGGGGAAAAATCGGCTAGCAGAGCACAAGGTCAATTTCATTCTATAAAATAGAGTTGATGTGACCCATTCTCAACAACCAAACAACTTGAACGGATGGCAAACCCAATAGAAGTGAATGGTGGATGGGATCTCCTAAAAAAATGACATTAATGATGGAGAGTTTACAAAGTTCTTAGATTAATAGCTCCACTATCAAAGGATCTATAGAATTTTGATATATTAAAAGGTCCCAGAATAGCATGATTAAGGGCTTGAAAGCTACGTTTGAGCTCAAAAGAAGATCAAAGTACCTGTTTATTCATAGTGTGCATTTTCCTGGATAGCTAGGGGAGCAGCAATAGCCATATATTTTCAAACTGTTTTTTAAAGACCCTATTAGTGGTGTCGAATTGGTGCACCCTAATGGAAACCTACTAAACATGTGGGTTCACTTTGTTCATGTTTATAGAGTGCAAGGTTGGCCAACTATATCTACACACGTATATGATCTATTTGTGCGTGAACTTATGTGTTAGCAACATGTGAATTTATTGTGGGAACAAATGTGCTCATATTGAATTTTAGTAAATGTTGACTAGAGTCGTGAGGGATCGAGGATATGATAAGGTTATTTTCAAGGGATTCATGGCATATGAGACTAATGCTAATTGCAATGCAATTTGTGCCGTTGACTTTGGGGGTGCTAAAAATAGAATTCCTAACAAGGATAGGTCGTGTGTTCTTCATTGGGAACAATCTATGATCCGACATATGGTCAAGTGTATTCATCCATCCTCTTGAAAATAACATAAGAGGCTATGTAAAAATGGAGAAACTCTTGCACAAAAAATGTATCAAACATGTCAAAGGGAGAGATGCAGTGATTTTGAAGGGCTTATCATGCACTATAAGGAGAAATTTGCATGTTTGGAAATCTCTTTGGAAACATGGTTGGCATGGTGGGATGTTAGGATTTCTCATTGGGAAGGTAGATTTGTGACACTAGATGAAGTGGGAGTTTTGGTTCTATCCATCAATCTCTCAAGAATTAAGCATGCGAGCATGCAAGCATCTAGTGGTTGTAAAGATAATATCAGCTTGTGTAAGGCTACCGGTGCTAACATGACTATGTCTGCTTTGTAGAGTGTAAAGTACAATGCGTTTCTAAAAGGCATAACTATGAGTGAAAGGAATATTTATAGATCTTGAGAAAACCTGGAACACCTCCTTAGGATGATGGTTAATAGACATTTGGAATCCAAACAAACTGGGATTTTGTGAGATGAAGATTTTCCAAGTCAAGATTGTGCAACAACTCAATCAAGGAAGTGAGCTTATTAAAGACAACCTATCTTCTTATTCGTCCTTTTTCTCTCAATTTGCCAATATTTCTCTTCTAGTCTTCATTTTCCTCCTCTTTTGTTGTCGAAGGTGGCACTGCGTTAGAGGTGACGAGAGTCATACTGTGAAAGCTGTTCTTTGCAGGGAAGAAAGTAGGACATATGGGAGGTAGCAGGGGGCAAATTGTAATAGTAGTTTATCTACATTACAATTATTATACCATATACTTTCTTTCTACTCGATTAGGGGGTGGCCATGTGAGGATTAGTATCCATAAGAGATTATGGCATGTTTACCGTGGTAGAGTTTCACGTGCCTTGGGTCATGGTTGCTTTGTATAGCTTACGAGCTTTGTGATTAAAAGGAAGGGATTGTGCATGTGCTCCAAATTGCGACGCATATGATTAAAAAACTAAGGTTGGTGTAACCTCACCTACATATTTTAATATTTATCTCCAAATTTTTAATTTGAAGGTGATAAACCTTACAGAATGTAGATAAATATAGTAGTCAATTAACCTCTAAAATTTGCTCATGTGTAGGTTTTCCAAGTTTCTAAAAGAAGGTATTTTCGACGAATGTTGCAATCAAGAGGTATGGTTAAGGTTTGAAAGGGTACACACATAAGATGAAAATTTGTCGCTGTGTCTCAAAATTGTTGAGTTGGTAGCTGGATCCTTTCCACAACATCAAAACTGACAGAGCAAGACTACACATAGTTTGTTGCTCACGCTCCTATTTTCCCACAACCTTTAGCTTGCCTGTGAGTGATTCTTTTGCGAGTGCCTTTGTGTGCAAGAAGAGCTTGGCAGAAACAACATTGAAAAGCGGAGGAGCAATTCTACCTCATTATTTCTTCTCATGTGCCCTTTGACTAGGAATAAAATTAGTATTTCCATGAGGGATGTGGAGCAAAAGATAGGGCAAGATATATATAGTAGTCAATTTACCTTTAAAAATATGGGAGCTTCTATGTTGATAAGAGCGAGCGAGACCTGTGGTAGACAGGTTGCACAAGTTCGTGTATGTGAAAAGTTTGCCGAAACTCCATCCAATCTTATAATATAGATTCCAATCCAATCTTAAGCCTGTGTCACACACGTCCGTCCGGACATGTGTGCTGCTGACTTGGGCCAATGAAAAGGTCCGCCAGGCCTTTTTCATGTCACACTCGAAGCTGAGTTGGCGGTCCACCTCACGGGCGCCAGAACAAGGAGTTCGTCCAAGGGGTCAAGAATGCCCGTACCTCGCCCACGCTTCTCAGCCTGCAATTGATTCGTGAAGAGGTTTGACAGCTCGTCTTGTCCGCTGGTACTGTGTGACAGGAGAAGAGGTTTCGCTACCCCTTGATGTGCCGCCCTCAGCCAGGTCACTTGTGTCCGCTGCCCTGGTGTGACAGCAGCCTTATAATGTAGATTCCAATCCTTCTTATGCACTCGGTGTGTGTACCCTTCAAAGACTTTCATAATATGTTGGCAAACAATTGTTCTTGGCGTGCCAAATGAAAGCAACAGCTAATGACCGCGATGGGCAGCTCGTGGTGGCTGAAAGAGCAATGGCTGCTGCTGGTGGCTGCCGTTCTGCGTCTGTTGCTCATCGCTTATGGAGATTGGCAAGATGTGCATATGGACGTTCGGTATACCGACATCGATTACCATGTCTTTTCTGACGCAGCTGCTCTTCTAGCCACAGGGCGCTCTCCTTTTGACAGGGAGACTTATAGGTATTCACCTCTGCTGGCTCTTCTTCTGGTGCCAAATACCCTTATCCATCCCTCTTGGGGCAAGCTTCTTTTCTCGGCAGCAGGTAGGTGCTATTATGATTGATAACCGACTCATAGAAGTGTGCTGCAACTCTTTATATTGTGTCCGTGAATGTGTGGAGAGAGAGAGAGAGAGAGAGAGAGAGAGAGAGAGAGAGAGAGAGAGAGAGAGTGTTTGAGAGTTTTAGTAACTGCCAAATAGGCCTTTAAGACAAATCAATTTACCGAAAGATCCATCCTTTTTGTGTATCTAATCGAACTAGGATGAGCACGCTGTTTGTTGGGAACTTGACATTTGACACTTACCATTAGTGATCTACATGGAGATATGTAAGCATACATTGGAAGATGGAGACGGTTTGAAGGATGTGTCACACAAATTATTCTCTCTCTTACAAATCACATGAGAATGTTGTCTCTTGCTTCTGTTTTTGACCGGTATAATTTTCACCTTTACTCTTTTGTTTGCTAACTGGTAGGCATTTTGAATCATAAAGAAAGAGGCACTGGGTCCACTATTGCATGCTTTGTGGATACTTGGCATTCTGACAACAAATCCTGGCTGCTTCTAAGTAGCATCTCTATCTCTAATGGGTTCAATGTTCTTTGCCATGTTAGCATAAATATTACATATGCGGTCGTGTGCTAGTTGTATTGCACGCTTAAGGTTGAACCCTCCAAGCTTCACATTTCCTCATTTGTGCCCAAGCTCCTAGAAGAGAGAGCCAAATCATCGTCAGAAAGCTCATGCTAGTAAAGTGATCTTGGATCTGTGCGATGCCATTTTGTCTATTGTGTCATTAAAATACATTTGGTCCTCATTCACTATATCGGAGTTATTACATGCATTGCACATATTGACAAAAAATGATTGCAGCTGCTGCATCCATCCAAAATAGCCTAGAGTTTTATGACCTTGTCCCTGTTGGCTATATTTTGTAATTATGCTAAGAGACCGAGTCCACACTTATATGTTAACCAAGGCATTGGATGGTATGATGTTTTAATTAGCTTTCAAAAGAACACACCAGACGTGGCATACGTGTCGACCATGAAGCAATGGAGAGAGGCAGAGAGAGACAGAGAGAATGACCCAAGAGCATTAACTCAATAACTTATTTGAATGCTGTTAGCGATTGGATAATGAGAACGAGGGGGTAGAGGGTTACTTATATACTGATATAAGTAACTTAGAGCTATGGAAAAAGGGGCGTCCTTGTTTAGGGCTGACTATCAGCTAAAAAACTAAAAATGGACATTATGGGCTAAAAATGCATATGCAGGACCATTGTGGCCGTACAAACTTGATGTGCAGCCTAGGATGCACCATCCTGTGATTATATATCTCCAAAACTTCCCCTTCAGGGCCAGCTTGGTGGACCAACTCCACAGTGCTGAAGAAGATAATCCAGTCTAGGTCGAGGTAGAGGCTTTGTGAGCAGATCTGCAAGATTGCCAATGGTGGGACGATACTTCAAGCTCGTACGACCATTTTCAATGTGATTCCAACAAAGTGGTAATGTGTAATCACTTTCGGCAAAGGATCGGATGGAAACACATGGATAATTGTAATCTACACACTTGGCAATACTTTATGTAATAAAACTGGGCACCCCAAGCGGAAGATCAACTGCAACACACGGGAGAAATTGCAAATGTCTTGAATAGAGAGAGAATCGACACGGCACGGCGTAGTTCCGCATCCAAATGCATTGTGGCACCCCTTCTCTGTATTTCTTTATTATTGTGCTTCGCTAAGTACAATGTCCGAGGGTCCTCCTCTTAAGTTCTCCCAAGCTAATTAGAGTAGAGAGGAGGCCCTGGGCACACTTATAAACTTTAAAGGCCCTTGGCCAAACTGAAAAGCAGTTACACTTAAAAGTTGCAATTCTAAAAGCTCCCAGCCCCAAAAGCAAGTGCTTCATGGACTGCTTGTACGTAGCTGCCACGTCAGCATCTTCTATGCAAATATGCTAATTTGAGGTCCTTGCTTTATTAGAAGGTTTTAGGCTCCTTGGACGGGTTCCACAGGTTGGGAGGGTTAGGTTTTTAATCCCTAATTCCTCTGAGCCACTTGGCAAGAAGCTATAAGTTAGGACAGCTTCTTTTGCTTCATTTCACTAGGGTTTCGAACCTTCTATGGGGCTTTGTCCTTTAGGCCATGCCACGTCATCATTTGTGACATACCCCCCTCTTGAAAGAATTGTAATTGCCTCGAGTACGAGTGCAAAACACACATAGGACTAAAACTAGTTCAATAGACACCGACTCTTAAGTACCGACGTACTAGAACATACATATCCAACACTTCCACGAAGACGACAATCATTGTGTAATCACTTTCGGCGAGTGATCGGACAGAAACACAAAGATATGTAACTTATACACTTGACAACACTTTTAGTACTCCAAAACAACTCGTAAAAGAGGAGAGAGAAAATACTCGACACGGCACGGGGGAGTTTTGAGCCAAGATGGACTGGCCCCAAAGGCTGGCACCCCTTGCGGTATTTCTGTATTATTACACGTCGTAAAGTACAACTCCCGAGGGTCCAACTCTTTCCGAGACTTTGCATCCAGATGCCCTATGAAAGTGGGTACTCTAGGCAGTTATGAAGGTACAAGGGATGCTGTCTAAAAGCACTTGAATCTAAAAGCATCTACACCCAAAAACTAGCGTAAGAATCTGCACAAAGTAGCCAAGAAAAATCGCGGAGATTCGTACAAAAGTGCCACGTAGCACTATTTACGCCCAGAGTTCAAGCTTTTGATATTTTGGGTTTAGACCCCTTTGGCTGGCGCTCCAAAAGTTGCTACGGGATAGGATTAAAAATTTTAACCCCCTATTTACTTTAGGCACTCGGCAAGACTTTATAAGTTTTGGATTTCTTCCGTTTCTTTTGCTCTATTGGTCTTTAGTTCTCTGTCACAAATTGTTGACGTGTCGAGTCACTGAAGAGCAGAGCCATTCTTTTCTATTGGCATGTGGTGCCCGTCTTGTGACAGTGGTAACGTCCCCCAGACCGCAGCCTGCGTTGTTTGGAGGTGTTGAGAGTAACCACTGCTCAGACTTCTTAATACTCCTCCCGCATAACCATCCCGGCCTCGGACCTTGTTAGGTTATGCGGGAGGAGTGTTCATGAGCGACTTTATGTTTCTATGTCTTGTAACATGCATATGTGAGCATTTGTGTTGCATTGTGATGTGCCAACCACTAAATATTTCTAATTGGATGAGATTGCATGGCTATGTAATTTTAGTGCATCAAGAAACCCGTGGAAGATCAGTGTGGTCTGGGTGTGATGGCTAATTTTACTACGCCGGAATATCAAGAGTTCCTACCTGGACGAAGGGAGAAGCCAACTCCTTGATCAAAAGAGCCGAAAGGAGAAGCCAACTCCTTAAAAAAAAAAGAGCAAACTGATTGTCCCTCGGAATGACCCTCGAAATTTTTTGAACTAACTTGAGTTGTTTTGTAGATATGTTGTAATCCTGGACAATTACTTTCTTTCAAGGGTGGGGTGTGTCACCAGGATGTAAGGTGCAGCAGAAGTGAATGTTGATTCTTGAACTTTGCTCAAGATGAGTGCTCCGAACTGTGCTCAAGGTTCCTTTTGCTTACGGAAGGGAGAGCCTTCCGTTCCTTTAGTGAGAGAGTGCAATCGACACAAACAAAGTGAATGGACACAGTGAATGGAAGTGCATGAGACTGAGAGATAGAGAAGAGAATACGACACCAAAGACGTTGTAAAACCCTCCTCCAAAGTCCCCACTCTCTATGGCGAGAGCGGTCTACTTATGATTGCACAAATCTCTACAATGCTTGGACTTGCCGACGATGTCGACGACGATGAGGACACAACGAGACGGGCTGAAATCTGAAAACGCTAAGGGCTGAAATCTGCAAATCTTGTATCTGCTGAATTCTGACTCTATTTCGATGGCGACGATGCAACGACGACGCGCTGAAAACGCAGATGCTGGAATCTGCGTTTTCCGGGCTGAAACTGCAAACTTCAATGGATCCCACCGTGCGGCGAGGAATTGCTGCGGGAAGGCGAGATCTGCGAGGTTTGGGACTTGATCTGCGGTGTCTAAAGGCTGAAAACTGAAAACGCTGGTCGTATTCTGTCGCGAAGATCTGCAAAAACGCTGACGTCAATCTGCAAACCAAAAACGCTAGGGCTAAAAACTGACCTTGCGGGGAAATCTGCTGTGTTGCGGTGGAAATCTGCTAACGCTAGGGCTGATCTGCTGTCTACTGTTGCTGGGAATCTGCAAGTGCAAAAACGCTGGCTGATCTGGTGCAAAAACGCTAGGCCTTCTGTTGAGAGAAAACGCCAGAGTTGTTGTGGGGGTTGGTCTTGCTGAGAAGTTGCCTGTTGAGCAAGGTGCTCCTGCTGCCTCTTCTGCCAGAAAGTGCTAGCGCTAGGTTTTTATTTATACAAACGCAACAAAATTGCCCTACCTACTTTCCAACAAAATTCACTTAATAAATAAGTGAAAAATGTCAAAAATAGGGAAAATAGGTCTATGCATTGTAAAAATGCTAGTGATGGGATCTGACTGGAATCTGATGGTCATGCTGTGTGCAACCAGAGGATATGTATCTAATCTAAGTGTCTGGACATGCACGGTCTGCGAACAGACTCACAAAAGTGCCAGATCACTTCCTATTCTAGACTGACTTGACTAAATTGAACCCTGATCATGCTGTAGCTTGTCCACGGACACATAGGGTTGGATGCGTCACGTGACATCCCCTCCTTTTCAAAGTGAGGTACTGGTACCGAATTGTATGGCGTCGAGGGAGATCGCCAATAACATCCGGAATCTTGGAAAGGACTCTTTGCCGGCCCACACTGAGGTGTGGGTCGTGCGATATTTGAATTTCATAAAGGTCTGCAACGCTTGCTTCTTTGGGCCGCGCCGAAAGCGACAAAGTCATCGGTAGTTCCTTCAATGCTTCATTTTTGTCTAGAGTCATGCTTCTTCCTTCTTCAAGAATCTCCATGTCTGAAAATTCCTGAAACCACTTCCAACACAAAAACATGAACATACCTATTCCATGTAAAGTGACTGGAAAAACTCGTCTTTTCTAAAGATTGTGCATGCAATGTAGATGAACAAAGAGACGGAGTGCCAACCCGTTCACCACACACACGCAAACAATGAGATCGAATCTTGTCGTGCTGATCTAAATCAATCAACTGTGGCAAAACACAATGGAAATGCCCACGCTTGGTGCTCATACTTTCATGTGCTCTTTCTACAACTATGTCGTGCTAAGGAAGAGACATGAAATGTGACTTCCTTGAATGCATACTTTTCAGCTTTTCATGAAAAATCCGCATGCATTTGTACTCATTCATGAGTGAAACGTGCTCAACGTACAATATGTCATGCCTAGGAAAAGGGATCACATATAGACGCTGACTAAAATATAGGAAACAATCACGAATGAAACACTCGAACAATGCGTGCTGACGAATCATTCGAACACATAGTACTTCCTATAAAGGTTCTTAGGACCTAGGCTCGGGAGCCAAGATCGGTTCTTCCTGAAGGGGTTCTTTGGACCTAGGCTCGAGAGCCAAGATCGATCCTTCGTGATCGATCGAATCTGCAATGAGGTTAGCGTCGCTAGAAAAAGTATCCACTAACACATCATCCTTGTGAACAATCACATCATCTTCATGCAAATCATCATGCTTGTGAGAAATCACATCTTGATTATGCAAATCATCATGCTTGTCATTGCCATCCAAATCATCATGCTCATCATTATCATTCAAATCATCATGCAAATCCTGTGTGTCATGCTTTGGAGAAGACGAGACCGAGAGAGTCTCCTTCTCTTGAACCCGTTCAATCTTCGCCTGCACATTAGAATGAGAGATGGAGAATGAACAACTTGCTCTCCACGAATGACAATGGGAGAGTCACTTTTGGCATTGAAAGTGAACGTATTTTCCGCCCAATCAATGAGAGGGTTATGCTCACGAAACCATCGAATGCCCAAAATCATATCACATTCTGAGAGAGGAGAGACTAAAAATATTCTTCGGAAAGCAGCTTGTTGAACTGTAAACAACACATCAAGGCACTCCTTCGTGATGAGAGAGTCCATACCGGGAGCGAAGCCAGAGACCTCGAAAGGAGATTTCTGACTTACCTCTAGGCGGGCTCTTTCAACAAGAGAGGGACTAATCACATCATGCATACTGCCTGGGGCAAACAATATGACAAAACGTTGCCCCGTCATATGACCATAACATTTAATGAGAGACTCATCAATGGGAGGGTCATGGAAAACTTGGGGTACACTCGTGTTGTCATTGATTGCATTGACAGAGGAAGTGGGTTTTGTGGATTCTTTAGATTCATTAGAGTCAAGCTTAGGACATGTTCTTTTTATGTGACCCTTAATGTGACAATGAAAACAACGACCTTCCTTAGAATAAGTGCTTTGCTCTTCCGACGTGATGTATCCTCCTAAAATTCCTTGTGCTACCTTTTCATCTGGAGTAAGCTTAGGTTTAGCAATTGTGTTAGCCTTACCCTTAGGTTCATTTTGAGAGTTCTTTTCTGAGAGATTATTGGAAGATTGGTTAGAAGAGTTACCGTTCTTACCGTTCTGAGGGTTCTGAGAAGTCTGAGAGGTACTTGTGGAAGTCTTGTTCTCCTTAGGCTTTCCCTTGTTGTGCTTCATCTCCTGTGCGAGAGCAATCGCTACCGCCTTGTTGAGATTGATTGGATCGAAGACTTCTACATCAACTTGATATATTCGTCTAACCCAAAAGGGAAAGCCTCTTTGCGCTCATCATCCGATTTGTGTAATTGAGTGCCGAGCTGCAAAACACGGTTAGAAAAAGACATGACTGGCATACCATGTTGCTTGAGATTGCGCCAATCTTCTTTCAATCGTGCTAGGTACTGAGGAGGCATAAACCGCGCCTTGAGCTTGTCTTGGAAGTTGGCCCAATTGAAGGAAAGGGGCACGTCTCCGTCGGCTTCCTCTAGGTGCGCGGCTAGCTGTGCCTCTTGCCATGCGTGGTACCAATTGATGGCATCACCGGCAAGGTACATAGCTGCTGTCAAAACCTTGCTATTTCCTGTCACGATTGTGACTATGTTAACAACAATACATCTACTCCTAGTTGTAGATACGTGAAGTGCCATGCCAAGGAGGACCCTTGCACTTGGATGGTCACATCCCTTCGCCCAAAGGACGTGTCTCTTCGCCAAAAGCCACACTCCTTCGACGACTGTTCACACCCCTTCGCTCTACTGGTGCGACTCTTCGCCCAATGGTTGCAGCTCTTCGCCGAAAGGATGTGTCTTTACGTCTAAAGTCGTGTCTCTTCACCAAGAGACGTGTCTTTTCATTTATGTCTCTTCGTCTCCTATATAAGGAGCCCTTGTATCACACAATCAACCAATCAAACACAGAGTCTTCTAAGTCTTGTCTCGAGTACAGTTCAAGTTTCTTAAGTCTTAATCATGAGTTTAAGTACTTAATTAAGGATTAGTACCAAGAATCCTCACAGTGGTATCAGAGAAAAAATTTTTCCCGGGACCCTACGGTTGTGAGCCTCTCACCCTTGATGCTACACTCTACCTCCCCTTCCCGGCGTTGTATGGAATCGGAAGAACGGTGGCTTACGCACACATCTCGACATGAGGTAACATAAATTACTTATGTTCTCGTATAAAAAAAAAATATAATACGGTCGCCCAGAAACAGCAGCATGGTTGTGTGCATATGTGATTCGCATGCTGCTGCATGGATAAGAGCGGAAGTGTGTGCCTTTTCAAGTGCTAAGGAGTACCTGTGAACCGGTGAGTACCCGTGAGCACCCCTTGGCGGAAATTTTAGGCGGGCTGCTTTGCACCCCTTTGCGGTGTCACTTCATTGGTGACTCTCCGCATGATCCAACTCGCCCAAAGGGCACCCGTCTCAAGGGGCATCCTTAGCACAGCCAGCCATCGGTGGCAACTCTTCGTCATAAAACGCTACGCAAGGCAATAAACATGGCTGCGATGAATTCCCTGGCAGCCAGCGTACGATTTAAAAAAAAACCAACGCTGAAATGTATTATAGGGCCACCCTTTAAAAATTTTAAAGGGCATTGACCGGCCGCCCAATAACTTAAGTGGGCACCCATTGGGGTACCAAATCTTAAAAAAAAACACAAAGATTACAAGCCAGCGAAACAGCCAGTGCTATGAGCAATTGTAACCAGCGTGAGCACAATCTGCCACCCCCTCTTCACCCATTTCTCCGCGCTGCCAATTCTGGCCATTGCCGGGTGCGCATGCGTGCTTGTTCACAGTCATGGCCAACGACGCCCTCGACGTTCCAGTCATTTTTCTTTCATATATAGACGAAGTTCCCGAAGAAGCCGTACCGGCGAATCCTCTCCCTATAACGGAGCTTTCGCAAGTGCTCTCGTCTCAGAACCGGTTCCCGACCCAAAACTTGCACCTGTTCGAGTTCCTTTTGAGGCGTAACCATGCCGAATTCTCAGGACGGAGGTGGTCAATCTGACGATGCCCTTACTCTTATTAAAGAGCAGATGGCCACACTTTTCGCAAGCCTTGCATCACTTCACACTCGCTTGGATGAGATGCACACAGAAAACACTTCTCGAAGTCGACCTGTTGTTTCTCGAACTGCAAATGCAGCATCTTCAACACCTTCTTCCGAAGCCTCAGTGGATGAACCAAACAAACCAAATCCAACTGAAGAGGTAGACAATCGCGAACTTCAGTTACCTTATAAAATTTTTAATGCTGCACAGAAGAAGAAGCTTGATGTTAAACTGTCGGAACCATACACTGGTCGCTGCGACAAGCGTGTGCTGGACCAATGGCTGTTCAAAATGGAGATTTACTTATCGAACACGGACTTGGTCGAGAGTAAAAAAGTTGCACTTGCTAGTTCTCTGCTCAAGGACACAGCATTTCTTTGGTGGCAACGACGGGTTGCTGATGGTAAACACACACCTTCTTGGGATAAATTCCGGCGTGCTATTCGCAAGGCGTTCGAACCTGCCAATGCGGATTTTCATGCCCGGTCCTCTCTTCGTCGCCTGAGCCAGACAGGTTTCTTGGCCGCGTACATCACAGAGTTCCAAAGGCTAACTCTGGAGATAGAGACCCTTAGTCCCTCTGATTAACTTCACAGCTTTATCGACGGACTCGAACCCAACCTGAAGGATGATGTGCACAAATACAACCCTACCACCTTGGATGCTGCAATTTCCTATGTGGAGCGTCTTGGCGATAATCGGCGCCCTACACGGAATTTTCTCCCTGGTAACAGATCTTCAAACAGCGCGATCGCAGAGACAACTATAGCCAAAGTCAGCAACATCAGTCTCAGTTCAGACAGCAAGCAACGCAACCTTATTCAACTTCAAGGTTCTATTCTCAAGATCGACAATCTGAAAGCAGATCTTCTTCACATGTTCTCCACTTCATCGTGGTAAAGGACGTGATTTTTCTCAAGATCGACCTTCCAATACTCAGCAAGGCTCTTCGTCAAATGGATCTTCGACTTCAAAGAAGGAAGGATTATGTACAATTTGCAATGGTGACCATAGATGGTATCAATGTCCAAAGAGACCAAATCCGTTTGATTCGAAAAGAAATTCCAATGCGGAAACATTATCGAATCTTGAACAACGAGATTCTGCTAAGGATAAAGGAAAATCTGTGGTCAATATGATTTGTGTCTCAGAGGATACGAGTATTCTTATGAAGCATGCTCAGTGCAATTCTTCAGTTTTGGAGCCTCTCTTAAAGCAAGTTTTGAGCCTTCTTGGACTACTCAATGGTCGCTCCATCAATATTTTGGTGGACAGCGGATGCTCGAATAATTTCGTCAGCACTCAGATAGTTCAACAGCTTGGCTTACCAACTCAGAAGACATCTCACTTATATGATGTGGAATTAGCAGATGGATCAATTTTGACTTGTGATCAAACAGTTCGACAGTTGCAGTTCGAGATTCAAACTTATGCAGATCAATTGGATTTTGAAGTCATGCCTTTATCTTATTACGACATGATTCTTGGTCAGCATTGGTTATTCCAATATGATCCAGCAATTAGCTTCCAAGAATATACTATCAATTTGTTCAAAGATGGACGTGAATTGACTGTACATGGGCTTTTTCATGCGGAAAGAGTGATTCAAGCCTCACGTGTACTAGTCAAACAACATGATACAGTGGATTATGAAGAGAATATGATTTCCGATGCAGATGCAGATATTATTATTGATGAATTTTTGAATTCATCAACTTCTCCCGAATCAATTGATGAAGACAAAGATAAAGATATAGTTGCAGATTCCGAGTCTGAAGACGACTATGCTTTCTTTGATTCTTTACTGGATGATGATATGCCAATTACAAGTCATGAAGTTACAGTTCCAGAAGATGATTCTGAAGAATTTTGGGATTCATTATTGGAAGATGATTACAGTCTCAAGCCAAAATCCTCTCCAGTGATTCATAAAGTTGAAGTTACCCCATCTGAAGAGTAACTTGAGAAGATTTCCTCTTCCCCAAATATTTCACTGTTATTGGAAGATTTTAAACCAAAAGGCTTATATCGCACAAAAGATTTTGAAGATCAACCTCTTGTTGCAGTCAACCTGATTATGCCAGATTCCTCTAAAAAGTCTTTGAATAATGCAATGATATGGGACTTAGCAGTCAAAGCAAAAAGGTTTCGCAAGAAGCAAAGGTTCAAGACAAATGTTTCCGATAACTCAAAGACTGAAGATTTTCGAAGATTCAATGCTTTTCCAAAGTTCTATCAACATCAGAAGTCATTTCTTTGACACGGGCTCTCATTTTAAATGGGAGGGAATGTCACGATTGTGTCTATGTTAACAGCAATACATCTACTCCTAGTTGCAGATACGTGAAGTGCCATGCCAAGGAGGACCCCTGCACTTGGATGGTCACACCCCTTCGCCCAAAGGACGTGTCTCTTCGCCAAAAGCCACACTCCTTGGACGACTGGTCACACCCCTTCGCTCTACGGGTGCGACTCGTCGCCCAATGGTTTCAGCTCTTCGTCGAAAGGATGTTTTTTTACGCCTAAAGTCGTGTCTCTTCACCAAGAGACGTGTCTTTTCATTCATGTCTCTTCGTCTCCTATATAAGGAGCCTTTGTATCACACAATCAACCAATCAAACACAGAGTCTTCTTAGTCTTGTCTCGAGTACAGTTCAAGTTTCTTAAGTCTTAATCATGAGTTTAAGTACTTAATTAAGGATTAGTACCAAGAATCCTCACATTTCCTATCTTCTTAGTTGTCGCAAAATAAGCATTAAATTGATGCAACCAAGAATGAATAACCGTAGCATCCATCTTAGCATCATACTTATTGAACTGGATCTTCTCTGTGACTGGGTTGTTGGAGTCCGAATCGCGGCTTGCGCCACTTGAGGAACTACCAACATCTTTGGCTGGTTTGGACTTCGAAGCAAGAACCTGTCAAACCAATCCTTGAGTGTGGAGGTCTCTCTGAACCTCATGATCGGCCTCCAAGGCCGCTCATCTTGCTTGAGCTTCCTCCTTTCTTTGTGCTTTTCTTTCCTTTCGTGCATCGCGCTCGCGTTCCAAAGCAATGCGAGTCGCTTCTTGTTGTTCTGCTTTTCTTTCTAGTTGTGCCATCGCAATGCGAGTTGTTTCTTGTTGTTGTGCCATCATCTCCAACATCAACTTGACCATCGTCTCCATAGAATTTGGTGCAATCGCGGGCGTAGATTGCGTAGGAGGAGGGTCAGGAAAACCTCCATGGTGAGGAAATTCTTCTTCACTACTTTCATGCCCATCACCTCCATGCGAAGTATCCATTCCGCTTCGGGTGATGACCATGCACTGTGATCTTTGGTTCTTAAGTTCATGAGGAACTTGGGTTCTTGGTTCTTGAGGGTCTTGGGTTCTTGAAGTTCTTGAGGTTCTTCTTTCGCTTGCAATCTGTGTTCGAGAAGGATCTTTTCTTCACCCGAGTTTTACTCTTTTTTGCGGGGGCGCACCCCTTGGCGGCCTTGCGCTCACACCAAGGTTGCTTTTTCCCACCTCACGTCGATTGGCCGGCCGCTAAGTGCACGGTCTGCTCTCAATGAGTGAAAAGAGGCACAAGGCGAGGCTGGACAAGCCCTTCTTTCTTGGGTTTCCTGTCACTCTTCAAAAACACAATTAGTAATTTACACGCCCAAGTGAACTTGGGTTCGTGCGATCTCAACAAGCAAAAAAAATTCTGTGGTTCTTTCCTTGAGTGATACAGAACACTGCCAAAGCTCTGATACCAATGTAAGGTGGAGCGGAAGTGAATGTTGAACTTTGCTCAAGATGAGTGCTCCGAACTGTGCTCAAGGTTCCTTTTACTTACGGAAGGGAGAGCCTTCCGTTCCTTTAGTGAGAGAGTGCAATGGACACAAACACAGTGAATGGACACAGTGAATGGAAGTGCATGAGACTGAGAGATAGAGAAGAGAATACGACACTAGAGACGACGTAAAATCCTCCTCCGAAGGCCCCACTCTATGGCGAGAGCGGTCTACTTATGCTTGCACAAATCTCTACAATGCTTGGATTTGCCCGACGATGTCGACGACGATGAGGACGACGACGAGACGGGCTGAAATCTGAAAACGCTAAGGGCTGAAATCTGCAAATCTTGTATCTGCTGAATTCTGACTCTATGTTGATGACGATGACGATGGCGACGATGCAACGACGACGCGCTGAAAATGCAGATGCTGAAATCTGCGTTTTCCGGGCTGAAACTGCAAACTTCAATGGATCCCACCGTGCGGCGAGGAACTGTTGCGGGAAGGTGAGATCTGCGAGGTTGGGACTTGATCTGCGGTGTCTAAAGGCTGAAAACTGAAAACGCTGGTCCTATTCTGTCGCGAAGATCTGCAAAAATGCTGAGGTTGATCTGCAAACCAAAAGCGCTAGGGCTGAAAACTGACCTTGCGAGGAAATCTGCTAACGCTAGGAAATCTGCCGTGTTGCGGTGGGAATCTGCTAACGCTAGGGCTGATCTACTGTCTACTGTCTCGTCGGGAATCTGCAAGTGCAAAAACGCTGGCTTATCTGGTGCAAAAACGCTAGGCCTTCTGTTGAGAGAAAACGCCAAAGTTGTCACGGGGGTTTGTCTTGCTGAGAAGTTGCATGTTGAGCAAGGTGCTCGGGCTGCCTCTTCTGCCAGAAAGTGCTAGCGCTAGGTTTTTATTTATACAAACTTAGCAAAATTGCCCTACCTACTTTCTAGCAAAAGTCACTTAATAAATAAGTGAAAAATGTTAAAAATAGGGAAAATAGGTCTATGCATTGTAAAAATGCTAGTGATGGGATCTGATTGGAATCTGATGGTCATGCTGTGTGCAACAGAGGATATGCATCTAATCTTTAGTGTCTGGACATGCACGGTCTGCGAACATAGTCACAAAAGTGCCAGATCACTTCCTATTCTAGACTAACTTGACCCTGATCATGCTGTAGCTTGTCCACGGACACATAGGGTTGGATGTGTCACGTGACACAAGAGGTGTATTTTTCCCGGTTCCTTAGGTAAATAAGTACTAGATATTTTTATTTCTTTATATTTTTACTTGTTTTCCCCGGAACCCTTGAAAAGGTGCAAGTGGACATTGCATGGCTAGTGTGAAACGGCTGCGGCCAAACAGGTTTCTCACAGCGGGAGTCTAGGTCGGTCAGTCTGGGACTGGTCGGGCCAGTTAGCACTGAATTCTGATGAGTATGGAAGCCTTTGTGCGCCAAATGATGTCTGGGCCACTCGAAAAGTCACTTATAACTTTATAAGTCAGTGGGAACTAGGAAATTAACTCAAAAGGGCCAAACTGGACACATGGCGGCTCCAGGCAGTTTTGCCACTTCCAGCATGAAGAGGGGTGCCCAATTTGAGAGAGGAGGCTGATTTTTACACATAAGTGACCCACAGTGTGTGTGAGTAATGGGTGCAGGTCTACAGCTTTAATGGAAAGCTTGCCTTCTCCTTTGTCGCGATGACTTGCTCTCGTGCATCTCTCTCCCCCCTTTGGCACATACGGTAATGCCCCACTAGTTGGGCTACTCATATGAATATGTAGAGTTCTAAGGGTTTATGCGTGTTTGCCAAGGCAAGAGCCTTCTGAACAGGAACCGGATTAGCTAATTGCTAATCCCCCACAGGTACGCACAGTTCCATCGCGAAAGATTGCGAGTTTGGAGAGTTCTCTCACATGAAAACTCGTCCAATTCACAGGGGAATTGTCCCATTGCGTGCGGAGCCCTTGGGACACGTGTAGGCGTGTTCGCTTTGCTAAAAACGATCGAAACAAGGAATTACAGCCTATTGTGTTTTTCTGCAGGTTTAGGGTTTTGCACCTAAACTGCAAGGGAACACAAGGGGAGCCTCGTGAGAGCCTTGGGATGCGTGTAAAGGCTTTTGGGCACCCGGCAGTGAAAAACAGAGGATTACAACACGCTGAATTTCTGTGACAGCTCACCAGAAAGCTTCCAGATAGCGAGGGACTCCGCCCTAGATAGGTCCTTTTGACCTACAAGGGTTTTTGCGCCGTTTCCTGGTACTGCCGTCTAGAGCGGTGCGTATCCACTCTTGCGAGTGGATAGCGTTTTGGACAGCTTGGCCTGTTCCAAGAAAGTAAAGGCTTAGATAAAGAAGCATTGTTCCATTAAACATTAGTGGCTTTGCTTTTTTGCCGAAATCAGGTCGGAAACCTGCGTTTTCAGCCCTCGCCAGGTTTGGACAGCTTTGTGAAAGCTTGTACTAAGTGGTCGGATCGTCTACCTTAAATTGAATAAAGAAATACCGAAAGCGGCGCCAGTCTTTGGGGCCTACAGGGTGTCGGTCTCGTGTGCGCAGTGACATTCTAGTCGCTGGATGCATCTATGTTCTCTTTCCTTCTCAGTGCTCTGTGTAAAGTTAACAGGTAATTGAAATAGTACCGCCCTCTACGTTGTACAGGCCGGTTATAGGGGATGTTACAAACTGCTGACGTGTCAAGTCACCGAAGAGCAGAGCCAACCTTCAGACCACGGCCGAGGGGCTAAACCTTAAGAAGAACAAGCAACAACAGAAGAAGAAGGGCTACCAACTTATGGGACCTCGTCCGATGGGGCCCAAGTGACATAAAGGAATTAAAATAAAGCTGGATCCTCACACACCCACACACACACACACATAAAAGACATCGCAGAAAGTGATGACGTGGCAGTTGTATTGACAGCCCGAAAATTGCGTTGACATGCTGACGTGGCAGCTTGTACGGATTTCCGCGATTTGTGTTGCTGACGTGGCAGTTGTACGGATTTCCGCAAATCACCCTGGTAGCTTTTGGGCATTGCTTTTGGACCAGATGCTTTTGAGTTTGAAGGCTTTTCATGTAAACTGCTTTTGGGCCTAAGGCCTTTAAATATGAGGCCATGGTGTGAGGATTAGTGGTGCTAATCCTATAATTAAGACTTAAGACTTTAGGATCAAACTGAGACTCAATAGATTGAATGTGTGTTTGATTGATTGAATGAATGCTTGAAAACTGAGTACAACAGGCTCCTTATATAGGAGACGAAGAGACTCAAATGAAAAGACACGTCTCATGGTGAAGAGACGCCATCCTTTCGGCGAAGAGCTGCAACCATTGGACGAAGAGTCGCAATCGTAGAGCGAAGGGGTGTGACCAATCATCAAAGAAGTGTGGCTTTTTGGTGAAGAGGCATGTCTCTTGAGCGAAAGGTCGTGACCATCCAAGCGTAGGGGTGCTCCTTGGCATGGCACTTTGTATATCTGCAACCAGGAGTAGATGTAATATTGTAACATAGTCACAATCGTGACATTCCCTCCCATTTAAAATAAGAGCCTCGGTTAAAGGAACGACTTTTGATGTTGATAGAACTTTGGAAAAGCGTGGCGAGTGCTTGTGCAGAGTTTTGGTCTCAGATTGTTGAGTCTCTGCCGCAGGTAGAGCAATGGTGCATAGGGGGTGACTTCAACATGTTGGAGGAATTCTCTGACAGGATTGGTGGTAGCCATACTACTGTGCATGGAGTTGAGTTGGCAGCTTGGGAGAGGTTTTGTATGACTCTGCGGGTTTCAGATGTGTGGCAGCACTCCAGCTTTGTGAGGCTCCCAGATAGCCTGGCCTTCTCTCGTTCGGACCGCAGAGTGGGAGGCGTGAATCTATCTCGGATAGATCGCTTCTACACTAGTGACCACTTCTGTGACTTGGGTGGGACAGTTGGCATTCTGGTAGGGACTTCCTTTTCGGACCATGCTCCAGTGATCCTTGCAGTGACTGATAGGCAGAGGAGGGGGAGCACGATGCTTCGCATCCCAGAGAGGGTCTTGCTTGACTCAGCGCTTAGAGAGCGAGTGGAGGCTCTTTGGACAGAGAGCTACATGCGGGATTCTCCTACTGACAGAGTGGCTTCAGGACTTGTTCAGCTTAGTCGACTCTTTCTTCAGGAGTCTTCGGCTCGCCTGGCTGCAGCCAGAGAGGAGCAGCGTCTCTGACAGGGCGTTGCTTCCTTGCAGAGGATGCAAGAGCAACATCTAGACAGTCCTTGGTTGGAAGAGCAGTTACAGCAGGCTTGCCAGGAGCTCGTCAGCACAGAGGAGAGGCGCCATGGGTTTGCTTTCCATCGACAGGCATCTCAGTGGACCCAGGTGGGTGACGGAGTGAGAGGCGCTTTCTTTGAGGCAGTGGGACCTCGGCATACGCATGTCAAGGTCAGTCAGTTGAGGAGGCCCGACGGGTCAGTTGCTTCAGATTTAGAGGACATGCGTGCAGTTGCTACTGACTTTTACCGTGAGCTATTGTGTGCAGAGCCCCAGTCAGAGTCAGAGCGTCAGGATGCATGCAGAGAGCAGGTGTGGGCACAGATGCCTTGTCTTGTGATTGAGGAGATGCGCCAGAGGCTTGAGCTGCCTCTACAGCTAGAGGAGCTGCACACGGCTCTTAGTGCACTCCCCCGTGGTAGCTAACCTGGTGAGGATGGCTTGACTCCCAGCTTTTTCTTGGAGTACTGGCACTTGCTTGGCTTAGATCTCTGTAGTGCTTTTTAGTACATCCTGCACAGGTGAGATGCTTGACAGCATGAGTGAGGGCCTGATCTACCTCATTCCCAAGGAGGGTGGCTCCTTGGATGAGATTCGACAATGGCGCCCCATCACCATCCTCAACTCAGCCTACAAAATTCCTACCAAGGCTCCGAGTTTGAGGATTCAGCCACTTCTAGAGAGCCTTATACATGGGACTCAGACAGGTTTTGTCAAGGAGCGTAGTATCCTTGACAACATCTTTACTTTTTGGGAGGCTTCTATCCTCGCGCGGCTCCGTGATGAGGATTTGGTGATTCTTCTTCTCGATTTTGAGAAGGCCTACGACAGAGTTGACTGGGATTTTTTGGAGGGCACTCTCCGCAGGATGGGCTTCTCAGATGCTTGGATCAGAGGGGTATCAACTTTGTACAGACGAGCACACAGCCAAGTGCTTTTGTCAGGAGGTAGAGGTGATCGCTTCATGCTCACACGTTCGGTCAGACAGGGCTGCCCTCTTGCCCCCTTCCTCTTTCTGTTCTATGCTGAGGCGACGAGCAAGATTTTGGTTTCACAGCAGGTTGGCTTACGTGGCTTAGTGCTCCCTATTGGGGGAGATGAGCTACTGGACACTGAGTTTACAGACGACTCAGCCTTGTACTTGGATGGCCAGGAGGCCAACCTACACAGGTGTGAGTAGGCTCTTGAGACTTTCTATTGTGCATCTGGCGCACTGATCAACTGGAGAAAGATAGTGGCTTTCTCGGTTGGTAGTGCTTTTACGCCCGATTGGATGCCAGGTGAGGGTTTGAGGTGGATTCCCCCAGGGACTGCAGCTCGGTACTTGGGTTGTCAGGTTGGTTTGGACTTGTCTCGCGAGCAGCAAATTGCTCCCCTCCTCCTGTCTATGAGGAGGAAGTTGTTACATTGGAGCTCCGCACGACTTTCTTTGGCAGACGGAGTTGTAGTAGCCAACCAGGCGTTGTTGGCTACTATGTGGTACAACACTTCTTGTTGAATCTTCTCGAGTTCTTGTATCAGCCAGGTAGAGAGGCTGATTAGAAACTTTCTTTGGTCAGGGCGTGACACTCAGATTGCCGGGGCCAAAGTGGCTTGGCAGGTCATCACTCTTCCTTGTTCTCAGGGAGGGTCGGGGATCATATCCAGTACAGCAGAGCAGAGCCCTTCTTGGGAAGTTCATCGTCAAAGGACTTTTCCAGGTGAGGAGCCCTGGAAGGAGTTCTTGCTTCAGCCGCTTAGGGCTAGGGTGCCTCAGGCTGGAGGCCCGTGGCGACCCTCGACTTGATGGATTTTCATAGAGTTGCGTAGAGTTGGCTTGAGAAGGAGAGTGGAGGATTGCTTCGCTGTGAGTCTGCTCCAATCTTGGAAGCAACTGCGGCGAGGCCTGGAGCAGCGTCAGCCTACTTGCACGGAGGAGCGCTTGAGACAGCCCCTTGTTTGGAACCCCATGGTTAGCACTTAGAGAGGCCATTTGGTTGATAGTCGGCCTCATGTTTCTGGGGTCCCATGGCAGAGGATCCAGCACGCTCTCTAGGTGATTGGTTACAGTTTTCAGGCTTGTCAGGGAGCTTCAGGCCATTCAGCTATAGGGCATGAGAGGGGTGCAGAGCATGTGTCAGGACATCTCAGAGGTAGTACTAGTTGAGTGGCTCACACCTCTCGAGTCAGCAGCGCCCAGATGGATGGGAGCCTTCACGCGACTGGAGGTTCTCATCTCAGTTTGGGCTTGCTCAGAGACTATACCCTCCCTGTTTTTTGAGCTACAGGGTGAGGGACGCCTACACCGAGTTGTAGTAGAGGCCTCGCAGGTGGCAGAGTGCTGTTTTTAGAGGATCCGCATGGTGGGCATCTGTGGGAGGACTTGTCATAGATCCCGACCCAGCAGCTCTTGAGACTGGCCACTGGAGACTCTGGGCTTGGGAGAGCTGTCCACTGGCATGAGTACAGTGGGATCTTGGAGAGTGGCTTTGGAGGGACCCTTTCTCCTCTGCAGACCATCCAGACGTCCCTTTCTTTCAGTACACTGTTCGACTGGGACGTCACATACTGGCAGCGCAGAGAGAGGCTCGTCCTGCTGCAACACCTCATTGGCAGGAGGAGGGTCTCACAATTGAGTTCTTGGCAGCTTTTTGGGAGAGGCTGTGGGACCACCATTAGGATGATAGTGATGCAGGGGGTCGAGCTACACTCTAGCCTGCTACAGAGCTTTCTCCACAGGAGTGGTGCAGTGAGAGAGAGGAGTGTTGGGAGCTCATCAATGGCCTGACACTTTGGTTCATCTGGCGTACCTACTGCTTCCGCATCTTCGAGGCTCGCCCAATACCACTAGCAGAGACTGTTCGGGATCTTTGGCTAGAGCTGATCCATACTCTCAGAGGATAGTTTGAGAGACTCCAGGGCAGTTCCGACTGGATGCGGGAGCGTAGAGAGGCTTTCCTTCGACTCTGGCGTCCTGGGCCTTTTTTCACCATGGTCCAGGGTATGCTCAGATGGCACTACCGACCACCTGTGTGGCTCTTCCCTCCTTCCATCTCTTGATTTAGCCTCGTCGTATATATGCTGTTTTTTCATTGGGAGAGACTCCCCATCATGTTTGTTGTAGCCCTCTCTTGCAGAGGTGGTTGTAGCCCTATGGGCAGTTTTCATTAACTAATAGAAGGATCTTTTTCTTGGAAAAAAAAAACTATGGAAAAGCATTTTCGAAAGTCTTCAGTCTTTGAGTTATCTAAAACCTGTCTTGAACCTTTGCTTCTTGCAAAACCTTTTTGCTTTGATTGCTAAATCCCATGTCATTGCATTGTTTAAAGACTTTTCAGAAGAATCTGGTTTAATCAGGTTGACTGCAACAAGGGATTGATCTTCAAAATCCTTCATGTGATGTAAGGATTTTGGTTCAAAATCTTCCAATAACTGTGAAATATTTGGTGAAGAGGAAATCTTCTCAAGGCATTCTTCGAAGGGGGTAACTTCAACTTTACTAATCATTGAAGAGGTGCAATTATCTTCCAATAATGAATCCCAAAATTCTTCTGAATCATCCTAAAAAACTGCCACTTCATGACTTGCAATTGGCATATCATCATCCAGCAAAGAATCAAAGAAAGCATAGTCGTCTTCAGACTCGGTATCTGCAACCATATCCTTATCTTTGTCTGGTAATGAAGTATCACTTGGACAAACTTCTTGCTTGAAATCATCTTTGTCTTCATCAATTGATTGAGGAGAAGTTAATGAATTCAAAAATTCATCGATAATAATTTTTATATCTGCATTGGGAATCATATTCGCTTCATAATCTACTGTATCATGTTGTTTGACTTGTACACTTGAGGCTTGAATCCCTCTTTCCGCATGATAAAGCCCGTATAAAGTCAGTTCACGTCCATCTTTGAACAAATTAATAGTATGTCCTTGAAAGCTAAGTGCTGGGTCGTACTGGAATAACCAATGCTGACCAGAATCATGTCGTAATAAGATAAAGGCATGACCTCGAAATCCAGTTGATCTGCATAATTTTGAATATCGAACTGCAACTGTCGAACTGTCTCATCACAAGTTAAAATTGATGCATTTGCTAATTCCACATCATATAAGTGAGATGTCTTCTGAGTTGGCAAACCAAGCTGTCGAACTATCTGAGTGGTGACGAAGTTATTAGAGCCTCCGCTGTCCACCAAAACATTGATGGAGCGACCATTGATAGTTCCAAGAAGGCTCAAAACTTGCTTTGAGAGAGGCTCTAAAACCGAAGAGTTTCACTGAGCATGCTTCATAAGAATAGTCGTATCCGCCGAGACATGAATTGTATTGACCACAAATTTTCCTTTATCTTGAGTAGAAGCTGATTGTTTAGAATTGGATGATGTTTTCGCATTGATTCTTTTTTCCAAATTAGATGGATTTGGTTTCTTTGGACATTGATACCATCTATGGTCACCACCACAAATTGTACATAAACCATCCTTCTTTGAAGTTCTTTGAAGTCGAAGAAGCATTTGATGAAGAGCCTTTTGTTGAGTACTAGAACACCGATCTTGAGAAAAATCACGTCCTTTACCACGATCAAGTGGAGCATTTGAAGAAGATCTGCTTTGAAGAGTGGGAACGGTTTCCGACATGGTTTTAGCTTCTGGAACACCCGTCTCGGAACCTGCTCTTGCACCTACTTGAGTTCCCTTTGAGGCGTAACCATGCCAAAATTCTTAGGATGGAGGTGGTCAATCTGACGATGCCCTTACTCTTATCAAGGAGCATATAGCCACACTTTCCACAAGCCTCGCATCACTACACACTCGTTTGGATCAGATACAGACGCAAAACACTTCTCGGATGTGTCGCTCCACCGAAGGGATGTGCTTCTCCACCACCTTCGGGAGAAGAATTTGAGACAATCTCAAAGTAGATCTTCTTCTGGAGAAGTATTTGAGACTGCATTAGTTCGTGGTTGTGGGTTATCTTGGGCGGAGGATCATGAACTTGGGTTTCTCTTTTGGGAAGGAGCACTAATGTCCGTAAATACTAGTTCTTTCTTCATAATGTGATAACCCACTCTTACATGTGACATAAGCTGACACACATTTGAGAACAATTTTCCTATACAGTAAGGGAAAAGGTAGGCCTACAGTGTACTTCTCAATCCATTCTGCAAAAATAATGTCTCATAAAGTGGAAATTGGTCGATGAGCATCCCAAAATCTTTGGCTGTATGTTGGAAGAGTGTCTGAGGGGTATATCTTGAAGCTAGACTTGGCTGCAAGTATGTCTACTTCAAAGGTTTCATCAAGGAAGCTTGGGTAAAAAAAGAGCTTAAAGTCATGCCAAGTTTTGGGACTGTCAAGTTTCTTAGTTAGGGCAGCCCACCATGTCAAGGCACTATCCTTGAGGAAGGAGGTGACTCGTAATAACTTAGATTCTGTTAGGTGCAGCGGAAGTCTTTAAGGATTTGGCTTGGATCTATAGTACTTTGCAAGGTTACTTAACTTCACTTGAAAAGAGAAACTGAACTGAACACAATGAACGAGAGAGAGGCAGAGAGACAAAAGAGAGCCGACACAGCATGTTGGGTCCCAACCACCCTTGCTCTATTGCTAGAGCAAGTACTTGCTTTAGATTACTTGCACAAAATGCTGATACAATGATGCTAATGGTGAGATGCTGACGGGTACTTGACATGGATGCTTGGTACCGTTGAGATACTAATGGGTACTTGCTGTAGATACGTGGTGCTGCGAGGTTAAGGACTGGATTCTGGAAATGCTAGGGAACTCTGATTGGAATCTGCAATTGGTTGGCGATAAGGGCTGAAATTTGCTATCGCTGAAAAACGTTGATGGGGGAGGCTGAAATCTGCGGCGACATTGACTACAGAGAAGGGCAGAACCATTGTACTTGCCATTAAACTGAAGGGCGAGTCTGTCCCTATTGTATCGGCTTCGGCCATTTCTAAATTAATGAAATCCAGTCTATTTGTTTGCTCGATCTTTATGAAAGAATTGAGCGATAAGGATAGGACAAATATGTCTAAACTTGATAAAGAATGCCAAGATTTTCTCCACTCTCACGTCGATTGCTTCTCAGAGGGCCTACCAGGCGAGTTACCACCTGCTCGTCCTGAAGATCATACCATTGATCTGATACCTGGAAGCACACCACCGAACCGGCCACCTTATCGCCTGAGCCGAGCACAGAATGAAGAGATTATGAACCAAGTGAAAGACCTCTTGGAAAAGGGTCTTGTCCAGCCTAGTACTTCACCGTATTGCTCTCTAGTGTTGTTGGTTTTGAAGAAAGACGGATCTTGGAGAATGTGCATCGATTATAGAGCTCTCAATAAAATCACCATCAAGAACAGATTTCCGATTCCTAGGATCGATGATATACTCGACAGATTACAGGGATCCTCGTGCTTTAGCAGGATTGATCTGAAGAGTGGATATCATCAGATCAGAATCGCGTCGGGAGACGTCTTCAAGACCGCTTTTCGAACGACTTTTGGATTATTTGAGTTTTTGGTGATGCCTTTTGGCTTAACCAATGCTCCTGCGACATTTAATCGGATGATGGACATGATTTTTTGAGAGTACAGGCTATTTGTTGGCACTTTCTTTGACGATATCATTGTTTTCTCCAAGAATGAGGCAGAACATAGAGATCATTTGCTTCAGGTCTTTCAGGCATTACGAGATCACAAGTTAGTGATTAATGCAAAGAAAAGTGAATTTTTCCTACCAGAGATACACTTCTTGGGACACATTGTCTTAGCAGTGGGAGTGCAAATGGATCCGGCCAAGATAGAGACTATCCGTGATTGGCCCGATTTGAGGAATGTCCATGAAGTTAGAAGCTTCTTGGGACTGTGTTCGTAGTACAGGCAGTTCATTCGAAAGTTTGCAGAGGTTGCTTCCCCTTTGCATATCTTGACACAGAAAGGAGTCCCTTTCTCGCGGGGACCCACAGAGGTGACTGCTTGAAAGAGAAATTGACTACGGGACCAGTTTCGACTTTGCCGGACTTGCAGAAGTCATTTGAAGTATATTGTGATGCTTGTGGTCGTAGTCTGGGTGCGGTCTTAATGCAAGAAGGCCATGTCATTGCTTACGAGAGTCGATTGTTCTCAAGGCCGGAAATGACAACACAGATTTATGAGAAAGAGCTTTTGGCGGTTATCCATGCTCTTACTCAGTGGCGGCATTACCTACTCGGAGTAGATTTTACTGTCTTTACAGACCATCAGAGTTTGCGCTACTTCTTGTCAGAGAAGCAGCTTTCGGAAAAGAAGATGCGGTGGGCAAACATCTTGTCACAGTTTCACTTCCAGATTGTCCATGTGCAGGGACAGAAGAATGTGGTGGCAGATGCTTTGTCTCGGAAGCCGTTGGTTCTGGCTATTTCCGCGATACATCATAGGAGCTTCGAGGATATGGTCGACCAGTATGCCCTAGATACAGGTTTTGCAGACGTTTTTACACGGATACGGGATGGGGAGACAATAGTGGGATATTCCATTCGGGATGGCTATTTGGTGAGAAAAACCATGTTGTGCGTTACATAGCCGTTGAGGGAAAAGGTTATGACTGAATGCCACTGCCCACCTTTTACTGGTCACCGCGGCATTGCTACCACCATGAAAGGGGTAGAGAGATACTTCTTTTGGTTGAGACTCAAGAAGTATGTGGAAGAGTTTGTGCGCAGTTGCTTAGTATGCCAGAAGGTCAAGTTTGACAGGCATAAAGCACAGGGATTGTTACAGCCTTTACATACCCACCCGCCCCTGGGAAAGTATTGCAATGGATTTCATTTTTGATCTCCCGAGAACATAGAGTGGTCACGATGGTATCTGGACTGTTACTGACAGATTTAGCAAACAGGCTCATTTCATTCCAGTGAAGATAACAGTCAAGCCGGATCACTTAGCGAGATTTTTTGTGGCCTAGATCTTCAGATTACATGGCATGCCTAAGACGATTGTCTCCGATAGGGATCCCAGATTTACGAATTTGTTCTGGAAGGCAATTTGGGAGAACGTGGTTGCAGTTCTCGTCATCGTTCCATCTGCAGACTGACGGGCAATCTGAGATTGCCAATTCAGTGGTTCTAGATTTATTGAAGTCTTATATCTCGGATCAGAAGACTCAATAGGAAAAGTACCTACCTTTGGTGGAATTTGCCTGAATTTGCCTACAATAACACGATACACTTTTCGACGGGGAAGGCGCCATTTGAGATTGTTGAAGGTGCTGCAAAGGTTCCGCCCTTCCGAAGCACGAAAGATAAGATTTTTGAAGCAGATGAGTATACGCGAGACTTAGACACGGCTTTTGCCAAGGTTCGTGAGGCTTTGCAGAAATCTCAAGAACGACAGAAAAAGACAGCGGATCTCCATCGTCACGACTTGAAATTGAAAGAGGATGATTGGGTGCTCTTACGTTTTGAGAAGGCATGCCTGAGAAAGAAAAAGGGAAAGGAGAGGCTTTTTCCAAAGCTTAGTATGCGATACTACGGACCTTTCTAGATCTCTGAAAAGATAAATGATGTTTCCTTTCGACTGAAACTGCCTGAAACTTGGAGGATTCACAATGCATTTCATGTGAGTCTCTTGAAACCTTTTGGAGGTGATGTCCCTGATGATGGGGAGCGTGATGAGCAACCCGAAGTGGAAGAAAACAAGGAGATCCTTGTTCCTGAACAGATTTTGGCACATAAGGATACCAAGAATAAAGGTAAAGTCCGAAGGCGGTTCTTGGCTAAGTTCAAGAACTATCCTACATTGGATGCGAAGTGGATGGAGGAGGAGGACCTAGCAGATACTCCTCAGATTGTGAAACTTTACCTCGGGGCTTTTGATTTAGCATAATCTACTTCAAATGGAACCTAGAATTCAGCTTGGCCGGAAATTTGGTGCAGTGGGATGCACAAGAGAGGAGTTACTTCGCTCCTTTGTCAACAGATGCCTCGATTTTGATACTAGAGTCACTGATGTCTCTTTGAGCTTCAGGGATACTGAGAGCTAATAGTATTCTACTGTATGACTTTATGAAATGGAATTCTTGAATATGATAATGATTTGTTCTTGACTTCTTTTTAAGTGCTGGAACTGATAGACGAAATGACTGCAGCATTTTGGTCTAATTGATCTCGAATAGACATGGTTGCAATAGGGGTTAGTCAATCGGACATCGATGAGGTTCCGACTGGATCTAGATGCGATTGCTAGCTACATTGCCGATAAATCATGGTCTAAGATCCGATTGAATGTTGAATGTCCTGTGATGTCGTGTGATGTGACTGTCGATTGGTACATGTGCTAGATGTGTGTTCCTAGTGCGTAGGTACTAACAGTCAGTGTCTGCTGCCTCTGTCTATTTTGCAGGTGTAATCGAGGGTGATTACAATGCTTTCAAGAGGGGGGTATGTCACAAAGTGATGGCGTGGCTGCCCGAGAGCATTCTGGAAATCCTAACCCTAACTACGGCTGAAACCCTAATTTTTGGAAACCCTAACCCTAAAACCTGCAAACCCTAAAACCTGCCAGAAACCCTAAAACTGCAGAAACCCTAACCCTAACCCTAATGGCAGCAGGGGAATCCCGGAATTTGCGAAGACATGATGACAAGGCACCGTACGGCAGAATCCCGCTTTTTGCGGTGTAATTTACGGCAGCCAGCGTTGATGCTTTTTCTCTACACAATTTCAGAGGGATAGAGAGAGAATTCTTTTGCTTTATTTTGAAGCTCAAGAGAGCTGGTGAGAGAGAAAGAGCCTTTGCTTTATTTTTAGGCTTTTGATTTTGAGCTTTTGGGGCTCTGCTTTTGGCAACCCTTCTAAAATAAATAAGTGGATTGGGCTCTCACTCGGCAGAGCATCTGGACGCAGAGTCTGAGAGTGAGACCCAACCACTCTTCTACTTTGAACGCTGATTGATACAAAGAGAAATATTGAAAGGGGCGCCAGTCTTTGGGGCCAATATCTCTAGGCACAGAACTCCGCCGAGCCAGTGCAAATCTATTGTGAACCGTGAACTGTTTTGAAGTGGTTATTTGGCGCTTTCACGATTGATTCTTGACTTGGAGTGTCCAATTCTGTTACAATCCCTCCCTCTCTTGCTAGCGCTCCCTTTCCTAGCCATGTACACACCCTCTACAGTGTGGCATTGCTTGCAGATTGTTCCATTGCCATACGGTGGGTGGTTTGCACTTGGAGCTTGAGTACGAGGAGATCTATCACGATAGATTCGAGATCTATTGGTTGTCCGGTCCCGAGAGGAGGTTTGCTTGCGGTTATTGTCACAAACTGTTGACGTGGCATGACCACCTAGGCAGGACCAGATGACAAACAATACGGATGCTGACGTGGACAGGTCACAGGCTGTACGGATAGGCCCGGAATTCACACTGACAGGTGCTGACGTGGCAGACATGACAGATTTCCGTGTTATGCATTGATAGCTGATGACGTGGCATGCTGTATCAAATTCTAGAATTTGCGGTTGTTGCTTTTTGGGGCAGATTTAAACTAGATGCTTTTTGGAATTGGTTGCTTTTGAGTTAGATTGCTTTTGGGGCTCTGCTTTTGGGGCATCCCTTGTAAGAATATGACCCTTGGGGCCTCACTTTGCAGAGCATTTGGAGGCAGAGTCTGAGAGCAGAGGTCCCCTCGGGAGTTGTACTTTCCGCAAGCATTAATATAAAAATAAATACCGAAAGGGGCTCCAGATTTTGGGGCTAATACCTTTGGGCCCCGGGCTGTGATTTTAAAGTTGTGAAGTATTTTAAGTGATTCTCTCGTGTGTCGTGTCAGATTCCTGACTTGGGGTGCCCAAGTTTGTAACAGTTATAGACAAGTTCATCACCTGATTCACCCTTTTCGGCTGCACCTTTGACACTGTAATCACTTCCGGTGAGGGATCGGACGGAAACACAGGGATAACCGCAATGTACACAGTTGGCAATACTTCAGCACTAAGAGAGAGAGAAGAAGAAGAAGAGAGTTTTTAACGTCGTAGGAAACTATCCTAAGAGACCTTAAAGATCTAGCCGATGAGGAGAGTTGAACTCAAGACCTGTTATTCAAGAGGGAAATGGCATAACCAATCTACCACACTTGATTGAGAGAGAGAGAGAGAGAGAGAGAGAGAGAGAGAGAGAGAGAGAGAGAGAGAGAGAGAGAGAGAGAGTTGTGTGTGAATCACAGATTTACTTGCGGGACATTTAATATACAAGATTCTAGGCTTGCAAGGTGTTCATGGAAAAACAAGGGAATTATGCACAGCTTTATGGCTTTTCAACCCCTTCACTTTTACAATAGGCACCAGAGGAAATTGCGAGGCGATAGTTTGCTGTATGATATTGAGGATAATTTACTGCCTCTACAAAGGTACAGGTAAATCATTAACAAAAATTCCTAAATGACACTCAACAAAGAAAAGACAAGTTATTTGATTGTTGGAAAATTCATAGTGGAACTCCAGGAATGAAGCATCTTGTTTGTTTCTGTGAAGGAGGTACTGTTGAAGCTGCTGTCTGGTATGGTGTGGTAGTACATTTCAGAATCTACCCCATCATTTATGTCATGGCTTTGTTGATTGCTCTTGAGAGCAGCTCTTCAAAGGTGACCTCAAAATCCTTGAAGAGCTCACATATTGAGGATGCTAGATTCCTAAGAAAGACTCGATTCAGTTGTTGCGGGTTTTTGGCAGAGCTTTTTGATTTGAACAGGTGCAGGATTTTATTTGGAGCAGTCTCCGGAGGCGTATTTTTCCTCCTTACTGGTGTCTCCTACTATCTATATGGAGATCAGTTTTTGCACGAAGCATTATTCTATCACCTCACTCGGACTGATCCCCGTCATAATTTCTCGATTTATTTCTATCACATCTACTTGCACCATAGTCATAGTTTCTCACTGGTAGAACGCCTGGTCTCTTTCGTCCCCCAGTTCTTTGTGCAGAGTGTGCTGACAACGTACTTTGCTAAGGATGTTTCCTTCTGTTTCTTCATACAAACTGTAGCTTTTGTGGCCTTCAACAAGGTGCACTTCCTGGCATCCTTGAACTTGATTTGATCTTTCTTGCATTTTCGAGGTGAGTAAATTGACTTCTACTCTTGCAGGTCATCACAGCACAATACTTCGTCTGGTTTTTTTGCCTTATTCCTCTCATTATACCATGGACCACCTTGACTTTACGCCAAGCGCTCATGTGTTTTTTACTATGGAGTGCCGCCCAATTGCATTGGTTATTGTGGGCATATGCCTTGGAGTTTAGAGGCTCCAGTGTGTTTTTTCAGCTTTGGCTGGCAAGCCTTACTTTCTTTGTTGCGAATGTGGTAGTATTGTCCATCCTAATTTGGCATCATAGATATGTATCGATAACTTCCAAAGGTGCATTGTGCATGCATGAAGAAGTGAAGGACACTAAAAGCCATTAAGAGCACCTCAGGGTGTGCAGAAGGGTTTTGCAGGTTCAGAAGTCAAATATCAGATCCTTCATTCTGGAATGAAAATTCACATAATCGCAACTTTCAGCCCCCACATGTACTTTTGCACCGTTTATTGGCCACCTGTTGAACAAGGTGGAAGTGAATAATTAGCTGGATTCAAGTTGTCATGGAGCCTCACATTCCGACAGTCTTTGCACGTATTGAACATTATCTGTAACCTGAAAAGGCGTACCATATACACATGAAGGATTGAAGGACACTAAAAGCCATCCAGAGAACCTCGGGGTTTTAGAGACGGTGAAAATCACATTGTAGCCCTAAGAATGGTGGGCGAAATGACGTAGGAAATCCCGTAGGTGGGTTTAAGGTGCCATAGAGAGCCTTAAAGCTCCACAACCTAAATCAATTGCGGCATGCACGACAGGTGTAAGATGCCTTGGATTGTTAAGGGTTTGTAAAATGATTGTGCACACGGCAGGGATGTGTGGAATTGTATTATTTTGATCTGTTTGTGTGGATATTGAGGCCAGCTTTACAAAAGCACGGCTAGCACCTAATCAGCTAATTGTTCAACCTTTTCTTTGGGAGAGGAAACTACAGATTTGTGCTATGAACACGTGCTTGAAGTTGTCTCAATCAAAGACAGTCAGTCTTTTCAGGGGATTTGCCTGTTGAGGATACGGACTCTCTTTGAATGGATCATTTGCAACCGCATTTTTGAAATTTAATCATGATATTTTTCAGCAAAAGATGGGTTCTGAAGTGGTGTCTTCGAGACGCACACTGATGATCTTGTATGCTGGTTCAGGACCATTTACTTGCTGACCATTGCTTGTGTGATGTATAAGCAATAAAATGACCATCAGTGAAGACCTCTCTCTTTAGCTTTATTATTAGCATACGATATAGGCAAAACTGAGGTCTTATTTGTGCAATCCTTGCATTTTGGTAAAGGTGTTTTTTATGGATAGAAATGTAAGTTCAAGTCCCGTATTCACAACGCTTAACAATCAAAATTAAGGGGTTCTTTGCTTTTGTGCTTGAGAACTTACATGGCTGAGAAATTCAGGGTTTCTTTGCTTTTGTGCTTGAGAACTTACATGACTGTCCCTTTCATACTCACAGGTTGCTCTGTTATCTTTATAATGGCTTTTTGGGAAGTAATGCGCTAAAAAGCCATTTTTTAAGGCCTTCAACTAATTCTTTAAACTGCACACACAAGGTGATAAGAGGGCAAGGTGAACAAGGATATTTACTTTGGTTGTTTACAACTAAACTTGTTTTGGAGTGAGCTGTAAGAAGGTTTTATTTTTCAGGTTTGTTCATGGATAGAATTGAGAACTTTTAACCCTTTTCTCAATGCCTCTCATTGGGTATTTTATTAGAATGGGTTCTCATTTGGAGACGGTGCGCATTACTATCCAAATAGGTTGAATAGCATCTTTACATATCGGTCGAATAGCATCGTTACAAGCACAATGACTTCTTTTAAGACGAAAAAACCAGAGTATGATTAGAGGAGTATACAATAATGGGTTCTTAATTGTAAAAGTAGCCTAATTTTCAACTTGGAATCAAACCCCACCTTGTAAACTTTTGAAGCAATGATTTCTCTCTCTAGAACTTTTGCATTGTGACTACCGAAGGGGTTGCTCTTGAGAATGCTAGTTGTGAAGAGGAGTTGGATGCGAATGTGGAACCCTTTCTTGCTGTTTACAGTAGCAAGTTGGAAATTCAGTTTGAATAGATTTTGATAGCATTTTTTAGCAAGTAAACAGCGATTTGAAGCATCCAATTCTCTCTCAAGCCAGGGCTTGGTGTCCCTACTTGATTAAGGTGGGCTATCATTGGCTACCAAACCTGTTGCCTAATAGAATGTCACCAAGAATTGTGATGGTGTGCTATATGTCCAAGAGATTGATGATGAGGCAAGGGAAGCCCCATTTCCAAAACAAATTATTTCAAAACATACAAGGTGATGCATGGTGTTAGTGCTAACAAAATGAAAACGCTACCGAAGGTAAAGGTGGCGAGAGAACAACATAAAGGAACATATGTATATATTGATATCCACCTCATTATCTATAGAGTAAAAGGTCTTTTGACGTCCATTGTCATGCGGCTCTTCATTGCCTGCTCTCTATTTGCACTTTAGATGTTTTGAAAGATTTTCTATTTTTTTGAGATGGTGGGGACCTACTTCTACTAGCTACTCTGGAATTAAAAATTAGGAAAGGGGAATATTCTGCCAACCCCTCCCCCTCGTTCGATGTGCTCGGACTTCCTTGCAGCTTGCAGCTCACGGTATGCATATGCATTGTGGAACGTACCTCGTTGCAACTGGTGGGTAACCCCCCCCCCCCCCCCCCCCCCCCCCCCCCCCCCCCCCCTTTTCTTCTTCTTTCCCTTCGACAACTCTTGATTGCAATCTCGCTGTGGATTCTCTCGGCAGAGAGAGAGAGAGAGAGAGAGAGAGAGAGAGAGAGAGAGAGAGTGGGTTTTTCTTGGCTTGTAGAAGAGCATCTATCAAAGATGCTTGCTATTTCAAAATTTTCACTGGCTGCTATCTCCTACCATACTTGGTTTTACTAGTGGAAAACATTACTCCCTAGATTCCTATAGACTAAAACATTGAAGGAGAGACGAAACACCTCACGAGATAGTACTCATATGAAGAGACTTCATTGTGAGAGAGAAAACAAGAAAGTGTCACTAACATTTCAAAACATTTGTTATCACAATAAAATATTATATTTTTTGAAAACAAGCATAGCAATGCACTATTTAGATTACAATATGTTCCAAAAGCATAAAAAGTAATGATTGAAAAAACACTTGAAAGCATTGTAACAAATCGAGAAAAAAAAGGTGAAAGTTTACTAAACCTACGTAAGGTTATTGAGAGGAATTTGATAATAAGAGGTTTCTTTCTGATGGAGAAAACAAAAAAGTGACACTAAAACTTTAAAACATTTGTTGAAAACAAGTGTAACAATAAACTATTTAGATTACAATATATTTCAAAAGCATAAAAAATAATGATTCAAAATACACTTGGAAGTATTGTAACAAATTGAGAGAAAACAAGGTGAAGGATCGTGGTAGTCTATTGGGAAGTACAATGCAAAAGTAGACAAAGGTTGTGTTTGTAGAAGTTATTTTATCTACAACAAGAATTTTAAAAGGTTGTAGAGAGGGTGTATGATTAAAGGAGTAATAGATAAATGAAAAAAGGAGAGTAAATAGGGCAAAGTTGTTTGAGCGGTAGTTATGGAAAAGTTACTTGTTAACCAAATTTGGCGAGTTTGTAGTTTGTTTCTTTTCTAGATAATTGTTGTAGTAAACTATGTCAAAAATCGATGTGATGATTTCAATATATGCAAGAATTTAAAAGCTAATATCGACATTGAAACAACCTCAAAGTATGATAAAATGACATTGATTACAAAATTGTAAAAAGCTTTCAGGAATGATAGACCTAAGTAATTTTGTGTGAAATTTAAATTACTACCAATAATATTTTAGAAAGATGGCACTAATTTTTCGTGTTTTTCTTTTTACAATATTCTTCTTATTAAATGTTGCTTTTGACATGTATAATAGTATACATGAGAGGTATATGAGTTTTCTTATTTTACATGTTACTTCACACTTTTATCAATGTTGGGAAGGTCTAAGTCTAATCTATACTATATATGAAGCTACTTAAATTTTTTGAGCAAGGAGAAGGCATCCACGTGTCACTCTTAGGTTCACTTCAAAGAAACCTTTGCAAAATGTTTCATTTCTATGAACCTTGGACCATTTCAGCTTTCAACCTGACAAGTTTTAAAAAAGGGATCGACTTTACTTTTTCTTTTAAAGCAAACTTTGCTTATCCTTGTCAAAGCCAATTTTGGGTGTTTTCAAAGGCCAAAGGCCATAAAAAGTGAAAATTTAAGGAATTGTTCGTATGTGCACTAACAAAATTTTAGTGATTTAGTTCAAGGCAAACTTGGAATTTAGCTAGGATTTTGCAATTTTAGACCATTAAAAATATACTCAAGCCCACTTTTTACCTAACACCAGACTCGAATAGTCTCAAAATGAAAGAACGTGTGTGTGTGTGGTGTGGGGGGGGGGGGGGGCGGGGTCTCAAAGAGGACACCAAATCTTTTCTCACGATTGAAGTAATTTAAAGTAAATAAGGGACACACTAAAAACTCTTTCAAAGAATTGATGGTATTTATACTAAAACTTGCAGAATTTTGTTGGTTTTCTTCAAGGTAAGCTTGGAATCCTCTTGGGGAGGTCACTATATGTAGAACCTATATCGCATGTGTTCAAACACTATTTATAAAACCCTTAGCTGTGAATTTCTCACCAATAAAAGGAAGCATTTTTCTATTCAGTTTGTAAAGTTTTTTTCAAGAATAGTTTTTCAACACCCTTTTGTATATAAAATTATGAAAAAAGTATATAATAAAATAATCCACAACGTTGAACCCACGTGATAGGTATTTTTTTATTGTAGTGACCCCCTTGAGTTGGAATCTATCTGGGATTTTATATTTAAGCTGGTTAAAAACATAATAAACCTTGGTTTATTGTGAACATTGATTTTGAATAGCCTCAAAATAGAAGGGGATGATAGACGTAGAAAACCTGGATGCTTGGTACATCCAAGATTAGTCTCCCCACCCCGAGGACATGCTTTGCGAGAGAGGAGGGAAGTACCTATTGAAAATCGTTTAGATCCTCACGTGAAACACTAACGCGAGAGAGAGAGAGAGAGAGAGAGAGAGAGAGAGAGAGAGAGAGAGGAGCCCTGGAAGCATAGCAATAGTTGATGAAGGGTGACTCTATTTTTCTTCTTGAAGGAAATTTGAAGCGTGGCTCTAATTTTCCTTTTGAATGCTTTAAAGAAACCCCCCTTTTCTTTCTACACAAATCTATAGAGAGCTCTCAAATTTGAAGGGTGACTCTATTTTGATATTTTATCATTTTAAATATCTATAGCAATACTCAGAAGGGTTAATATATTAAAAGCACCACTGATAAATAAGCCTCATGCCAAGAAATTGCCATTGCCACGAGGAGAAAACACAACTGACCATACCAGTTCACAAGGCTATCTACAAGGAAGCGTAACCCATAACCTGGTACATGTATCGATACCATCACAAGGCCATCTCATCACATTGAGGAACATTGTGCCCATATGAACATGGACCATAAACCATACAAAGCAAAAGGAGAAGAAGTCCTGAGAATAGAACATGATGCTAAGCTTTTCATGATTCCACACGTCAAGCAATGCTGAGCAAAAACCTTGTGATTGGCACCTAAATGCATAACTCTTCTACTAACCTCGAGGACGTGCACACTACATGTTACAACTTCACCCAAAGAGGCAAAGTCATATGGTCTCGCAGTCAGGCTGGCACCACATGTGCCTCACATGGGACAACATAAGCATGTGGCATGTGAGGTCTCAATAAGTAAGGCTTGCCAAAAATATTTTTCTCAACCGAACTAATTTTCTAGGCTTGCCAAAAAAAAGAAAATACTCGAAGCAAAGAAGGGCACGATTAAAACTTTGGTTTTTAGGCCAAAATTTGAGAAATTATTGCTAAAACTTGCAAAACATTTCCAGTTTTTTTCAAGGCAAGCTTGGAAACTAGCCAAGGTTTTGCAATTTCAGCTGATTAAAAATATAGTAAACCTTGGTATTTTGAAAATTTTGGAAATATATAAAGACATAATAACAGATCTTTTGATTTCTAAGTCAAAATTTGAAGAATTGACAATATTTACACTAAAACTTGGAAAAATTTTCCGGTTTTCTTGAAGGCAAGCTTGGAATATAGCCCAAATTTTGTAAGTTTATTCAGTTACAATACACTAAACCCAGGTTTTTTGTAAACATCTGCCTCAAGTAGCCCCAAAATGGAAGGGAATGATGGATGTATAAGAGTTGGAAGCTCAGTACATCCATTTTCACTCTCTTACCACCCTAAGGATAGTATGTGACAAAAGGAGGCATTCACCTATCAAAATTTTTGGTACATCCTCACGTGGGGCACCGACATGAGAGAGAGAGAGAGAGAGAGAGAGAGAGAGAGAGAGATTTTCCCCAACAACCTGGTAGCCAACCAAAAGCAATGACATATTATTTCATGAAAAAGGGAGTCAATTCTATGATAAGAAATGCTTCATCTACTTATATTAATTTTCCTAAATATAGTAATTTAATAAATAATGACACAAATAAAACTCTTTGAGATTTCAGGTTAAAATTTGAAGAACTATCAATTTTCTTAAAGGCAAGCTTGGAATGTAGCCTAGGTCTTTCAATTTTAGCAGGTTAAAAATACACTAAGCCCTTTTATTGTGTGAACACACGTCTCATAGAGGCACTAAAAACTTGGATGTATAATACATCCTCAATCACTCTTTTGCCACCTCAAGCATAAGCTATGCACGAAGATGAAAGTGGACCTGTCGAAAATCTATTACACTCTCACATGGGACACTGGCATGAGAGACAGAGAGAGGGAGAGAGAGAGTTTTCCCAACAAGTTGGCAACCCTCCATAAGCAATTACATATTGTTAAAAAAAAAAGGGAGTCATTTATACGATATGAAATGCTTCATCTACTTATACTATTCTTCCTAATTGAAGTAATATAATAAAAAAGGACAAAAATAAAACTCTTTCAATTTTGGGGTTAAAATATGAAGAATTGCTGGTACCATTAATACTTGAAGAATCATCAGTATTTACATTAACACTTGCAAAATTTATTGATTTTCTTCGAGGCAAGCTTGGAATGTAGCCCAGGTTTTATAATTTTAGCCTGTTGAAGGTACACATCAGGAGAAAGTTGGACTCACTTTTGGGCCCTGTAAGAAGTTCCACGTCAGCTTAGAGAGAGAAAATGAAAATGTTAAATTGTGCATTTTATGTGATACTTTTTTGCACCAACAAAAAGCCAAAATGACATTCTTTGGTAGGTAGCTGCCGTCTTTATCGTTGTTATCCTTTATTCTCTTGTCAGGAATCCAACTAACCATATGACTAATGATTTTAAATGCCAACTTACAAGCGTTCCCTCCAGAAACATAAGCCACAGGAACTCTATCAACTCTAAACATGAGAATATGGCCTTCCCTCCCAAAACTTGAGATATTTCATGAGTTTCGAGTGTCTGTCTCTTTCCCTATCAACTCTAGGAATGGAGAACGCTTCTTTTTTTGATGAAAATACCAATTTGAACTTGCAGTCCTCAACCCCTTCATCTTCAACACTTACCCAAAGAAAGAACACACATCATCTTCATGTTGATATATTGCAAGAGTACACACCGTTGCAGAAACGTAGGAGGGAGTCTTTCTTATCTCAACGAGAGAAAGAACTTAGAAGGACAAAAAGGAACATCATTTGGATTTGTGGACCGATGGGTCTATTTATCCAAAGAATCCTACGACAAATGCGCCACCTCCCTTTGCTACTATCACTAACCTCTTACATTTCACAGGCGATGGCAAGGATGGGCTATTGGGATACACCGAACATTTGGAAATGAGAGGATTGAATGCGGAAAAGCAAATAAACCTCCTGGCGATGGAGAACATGCAGCTAAAGAAACTTAATGAAGCATGCTCTCGGAAGATTTCATCAAACAAAGAGACAATCTAAAGCCTTGAGAAGAAGATCACAAGTTTGCGAGAGAAAGACACCATGCTTGGTAGTCGTAAAAGAAAACGAGATCTGTGCAACACAGAGAACATGAAGATTGGTAGTGGTGGCTTGAAAAAACGAATACGAGCTTTAAGGTAACTCGAAGTTTTTTTCTGCTTTTGTATCTTCAATGTGCTTCACTAAGAAACAAATACACTTTTCTGTACATGATCATAACGCATGGTGCATTTTTTGCAGGTCTTTGCTGCATCCAAACTCGAACGGTGTAGGCTTCAATGCCGGAGTGCATTACAACTGTCTGGTTCCAAAAGAAGTAGTTGAAGAGATGATAACTTAGAAAAAATTTTATAAGTTGAAAGGGAGGCTCCTTACCTCTTTCATGAACGAGAATCAGCTGGAACCAATGGAAGTGCAAGTAATACTTGATGAGAGTGGTATCTCGTAGAAGGATACATGGCACTCTTCAAAGCATTAGCTAAAATGTCTCAAAATAAACTACAAAGAGGATCATTGTTGCCAAAGCCATCGCATGTAAAGGCTGCTCGTCGGCACGTAAACGATGAGATGTTTGAGAAATTTGGGTCACCATTCCATATTGAAGCAACGTTCTTAGTCAAGGGCGACAGAGAGGTACAGTTTAACGAGCACAACAACCTCTTCGTTGATCTTGAAGCATTACAAAGGTATGCAGTTCACTTCTTTGACATTAGTCGAGAGGAGTGAGGTGGGGTTCTCAAGTTTGTTTTGAAGCTCGACGAGTGCAAGGTCTTGAAGAACAAGAAGCTGGAGAGAGTCACCATTATCCTCATGAACAGAGCTCTGGATCCATCAATAATGAAAGAGGATCCACGATACTTCAGTGTGCAATCCAAAAACAACATTCTAACTCTAAGATCATTTCATGTATACTTAGTTCACTCTATAATAACAAAAATATTGATTATTTGGTTGTTGATTTTTTGTTTTCATTTTTCATTGCAGGTTGATAAGGAAGATTTTGAAATCCTCGATTGGGTTTTTAGTCAAACCCAAATTCCTTCTATCATCAATGAACAAAGAAACAAAGTCATACTTTTAGTGGAAGGATTTGGTGACTATGCAGTGGAATGACACATGGCAAGTGACTTAAAGACTCTTAAGTGTACACTACAATAAAAAAATGTGTCATCGACGTATATATCGACGCTCAACGTCGCTATCTGCGTCCTTGTAAAACTGTCGGAATCTACGTCGATATATGCGTGGAAAGGCTTTATTTGTGATGCAGATAGCGACGCAGGTATAGACGCAAATAGCGACGCAGATTCCGACGAAAATATAGACGCAAATATAGATACATAGACCATAACATGAATTTTTTTTCTTGGAGAGAGGACAGGTAGCTTGGCATTTGCTCAGTGAAAAGATGGACACAGCCACCACAACCAGACTTCCTGCCCTTTGCCCAAGAAAGCGAGCAACACCAAAATCAACCGTGCTCCCGCAAAAATTTCGGCAGAGTTTCCTTCGTTTTTACATATACTTAAAAAAAAAAACCATATCATGTATACGCCTCCTACATGCTATCCATGTAGGATCTTACATGAGATTTAAGGCCAATGAAAGAAATGAAATGAACTTTGTGCAAAACCATAACCGTACCAACTTAAAACCATAACCATAACGAACTTAATTTGTGTAAAACCATAACCAAATTAAAACCATAACTGACCATAACCATATTGATCAAAACCATAATGCAGATAACCATAACCATAAACAAAACAATAACCATAAGCATAACCCAAAAGTTAAACATAACCATAAACAAAACAATAACCATAACCATGTCTATACAAGAATATGAGAAATAACCATGTCTATACAATGACAATGACAATAACCATAACCATAAGGAAAACAATAACTGTCTGAACAATAACCATAACCATATATGTCTATACAAAAAAGAGACACAGAAGCGTGTCTGTGTCTCACAAAGCATATATATAAAATCCACTGATGACTAGGCGTCACAACTTACACATAGGACAAGTCACAAATTAGTATTGATATTACTTCACGTATATTTATTTAATTAAATAAACTCACACATATTAACGTCTCACCTCAATCGATCAGCGAGACTCTAAGGCCTCCAAGTCTACACGCTCTCCTGAAGCATCAAGATCATTCAATACTTCATAGATTCCTCTGCGATATCCAACTGTCTCCTCCTGGCGTGTCGGGGCACGATGAATCAAAGATTCTGCGTATATCTGTCAGCTTCCTCTGCCATACCTTGGTCCATCTCATCAAATGTCACAGTAGTATCTGCGTCTTCTGATTGACTTTCCTCTAGGAGCTCTTGCCCTTCAAATACTTGTTTATTTCTTGGAGCAACCTGAACCACAAACCACCATTGTCGCTCTCGAGGGTCCGGTGCAAAGACCACTTGCTCGCAATGTTCGGGGCTAAAAGACCACTTGCTCGCAATGACTCGGGGCTAGAATCTTCCTCTTCTAGAGTATCGGTTCTCCGAACTGTCGAGCTGCCTCACGTCTTGACATTGCTAAGACTACCTAATGACTAGATGGTTTCAGTAGGTAGAATCATTTTCGAATCCGTTTGCGTTTTTTTCATAGAAAAACGCAACCGGATTGACCTACGGCTTGTGTATTTGTTTTCAAACCCATTGACCTACGGCTTGTCATACATGCTCTTGACATTGATTTAAGACTACTAATGGACTACGGATGGTTTCGGTAGGCATAGAAGCTTTTCGAATCCGTTTGCGTTTTTCGTAGAAAACGCAACCGGATTTGACCTACGCTTGTGTATTTGGCGTTCTTCTACCCGTTTGACCTACGATTTGCCATACGTGCTCTTGAATTGCTTAAGACTACTAATCGACTACGGATGGTTTCGGTACCGTAGAAGTTTTCGAAGTCCGTTTGCGTTTTTCGTAAAAATCGTAATCGATTTGACCTACGCTTGTGTATTTGGCGTTTCTTCTCCGTTTGATCTACAGCTTACCATACGCTCTTGAATTGTTTTAAAACTACTAATGGACTACGGATGGTTTCGGTAGGCGTAGAATAGTTTCGAATCCGTTTGCGTTTTTCGTAAAAAAGCAACCGATTTGACCTACGGCTTGTGTATTTGGCATTTCTTATGTCCGTTTCACCTACGGCTTCCATACGCGCTCTTGATATTTTAAAACTACTTAATCACTACGGATGGTTTCAGTAGGCATAGAAGTTTCGAATCCGTTTGCGTTTTTTCGTAAAAAAGTAACCGGATTTGACCTACGGCTTGTATATTTGGCATTCTTATCCGTTTGACTACGGCTTCCATACGCGCTCTTGACATTGCTAAAGACTACTAATCACTACAGATGGTTTCAGTAGGAATCCGTTTTGCGTTTTTTCGTAGAAAAACGCAATCGGATTTGACCTACGGCTTGTATTTGGTGTTTCTTCTATCTTTTGACTACGGCTTGCATATGCACTCTTGAGATTGCTTAGACTACCTAATGGACTAAGATGGTTTCGGTAGGATAGAATCGTTTTCGATTGCGTTTTTTCGAGAAAACCAATCGGATTGACCTACGGCTTGTGTATTTGGCGTTTCTTCTGTCTGTTTGACCTACGCTTGCATACACTCTTGAATTGCTTAAGACTACCTAATGGACTACGGATGGTTTCGGTAGGCATAGAAGCCACTTCCGAAGTCCGTTTGCGTTTTTTCGTAGAAAAACGCAACTAAATTTGACCTACGGCTTGTGTATTTGGCGTTAATTCAAACCCATTGACCTACGGCTTGCCATACACGTTCTTGACATTGCTTTAAGACTACTTAATGGACTACGAATGGTTTCGGTAGGCATAGAAGCCATTTCCGAAGTCTGTTTGCGATTTTTCCTAGAAAAATACAACCGGATTTGACCTACGGCTTGTGTATTTGGCATTTCTTCTATCCATCTGACCTACGGCTTGCCATATGCGCTCTTGAAATTGCTTAAAGACTACCTAATCGACTACGAATGGTTTCGATAACCGTAGAATCAGTTTCCGAAGTCCGTTTGCGTTTTATCGTAAAAAAACACAACCGGATTTGATCTACGGCTTGTGTATTTGGCGTTTCTTCTGTCCGTTTGATCTACGGCTTACCATACACGCTCTTGAAATTGCCTTAAAACTACTTAATGGACTACGGATGGTTTCGATAGGCGTAGAATTAGTTTTCGAAGTCCGTTTGCGTTTTTTCGGTGAAAAACGCAACCGGATTTGACCTACGGCTTGTGTATTTGGCGTTTCTTCTGTCCGTTTCACCTACGGCTTTCCATACGCGCTCTTGACATTGCCTAAAGACTACCTAATCGTCTACGGATGGTTTCGGTAGGCATAGAAGCCATTTCCGAAGTCCGTTTGCGTTTTTCCGTAGAAAAACGCAACCGGATTTGACCTACGGCTTGTGTATTTGACGTTTCTTCTGTCCGTTTAACCTACGGCTTGCCATACACGGTCTTGAAATTTCCTTAAGACTACTTAATGGACTACGGATGGTTTCGATAGGCGTAGAATCAGTTTCCGAAGTCCGTCTGCGTTTTTTCGTAGAAAAACGCAATTGGATTTGACCTACGACTTGTGTAGTTGGCGTTTCTTCTATCCGTTTGACCTACGGCTTGCCATACGCGCTCTTAAAATTTCCTAAAGACTACCTAATGGACTACGGATGGTTTCGGTAGACATAGAATCAGTTTCCGAAGACCGTCTGCGTTTTTTCGTAGAAAAACGCAAACGGATTTGACCTACGGCTTGTGTATTTGACGTTTCTTCTGTCCGTTTGACCTACGGCTTGACATACACGCTCTTGACATTGCTTTAAGACTACTTAATGGACTACGAATGGTTTCGGTAGACATAGAAGCCATTTTCGAAGTCCGTTTGTGTTTTTCCGTAGAAAAATGCAATCGGATTTGACATACGGCTTGTGTATTTGGCGTTTCTTCTATCCGTTTGACCTACGGCTTGCCATACGCGCTCTTGAAATTTCCTAAAGACTACGTAATGGACTACGGATGGTTTCGGTAGGCATAGAATCAGTTTCCGAAGACCGTCTGCGTTTTTTCGTAGAAAAACGCAAACGGATTTGACCTACGGCTTGTGTATTTGACGTTTCTTCTGTCCGTTTGACCTACGGCTTGCCATACACGCTCTTGAAATTGCCTTAAGACTACCTAATGGACTACGGATGGTTTCGGTAGGCATAGAAGCCATTTCCGAAGTCCGTTTGCTTTTTTTCGTAGAAAAACGCAACCGGATTTGACCTACGGCGTAGAAGACGTTTATGAAGTCCGTTTGCATTTTTCCGTAGAAAAACCCAACTGGACTTAAAAAACGGCTTGTATTTTGGGCGTTTCTTCTATCCGTTTGACCTACGGCTTGTTATATGCCCCCGCCCAACCTTTTTTGAGGAGGAAGCTTGTCTCTAAGAGCAACGACGGAGCTGTTGTTGCTCCCTAGAGGACTTTCATGTGTAAAGGTGAGAGTTGAGCTTCGAACGTATTTTGAGCTGGTCAAATGAAGTCAAAGAAGCTCAAGAGGAGTGCCACATGTCGGCCGGTTATTAAAAATGCTAGAGGAGAGTGAGAGAGAAGCTCTGTGGAGCGCTATGATGGTTTTTTGAGCAAGCAATGAGTCACCATCTTTGCCTTTTGTGTTTTGTCGCTCCTCCCTTTCCCTTTTCTTCTTCTATTCTGCTCTCGTACTAGCCGCGGCGCCGACGGAGCGTGTGTACGCCCGGGCCGCTTGTTCTTTGCACACACACACACACACACACACACACACACACACAGAGAGAGAGAGAGAGAGAGAGAGAGAGAGAGAGAGAGAGAGAGAGAGAGAGAGAGAGAGCGTGCTTTACATGCTGTCACTAAGAATGCCGAATGATGACAGTAAGATGCAAACGTTTCCATTGGTCATGCAGGGCAAGGCCAAAGTGTGGTTCGAAGCACTGGAAGGCGAGCCAAAGTAAATGTGGCCGGCATTACGCACGAGGTTTCTGCATGACTTTGCAAGGAAGTGTCCCCACTCGACATGGACACCAAGCTGAAGGCTTTGAAGCAGGATGTGAGCGAAGATTTCAATGTGTTCTTGGATCATTTTGAAGCTTGTCTTCCTTCTCTCTATTTCTCTTTCTTTCTCTCTTTTTCCCTCTCCCTTTTTTAATGTTTAATTTTGTTTCTACTCTATTTTTTTTACTACTTTTTGTTAATGTATTTAAAGCTTTTTTATTCTATTTTTGGATATACAAAATCCTAAAACTAACTAACTTTAACCCTAAAATTAATTTCAAGAAACCCTAAAATACAATTAACAATAACAAATTTGAATATAAAATTAAATAACAATAACAAATTAAAATTAAACAACAATAACAATTTGAATTTTAAAATTAAATATAAAATTAAACCAAAATTAAAATTAATGTGTGTGTGTGTGAGAGCAATGAGATTGTGCACTCACATACACTCGTATGCGTGCACAAAGCTTCCGGAGTAGCTTCCACATCTGCAAAAAAAAAAAAAACACACACACACATTGTGTTACACACACACACACACACACACAAATAACCAAAAAATAAGGACAGTAGGCTTACCTGCAACAAGTAGAGAAGATGTGATGGTGTTTGCCCAGGCCCGTAGTAGTCCAAAGTTGCAGATCTGGCCGCGAGTTGAGCGAAGAGAGAGAGAGAGAGAGAGAGAGAGAGAGAGAGGAGAGAGAGAGAGAGAGAGAGAATGAGTTTTTGGAAACGCGCAGAAAATAAGCCCGCGGTTTCGTTTTTACCAGTCGTCGACGTCGGTACACGCTGCTGGATACGCGTCGGTATACACTGCTGGATACGCGTCGGTATCTGCATCGGTATATACACTTCTCTCTCTCTCTCTCTCTTTCCTACACTCTCTTTTCTACATACACACACAACGCTCTCTCTCTCTCTCTCTCTCTTTCCTACACACACACACACACACACACACACACACACCCCGCTCTCTCTCTCTCTCTCTCTCTCTCTCTCTCTCTCTCTCTTTATCTATCTCTTTCCTACACACACACACACACGATGTAGAGAGAGAGAGAGAGAGAGAGAGAGAGAGGGGGGTTGGGGGGGGGGGGGGGGGGGAAGAGTGACATAATACCTGCGCAGCAGGTTTCGGCCAAGATTTGAGCTCACGCGTTGCAGGCGAAAATGGCCCATGCGCGCGGATTTTCTCGTTTTTCTCACAATTTTTTTTGCGTCGCAATGCGCGTCGATATACCCGTGGGAATTTCCGTCAATATACGCGTGGCAAACCATGCCTTTCCACGCGTATATGGACGCACATTGCGACGCGTATATCGACGGATATATGGACGGGTTGCAATTACGTCGATATACGCGTGGAAAGGCATGGCCGTCGATATATGATGCGTCGATATCTTCATGTTATGTTGTAGTGGTATGTACACCGTAACACACGGTGCAGTTGTGGTAAATCCATGCTTATATTGCATGGCTAATGCACAATCTCTGCAATGGAATAGAGCTCCCAACAGACATCTTCAAGATAAAAATTTTAGGCTAGTGCTTGATATTCCTTTGAGTAGAGTTCACGTCTGTATACTTCATGCACTCTGTCAAATAATTGAAAAAGTGGTTCATTTGTACATATGTTTTGCATGGACATTAATGCCAGAGAGTGAGTCGAAAAGAGTCATCAAAGAATTAGAGGGAGTTCTCTCAGACAATGGTTTGCATGGCAATGTAAAAATCAAAGAGGATCCTAAGATGTCTCAAAGTTGTTACAAGGTACCTAGGAAAGCATCGATAGGCGACGTGAAGGCTAGAAGGTTTCTTGGGTTTAGCCTCAAAGGTTCAGATAGAGAGGAGATAAGAAACCTGTTCAACAAATGGAAACAATCACACAAAGTGGTTAAAGGCAATGTTGGTGGTGGGGCAATCCAAAATCAAAAGGCAAACGGGTGGAAATCACTAGATAGAATTTTCCACTACGTTGAGTAGCATTCTTGGGACCAAAGTAAGCTCACATCATTTCAAGCAGCCTTGCTGGATTGGAAAGGCTTACCTTACAGGGTGGGGTCGGCAACATGTCACACATTACATGGTGGGTTAGTATGCTATGTATACAAACAAAATTTAAAATTGTACTCTACTCACCATTTTGTTTTATTTCAATGCATCACATACTGTTCAACCATGGTCCATATTTTGCCACGACATATGGCTCACTATCAATATGGTCCACACAAGGCATGGAAAAAACCCACTACATGGCAAGAACAGGTTACTTTAAGCACACTAGACATGGGGGAGGAAAGGATAAGGCCAATAGCCTCTTAGAGTTACACCAATGGACTTATAGACGACTTATTCATAGAGCAAGGCAGAAGGAGCTTCTTAAGAGTTCAGAAATTACATGGTCTTTACAACACATCCGCAAAGAGAAGAAACAAATGGCTTGGGGAAATTCAAATACGGGGGAGCGCCATGCGAGGTGGCGACAGTCATGAGTCAGGAGCGGGAAAAGATCGACCTGAGCCCGTCGTTTTTATCCTCTTCGATGCACCTCCTTCTTCCTCACTCTGTATCTCTTCGATGTGCAAGCTCCGTAGATGAGCTCGTTCCTCTATTGATGGCAGCATCCCCACGGGCATCAGGCATCTTCTTTCCCTCATAAACAGTCACTTGTTGTATGGATTTAAGCTCTCCGGGTCTTCAACCCCTGTAGCCAGAGCCTGAGCTGTGTAGGACATGAAATAGGGGGCTCTGAGTGCTTGGCACCCATACCCAATGCCAAAGATGCGTAGAGAAAACTGTTTCTCAATCATAATTAGTTTTTCTGCGTTTAGTGGGAGGGGGTGCCCACCACACAATCTTGTAATAACTTTCATTGCAAACAGTGGGAACTTTGCATTGTCCTAAGAGTATTTCTTGTGGTATATTAAGATCTAAAAAACAATATTAAAACATTTATGGGCCGTAAGTGAGATGATACAATTGCCAAGTACTTAAATTGTTTCTACAAACCTTTTTGTGGTTGAAACGCTTGATGTAGTGAGACAACGGCGCATCCTTGCCTTGTACTCCAGTGACAAGCCCTTGTCGTGAGCCTCCCGCTCTTCTAAGGGAACTATCATGATACACTGGCACCTGTCAACGAAAAGATTGATCATGATATTTCATCACTGGGCCATCTCCAATACCATCTGAATGCCTTTAAAAATTACCATCCGATTCTCGTCCATTTCCAACATCGACCTTCCCCACAAGTGAATAGACTGACTATTCAATACTTGGGCTATGGGTGCCACGGGCCTACCCATGTTTTCCAAGCCGAGTTGTTTTGTTGTTGATTGGAACTTCTCATCTGCTGGCAAATTGTCCTCTCCAGACTTCGCTTCATTGAATGTATCTTTGATCAGTTGCCACCTTGAAGTGAAATGTGAGTCGTGGATAGCTGTGTTAGCAAGAAGATGTTGATCCACTCCATCATCATCCACAAATCCCATGTCTGCCTCACAAAAATTTGCAATTACAGCTAGACAGTAGTCTTCTAGTATATTCAGCTCATGCATGATATCTGTGAGCAGAATGTAATGGGTGTCGCCCACCATAGCAAAGCTGGGAGCACAATTCAGAGGTAAAGTCACTTCCTTATTTGGGCTTTCTTGCTTCCATCCTAATGCTGCATTCGCAAGAGTAGCAAGAGTTAAGCCCGCATCAAATGTTCCTTTAATACCTCTACCCGCTCTTCTTCTGGGTCAAACTGCACCTTCACATCCTCTACCTCTTCCTCCGACGCCAATGGGAAACTACCAAGAGTTGATGTGACTGGGAAGTCTCTGACTCACCATCCATCTGTAAGTACAAGTAACAGACAAACCTGTGGTTGAATTCCACTAAGCAACACTTTTAAAGTGCTTCATACACCTGTCTTGTACAAGCAGTGCATTGGAGGGACTTTTTTCTAGACAACGATTTAGTCTCCTTGCTGCACTCTTGTCAGGATCAAGGTCGACTGGGTGCACATATCTCATGCCATCAATTGTCATGGAATTGTCACAAATGACTACCTCATACTGTTGCAAAAGGGTTTGTAGGTACTCAAATGTGCAATCAATGATCCTCTGCATAGAAAACTCTACATTAACACTAGTTTGGTACCAAAAAGGACACTTAGTGTCCTTTTTTCATGAATTTAAATAAAATGGTACATGAAATCTAGAACACATCTCAACAAATGCTTTTGCAAACTTATAAAATGTCATTCAAAGTACTCATAGAAATTATAATCCCTCACGTTTGATCATACTCTCAATAGTAACTACACTCATGAAAAGAACCTACGCAAAACAACATTCAATGTTTCATTAAAACTCGTACTCTAGTCTAAGAAAAAAATGAGCAGGGTGCATGCAATAATCCGTGGTAACTACTTATTTATGTATTTGATATTTTTGCAATTATCATGTGAGAAGAAAATCCATTGTGACGAGAATTAAATATATAAGTCATGTGGGTCAAATATGCAACGTTTAGAAATTCAATTAACGATCACAAATTTTTTTTAGTTCATCTAACTTTACAATTTCTTATGATGCATATATACTAGATCTATGACTCCATTACATAAGGTGATAATTTTTAATGGTTATGCAAGCCACATTTGGTGATTTATGGCATATCCAAAAAATTGCACATGTTGTAATTATTATTTTTTATTTTTTAAAGATAAGCCTTAATATAAAGTCCACTTTTGGATTTTTTCGTTCATCTCACTTGTTTGTATACAAATGCCTCATATGTACACAATTGGGAGATTTATATACACACTTTCATTAGTTTTTCATAGCAATGTTTTTTTTGCAAGAAATTACGCACTACAAATTTTTTAAAATGAGGTTAAATTACAAGATGCCTATGAGTTTGAACCCTTGAAAAATTCTTAGTTGATGAGTATTGACCTATAGATACATTATATACCTTAGGTTTTGTCCCATAAACTCATCATGTTAATGAAAGAGGTCTTGAAAGATCAAAATTTTTCTCTTTGTCAGCATTTTCAAGATTTTGGTCTTTTGATTATAACAAAAATCTAGTCTCATAACTAGGTTATGAAGCTCCATTTCTTGCTATAATAAGTTTTTTCCTATCCATACACCTTGAAATCTTTGCAAGATCTTATTTTGATGAGAAGTTATATTCAATTTATGAAAATTTTGTCAAAACAGCACTAAATTTCTATGATTTTTTCATCTTAAAACTTATGATTATAATCTTAATTTGGTATTAATTTTGACAAAAGTTAAATTTGGCTATGTTCTTCACCTCATAGCTGACCTAAGATATGAACGTGACCTATGATTTTTTTTTCTAGATTCACCAAATAATTTTGACAAGTTGCTAGAAAAACAGAACACTTTAGTTTCTCAGGATATTTGAGTGTCCGATTACAGAACTAGTGTTAAACATTCCTGATAGTTCTGGTGCACGGTGATGAGCACGGGTGTTGTATAAGAACATGTATAGTTTTTCTTCACATGTATCATCGTCCACATCGTCTGTCTCCAAGACTATGATCCCCATGTCTGAAAGAAAAAGCAAGCTAAAACTACTATTAAAAATTGGTTTATATTTGGTGTCATAACCAAGCAAATATTGGGCCTGGAGTATCCCTCAAGGTCTCTATTTGCTTGGTTCCGTCCCGCGTGCTAATGTCATAATAGGTGACGTGACTAGAGTTAGAACTAGGTGAATAGGGGCCCCGAGAATCTTCAAAGGGCCCTATTCGCTTAGTTCTGACCCAAGTTGAATTCACGCTATACCCACGTCCTTTTGGAACAGGTGGATTGGAACAGAGCATTTAATTTTATCAGTAAAAGATATGTAGGCCTACTCATTTACTATGCCCAAACATAGCATTGAAAAACAACTCAAGTACGGTCACATAAGGAGTCATTATTCCAACCATGCCTTGAACCTCACAACGTTGCATGGAGAATCTCAACTAATACGTACGATTTGTGACTATGCCAATCTTGAGGTTGCGAGACTTCTAATCTTACCCTAACAACCACTCTTGGCCCTTGGAGTGTTGTTCCCCTTGTGCCCTAACCCCGTAACACAATGGCTTCGGTGTGCACACACTTAACAACACACAGGCAGAGAAGAGCAACCCGGGGGGGGGGGGGGGGGGGAAGAGAGAGAGAGAGAGAGAGAGAGAGAGAGAGAGAGAGAGAGAGAGAGAGAGAACCTGTCTCTACAATATCCAATGGCGTCGAGGTGGATGGTGATATCGTAGGTCGCTGAGAGCAAGAACCAAAAGGTGGCGAGAGGGAAGAGGACAAAACGGCGAAGGCAAGGGTGATGGCGATGCGGCAGCAAAGGACTGAAACCAGTGGAGGTCGCTCAATGCAAGATTGCGAGAGGTGGCCAAGGGGAAGGGCGCAGAAAAGGCAAAGGCAAGGGGGGTCTGTTTGTTCTAATTGGATATGGAGATGGCGACTGCAACGACGATCGACGTCTGACTCTAAACGATCACTCAAAAAAGGCACGTGGGTTGTGCTCACAAGGACAACCAACTTGGGAGTAATAAATGGCTCAGATTCCCATGGAGTACGATCTACCAACCACAATCTTGGGTGTAATCATGCGCATAAGTGAGGTTGTCACCCTCATCGAGGTGAGCATTCTATGTTTAGAGGCAGTACCCCCGCCAAACATTTTAACTATACCCTCGTCCCAGATGAGCGCTCATGCAGTGAGCAAACAATAAAAGCTTGAGCGCTCTTCTACCTCTTTTCGCATCCTCTACTGCCCAACATTTTAACTCTGCTGCCGTCGACGCTATTCAGTGAGCAAACTATCTCTTTTGTGCTCCCAACCATTTTTGCGCATCCTCCTCTTACTCTCTAGTGCTCCCATCGCTTTTTTGGACTCCTTTTCTACAGCACTTTAGTGACAAAGATCTCTACACATAGTGAAGAGGTATGATACTACACTTTTGTGCACTTGTATTTTGTGAGGTCAGCACCAACAAATAAGAGAAGGCAAACTCTGTTCGTTGCACCTGTTCACTTGGTACTGACCATCGTCGCTTGGAGCACCTTCTCCGCAAGGGATATTTGATCATAGAATATGGCTCAAGTCTTTATTAGTGATATTTGTACAGAAAGCTCGTGAAAGTGCTAGACCTAGGAGAGCGTTTGCAAATGAGCAAACCTAAAACACCACGACACAGATTTCAAAACACACTACAGAGGTATGCTATTATACTTTTCTGAGGTTAGTACCAAGCGAGTAGAGGCAATACAACCGTATTTGGTGCACTTCTTTGCTTTGTGCTGACCTTAGAAAGCTTAAGTTTCTTGTGTAACAAATGAATTCGATAATAATGACATGTCGTTTTCTGTTGTGCTATTTGTAGAGATTCCTCGTGCAAAGGCCATGCCTAGAAGGGCAACAGGTGACTCTTTGCATGCTCAAGCAAGAAGACACCAATACGAGGCGCACAGAGGTGTCTTGCAAGAGCTGCGAAGGATCGAACGACACATGTAACCGGCCATTCCACGTCTTCCTTTCCAGTGAGTAGTGCGAGAGATTTGTGAGCATTGGAGAGTGGGCATGCGATGGGCCATCAATGCACTTCTCTGCCTGCAAGAAATTGCAGAAGACTACCTCGTTGAATTCTTCAACAATGGATATATCCTGATTGTCCATGCACATCGTGTTACTATCATGCCACGGGATTTTGACACTCTTCGGAGGCTACACTTTTGCTACAAGGGGCTGCTTCAGCCAGTACCTATCCGGGATAGTATAACCATGGATATTCTTAACATCCCCTCTCTCATCCATGTGCACGATAGACAGTGCCATCTAGGGCTCAAAACAGCAGAAGGACAGTTCAAAGGTTGAGGGAAATGACACATCTGGGCAGGTTGAGCCAGCCGCAGAGGGGCATGAGCAGGCAGAGGGACCCTGAGGCAGTCATGGAAGAAACAGAGACAGTTACGGAGGAGCACGAACCTGTTAGGAAGGAACCAACTATAAAGAAAAATGAGTAAGGCATGGAGGATCGGAGCAAGTTATGGGCAAGAATGAGCCAGTTAGGGAGGAGCCTGTGCCAGTAAGGAAGGAAAATGTGTCTTCCAAGGAGAAGAATGAGCCAGCCAGGGAGAGAAATGAGCCCTCTAGGGAGGAGAATGATCCTGCCAAGGAGGACCCTGAGCTTGTACCGGAGGAGATGGATAAAGCTCAAGAAAAGCAAGGGGAAGCCTCTGCTTCACGAGTGCCATCCAACGAGGAGCCTTTACCAGAGGACTGGAGTATTTTTAGAGCAAATCAATGAAGAAAAAAAAGAGGAATTGCCAGTTATGATCAGCTCAGCATCTCTACATGCACACATACTGCTGCTTAGAAGGTCAGAGGAGTCCTGCATTTTGAACCTCGATCAACAAGACTTCCTGTGCATGCGCAATTTCTTCAACTCCAATGCAACGGATGTGGTTTTCAACATTGCTATGTGGTACTTCTCAAGCTCTTTATAAGTCACTCTTGGTTCATTAAATGGCTCACTTTTGCTAAGACATGGGTCAGTACCAAGCGAGTCAGTGGCTTATGAAATTCGATAGGTACACAACTCGCTCGGTATTGACCCATGTCTTTGTGACAGTCGTCAACATTGCTATGTGGCACATCTCAAGCTCTTTATGAGTCAAGCTTGGTTCATTAGATGGCTCACTACCATTAAGACATGGGTCAATACAAATCGAGTCTATGCTTCAGAACAACGGAGTTTCCTTTTTGGCTCTATTGGGCTGGTTTAGCAGAGTCAATTGGGATCTAGTGTGTTTTCTCATCACTGCATACAATCAATCGTGAGTTTCTTCTTGCCTTGTAAAAACCATGTTGGATTTAGGATCTTCTTTCTCCTCATCCTTGATGGTTTTGGTGTAGTGATCATTGGAGTGTTGTTATTTGACCTTGAAGATAAGATTGTCTACTACACAAACTTCGGGCAAAGCAAGGGGTTTCATGGGCGTGTAAAAACGTAAAGGCACATCTGGATACATTTGGCAGTAGTATCTCTTTGTAATGTGTTACTGACTCAAGTGGTTACATATGTAGTGCCGCGAAAAAATTTGTATGCTGTGTAGAACATGCTTTTTTAGAACATGATCTAGGGACTACCAACCGGTACCAATGGGTCAGCATGCCCACACAGGTTGATGACTATAGCTGTGGCTGGCAAACATGTTCAAATGCCTTGTTGCTCCTCAGTCAAATTTTGGATGTACCAAACGTAAGTAATCGTGTTGTTTCATTATTTGTGTGCTGCAACGTTTGTACTAAAAGAAGCAATATCTTTACTTACTTTCTTATTATCACGCTTCTACAAGAACTTCAATTACATAACTACACCCCCAACGATGTGCAAATTTTTTGTTGTAATGGCTATCCATCATATTATAATCTTGGTAAACAGACATTCAAGAGAGGAAAGCGCGAGAGCTGAGGAGTTCGAACAGGCTCACATTGATGAAATGACTCAGCGCTACCAACAGACTCAAGACGAGGTTCAAAATATGCAAGAAGCAATCAATCAATATTATGTGGATGCCACAGAAGTAGAGGAATGGGTTACACATCCGTGGCAAGAGCAAGAACAGAGGGAAGTTTCACAGGTGCAAGATGCATGGGAAGCCATGGAAGAGGCCCATGATTTTGAACGACGCGAAAGGATGCCTGAGACCAGTGTCCCCCAAGGGAGAAGAAGCAGCAACTAGGGAAGAGGATAGGGGAGCAGTGGCAGCAACCGGGGGAGAGGGCAGGGGACCAGTGGCACCAACCAGGGGAGAGGACAGGGGAGCAATAGCAGGGGAAGGGAGCAATAACTACCTCTCTTTGTATACATCTTGACAGAAACAACACAATTTGTAAAGTTTTGAGACAATGAAAAGTGTACATTTTGTAAACATTGTTTGAGTGGCACAAAATGTCTCTGTATTAGTCATTTTGAAGAGTACATCATGGTTTGCATGGCATCAAAGCTCATTGCATGCACAATGTATGTGACCTAGCTTCTGGTGGAAGCAAGTAAGTGAACTGTATTTGAGAGAGACTTCTTGCACAATGTTGTTTTCTCCTTGCGTCTTGGAATCTGAGAAGAAGAAAGAGTTAGATTCTATGTCTCAATGTATTAAAGACAATCAAAATTCATCCATTTAGTAAGCACCTTTCTGTTGTTGAGACTGAATGCATACAATTCCAGCAAAAGTGGAAGTTATTCACATGTAAGATCTACCCTGAGCTGTGCAAGAGTTGTGCTTAACATTGTCTCCATCACAGTAAGTAGGCTGTCTCGAAAGTAGAGCTCCATTGATAAAGGTTTGTTCTCAGAGATAGACTCTGTATCTTGGTCAAGTGGAATAAGCTGCCCACTCAGAAGATGATATCTAAAATAGTAAAATGACACTATGAATTTTGAGAGCTTATAATAAACTTGCAAATTATGGACTTCTTTTGCAAAATACAAATTTTGCCTTGTGACTGTTTCCTATCCTAATTATCATCTAAAAAGTCCAAACAGCTCTAAGACTGGCAAATGAACATTGTTGCAGTAGTTCTTATTTGCTCATCAAAGAAGAAATCTACAAACACTTCAAGAGGCATAAATAGTGCGAGCCGAACTAATTTTGTGGCAATTGAATACTTGAGGGACTTTTGTATATCCTGAAACAACCTATTTCTAAAGCTTTCACTAGTTTGCGAAGCTGGCAAAGACCAATCCTTGCTGTCAAAGGATGGAAGTGTTGGAATTAGGATTGCAGAGAAACGCACACAGCTTGGAGAAGACAAAGGAAGCTCAAGACACACAATAGAGAGTGTGTTATGTAGTATGCAATGGAAAGATAGATAGCCCTAGAGTGATCGGCGTATATACAATGCACGCGGGAAAAAACCTCCTAAAGAGGGAAAAAATGCCCCGGCGGTCCTAGTGTGTTCACACACATCACTACCACATGTATATGGTAACAAAACCCCCTTGGAGTGATTTAGTGAATGAGAGGTGGCACATGAGTAAAGGGAAGTTCCATGTCCTAAGGACGTGATCATTCCACAAAGGGGAGTAAGCCCAAAGCTTTGCGGAAAGCTTCAAGCTTCTCATGAGACAATGTCTTTGTGAAAAGATCTGCAAGGTTGTCCTGTGTTGGCACATAAGCCAAGCTGATCTCTCCTGCTGAGAGCCTCTCCCTAACATAGTGGTAATGCACCTCAATGTGCTTTGTGCGAGCATGAAAAACTGGGTTCCTTGCAACTGCCAATGCGCTCTGGCTGTCAGTGTAGATAGTGTTGGCAGTGTCCTATCCAACACCCAAATCGGCCATAAGGCGTCTGAGCCATACACACTCAACCGTAGCTGTGAAGACTGCCCTGTACTCAGCCTCACAACTCGAAGTGGCCACAGTAGGTTGCTTCTTGATCAACCATGATATACATGAACTGCCAAGCATGAAACAAAAAACACTTGTGGACACTCGCGTGTAAAAACAACTAGCCCAATCTAAGTCCGAAAAAGCATGTAAGTCTAGCGGCAATGATCCCCCCTTGGGATAAAACAAGCCAAGATGTAAAGTTCCACTAAGGTAGTGGAAAATCCTCTTGACAGCCTGCCAATGCTTAGACCCTGGGCTATGCATAAATCTGCTGACCTGTGAGACTGCAAACTGAATATCTGGCCTCGTGTTGCATACATAAATGAGGCAGCCCCAACAACAGTTTGGTAAAGAGTGACATCAGCAGGATCCACTGTTTGATCTCCTCAAGAAACTCTCCATGTGTCTATGTAGCTCTAGCAAAAACAACCCGAGGCATCTCTAATCGTGATATCTCATGACTCTAGCCAATGTTCCAAAGTGCTCTATGAATAGACAATGAAGCGGCCTCGTATCTCATAGTATACTAGACAATGACAAATGTGACGTAACTCTGTCTCTGGCTCTATATGACACAATTGGAAAGTCTTGGTATCTATTGGTACTCTCCTAAATCTACAAGTCTCAATCTCTAATTGATGTGATGATGTGCGCATCTGACCAATAGCCCATCCTATCCCGTAGGATAAATGAGTGTCCATATAGCTAAGTCTGATCTTATATTCATCCTTTTTTAGTTGGAGAAGATGTTCTCTATGAAAGGCCATCTTTTTGCCCAACTCTTGTGCCTACTGTATCTAAGTGCTCCTCATATCTAGCTGAATCAGATCTTGATGTATGAGTCTAGTGATCTCTCTGTCCACGTGGGAGATAGAGAGAGTGCATCCACACACACACACACACACACACACACACACACACACACACACACACACACACACACACACACACACATTTTAAAGTGTATTAATTTATTTTATTACCCTGCATGTTTAAGATAAAGCATGGTTTTTTCATGCATGTCTCACGTGCACCCCCAACATATGTACAAGCGTGACCTCTTTAGCTAGCACAACATGAGCTGCTCATCTTGGAACTGTAAGCCACAAATTTAATTCTCGAATAGTGGCAAGATATGTGGTCCCATTAAATAAAAGTGCCAATTGCCAAAGGTTTTGTGGCGTTCTTCTTATAAGTACAAGCATGGTTGTTGTAGTTGGCATGACGATAGGAGCTGCTCATCTTGTAAGCTATAAGCCACAAATTCAATTCTCCAACAGTGACAAGAAATATGGGCCCATTAAATAGAAGTTCCACAGTTGCCAAAATTTTGTTGCCACATACTAGAGTTTGCTACTGTCACTACACTTGTTTACAATGTATCACATAGCAAGCATAATGCTTCTGCCTCTCCGAGTCTTTGGCCAAAGAAGAAGGTGCCTCGGACGGTTTGGGAAATTAGATGCACAAAGTTTGGTAAAAAAAATGACGTGTTTTGGTGTTCTTGCTGGAGACAAAGTACGTTGTGGTAGGTTCATAAACAACAATTCAAATAATGTGTAAAATGGTGTTTTTGCACCATGCTTTTGGCGAAGGAGAAAATATCGTGCCGTGGGTGCCAAACCAAGAGTAATTGTGGAGGGGTTCCCATTGTTTTACAACAAAATTAACACTCATGCTTTAAATATTGATGAGATGATTATTGGACCCCCTGTGCCAACCCCAAGGATGTAGGTTGTGGAAGAGGGAACCTGTCAAAAAATGGATTTTTTTTGCAAGGTGATAATTTGATAGCACAAATGAATGACTTTTGGGCAATGTGAAGCACAACCTAGCTCTTTCCATGCTAAATTCAAAGAAGAAAAGCATGCTAGATGGAATTCAAAATTAAGCAAAGACTTCAATGGGAGGATAGCATTGGGTCGAAGCATGCATGCAAAACTAGTGAGAGAGGTTATTTTGGTGCCTAATGTGTCGCATGTTTTTTATGTTAATACTCGAGGCTCCATTTAAAAGGGGGTGACACATGTTGTGACCATTACAAACTTCCCTAATTGTCCTTGTGAGGATTTCTCAAAAAAGACAACCGGTGCCTCACATGTGTGCCTTGCAAACACATGAACTTGTGTATTTTGGTGTCCTTGGGTTGAACTTTATAGCTCATGAGTTTATGCATTATGCTACACTAACAAAAGTGGAGTTTTTCTAGGGATTGGGTGGGGCCAAAGTTTTAGCATAGCATTAGCTTTACAAGCTAAGGTTTACGGTCCTCGCTGGATTGGCCATTTTCTCGATTCCTTGCAATTTCCATTGAAGGAGGGGTGCTAGAGTTTTGATAGACTATGTTATTTAATCAAATACAAATTTAAATTGTAGCAACAATCACCTTCATGCACTCGAGTTTTCAATCCTCTACATATTGACCATTTTGTCAGACTGTCTGCACTTGACAATATGGCAAGGATTAATAAAAAAATCAATTTGTGAACATTACAATTCTATTTACTTTCGCTCGAAAAAATGACACTCTCGGTTTTTTTTGCTCGGTTTATGGATTTCCTCCCATTTGGATGTTACACACCAGAGTGTGCAAGGCTTGAGAGTCTGCCATTTTTACATCTTTCTTTAAAAAAATTAGTGCTATCTGAGCCAAGGATCTAAATAGCAGATCCTTGAAGAGATGCTCCCTTGTTCTTGCTTCTTTCCTTCTAGATAGTAATATTCCTCCTTAATTCTTACAATTCTTAGCTTAAGAGGGAAATGGTCAGACATACAATAGGTGGAATCTACACTCAGCTTGACTGAAGGTGGAAACCAGTCTGCTTGGTGTGAGATGTAGCATGTGTCCAGGCAGGGGGCCCCGTATAAGTGTTTCATTGTTGTACACAATGCATGGCTTCTCCTTATGGTTGTTTTCACAAGCATAACCTTTGTTTTGGATTCATTCACAATCAGCCCATTATGCAAGCAAAAGTTCTCAAGGAAAACCATAAGCTTTTGTACATCTTCTAAAGTGTGTGCTAGAAGCACTACATCATCCGCATACAACAAAAGCATGATTACCACATTGCAAATAGTGACCTCTTCAATGCCTTCTTCTTGCATATTCAAGTACCATTTGTTCCAATTGATTGATGCATAGACCAAAGAGAGTTGGTCACAACGGACATCCTTAATGTTTAACCCCAATAGTGCTTACAAACTTTTCTGAAATTCCTCTTCCCATGTGAAATTGACATATCACCTTCTCATAGATTTGAAAAACCGCAAGCATAAACTCACTTGGCACTTAAAGTTCTTCCATCCTTCTCCACAAACTGTTACGTGAAATCATATCAAAGGCTTTCTTAAAGTCCACAAAACAACAATACAATTGCTTGCCTTTCAATCGACTTTACTCCATGAGAACACAAAGAGTGACAAGATGATCAATGGTACTATGGCATCGACGAGAACCCACTTGTCCTTTTGCACGCTTGTCATTCTCTTCATCCCAATCACTCAATTTCACTCAATTTCATCTCCATTATGCACCCAAACAACTTTTCCATAAGAGATCCAATCTTTATAGTCTGGTAGTTGTTTACATTCTTTACATCCCCTCCTTTATGCAAAGGCTTGACCTAATTAGTACTACCAAAATTCTCAACCCGCTTGCTCCTCAAGTTTCTCCAAAATCTTCCACATGCACGTGCCTTTTCTTGGACTTGAAAAGGTTGTTCCTTTACTTCCCGTCTTTTTCTCTTCTTTTGAATCAATGCATTTTATGTATGCAAATGACTTTGATAGTTGTCTTTGTCCATAGTTGCATCAAGATTTATCAAGGACTTTCCAGCATCTTGACATTCTTTATCAAACCACCTTTTGCGTGATCTATCTTTGTTGATACCATGGAGATGGTTTATGGCAAAGAATTCTTCGGCACAAGAACAAATAACTTTCTTGAAAGCTTCTCATTTAGTTTCCAATGGTGCGTCATATTGAAGCTTTATCATCCATAACTTTTACTCAACCATTTCAATGTACATTGGTGCCCATTTGACATCCATACATAGTGATAAATTCTCTTCCCTTTGGCTGAGATTATCATGCTTAGTTGCTTCTCCACATGCAAGATCAATACATAAGGTTCAATGGTTTGATTCCGGGGTCCATTGGCCAAACATAAAACTCTTTATGCGATACATGATGGCTTCGGAGAGTAGCATATAGTCAATCACACTATCCCCCATTATGTTTTCTACATGTAAATCCATTGGTTTCACTCTACAAAGATACACCATTGGTTCCACTCCACAAAGATATACCATTGGCAATGAGCATACCCATGCTATTACACATGTGTAAAAGTAACTTTCCATAGTGATCCGGCTCTTTCTCATCCTTTGAAGTACGATCATACAAGTGAACTTCCTCCAACTCTCTTGTAATGTATGGTATATCAAATTGTTGAGTATCATGTTGCAATGTTTTTGTGCCAACATTCATATCCCCAAATACAATAACATCACCTTCGCCTTTGAAATAAGAAATATCCTCTTCTAAATCAAAAAATGGATGATCTCTATGTATGCAAGCATAAAAGGGGGAATCATAGCAACCAATTACAAAAAGGGTTGCTCTTTTTGGTGTCATATTTTTCAGTCATACATAACGTTTGTACTTGTCATTAGGTAAGAGAATAAAAGTAACTTAAAAATCAATTAAAACGTTCATACAAGAGATTAAGGGATAATCAAGGATATTAGTCATCATTTAATCATGCATACTATTTAGGTAAATATGATCTCTAGTCACCTATGGTTAAAGAGAGTGATTTCTACTCTCTCTATGCCATATTGGTCTAGTAATCTAAGAAACTTGAAATAACAAAACTTGAATAAACATTGTATTAGTGGTTAGCAATGGGGTTAGTTAATATTAGAAAGGAACCACAATTAGAAATGAGCAACGACTTAAGAAGTTATTTCTTCTTTCTAAGCAAAAAGGCTTGTTTATGGAAATGTGAGAGCTTAAGCATGAATTTAAGTGAGCATAAAAGAAAATCACTTTCAAGAAAGTGCAATAGCATAAAGAGAACAAGAAAAAAATACCTTAGTGTGTATATGATAGAGTGTTCTCCTCGACTTGGGAGAGTATTGAAGAAGTGTGTTGATGTAGTCGGCACTTTTCCTCTTCACTTCACTTGAAGACCACCAATTTGGCTACTTGGAATGAGAGAATGAAAAGAGGCTAAGGGAATTCAAGCTATGGAAAGCTTGAGAATTAGGAGAGAGGAGAGGGAGAGGGTAATGTGAAGAAGAAGATCATGTTTTGACAAACTTGATTAGGGTTTTGACCATGGATTCTCTTAGAGGGCGTGTGTGTGTAGGAGGTATGTGTGTAAAAGAGGCTTAGATATGGCTTTCTCAAGCCTATTCTCAAGTTTGCACCTTGAGAAATGAAGGAGAGAAGTGTAAAATGAGAAGAGGAGCCCTCATTTTATGCACATTTTTCTAAAACGCCTTCATTTATCTCAATAGCTATTCTTCTTTATCGATAAGTTCTTTTTACTAAATCTTCATAACTTATCACCCTTTTCAAAACTTCCTCAACAAGCTACTTATTCAATGAGTTACTTATTCACCTTATCTTCTCTATTTTTTTTTTATAAAAAAAATCTTTTTCTTTTTGTTATTTTTCTTGAGATGAAAAGCTAATTTCTCATGCATTTGTTATGCCCATATTCCCATGGTGTAAATCAAAAGCATATCGTGAGTATACTTTGGTGCTTGAATTGATATCAGTCTGTTCTGGAGGCACCGAGAGATCACAGATGTTTAGCTATATCAAGAGACTACATTACCATTGCTTGTGAGTTTTATTCAAGTATTGTGCAATCACTAATATGGATGCATCTACGCGAGTATATGGTTAGAGTTTGATCTATAGATGTTGGTGGATACAAGAGGGATGGTAGACTTGATCTGTGGGCTACCATTTATTTTATTTTTAACTTGAATTTTGGAGGTGTTTTGCATTCTACACCCTCACAACCTCCATGTTGCACTGAGGAGCATGTAAGAGCTACCATCCATTTGACACACAGTACATTGGAAGATTCTAGAGAGCTTGTTGTTTTGGGATTTACTGCAGGTATAAATATCTTCTATACTAAGCCAACTAATTTCTTTTTTGCTTTGTTTACTTTTGTTTATAATCTAACTTCTATATGGTAAGTGATACTCTTTAGCGGATTGAGGAGATCAATAGAGCATCTAGCATGGTTGTTCATCATCAAGGAGTTATTGTAATTCATGATTCACCTTACAAACTTGTGGATGTTGGTGGTGATCATCACGAGGTTGATTTTGTTTGTAGTACCTTGTGTATGGAATGATTAAAATATTCCATTCTAAGTGTTTTCATGTTTCTTTGTAGTGTGATAGTTCAATGCTTTTCTTCATTCATAGGCATGGTGCATGAGGTCCACTTTACCTTGATGAGAGCATGCCATTTTTTGGTGCTATGGGAATGACTCCTACAGATACCATCATCTGACACTACTTACCAAAGTTCGCTTACACAACTATGGATTTTGGGCTTGCATGGCAAGGATACATGCAATATAGCCCTTCTTTCATTTCTAGTCTTATGGAGCTTTTGTGTAGGCCAAAGGGTCTTTGTTTGGAGTTTGGTTGTGGAACTGCTCCTGTTCTCAAAGCATGTATCTCTTCAAGACGTGCTTGTGCAACATTGGATAGTGACGGCGCTTTGATTTTGACATTGGTGTTGCCTCCTCTTCATTCCCAATTTAGAGGGGCCAATAGGCAGGAGGCATTGAGTTATGCAGATGTGGTGGATGATTGGAATAGACCTCCCACTAGGAATCCGTTCAATCATTTGTGAGCATTCCATTTCTTTTGGTCATGGACATGTTAAATTTTGAGTGCCTCTCCTTACTTAGATTTTACTTTTGCAAGCTATGTATGTTGATTTCAATATTTGATAGCAATTAGCCAAGTATTGATGTGGTTTGGAATGATTTTGAAAAAAAAATCACTATTTGAGGCCTACATATTTACCTTGATGTACTAATTTTTGCTTCATTCAAGTGCCTTGCAGTGTACATTGAGGTCGAGGCTAAAAGGATGGCACGAGGTCCATGGTACAATGTTCAAACCGTCGACTTCAAAATGGCAAAAAATAATTCCTTCTCCTATACTCTCTCTCTCTCTCTCTCTCTCGCTCTCTCTCTCTCTCGCTCTCTCTCTATCTCTATATTTGTGTGTGTGTGTGTGTGTGTTTTCCCTATATATCGCTCGGTTTTTTTGTTCGCTTGATAAATCTTGCTCGATGCTTGGTAAGACTCTCCAAATGGCAATTAAACATGCATGGCCCAAGGTGAAGAAAGATCGTGCTGTCAAAAGTTAAAGAGCTCTCCAAAAAAAAAAGAAGCAAATTGACAACATTTCAGAGGAGGAGCACAGGAGGTGCCTTGAAGCAGAGTGCCAATTTGCAAGTCTAAGAGATTAAAAAGACAAGTTACTGGCCAAATCTCTTGACCTCCTTCTGAAGAGTGCCAACCAAGCTCACTTTTATAGAGCCCTAAAAGTTAAAAGAAGAAGGGACCTAATAACTACAAATAACTACGATCATGGATGACACAGGGAATGTGGTCCAAGACCAAAATGATATGGTCAGCAACCACCTAGCCAAATTATAGGTCAACCATAAGTTTTTGCATAGGAGCTCAAGGAGGTGAGAACAATACTGCTTAGAGATGTAAAGATCACCATGTTGACAAGAGAATCAAAATCCCTGCAAAGGCCTATATAAGCTCATAAATGTTGCACCGCCTTGTTGACAATGGGGAAGGAAAAGTCCCTAGGGTGTGATGGGAAGAGAGAAGAATTTTTCAAAGACTTAAGTTGGGAGGATCTTAAATTCTTTCTAACCTAGACGACAAAAAGGCCTTGATTGAGGGGCAAATGAATGCTAGTGTGAAAAGAGGGATGATTAATCCTATCCCCAAGTTCGTGTGCTACTCTCTCTTAAAACATCGGTGGCTAATATCAATGATGACTGTAGCTTACAAGATTATTACCAAGGTTATAACACTTAAGCTGGCTCCAATTTTTGACAAAGTAATGAACCCCCATCAATATGAGTTTATCAAAGGAAGATCAATTTATGATAACCTTATGGGAGTAATGATCAGCATCTAACTTCACCAATCAAGAATGCAACCTCCTCCAACTTCACCTAGATAAGATATATGACAGAATCTCATGGTTGCTTATTGAAGCATCTATGAGGCGTTGGGATTTGGACCCAAAATATGCACATTAGTATACATTTTAGGGGAGGGAAATTGCTCTAAGATCCTCTTCAACAACAAGGCTGTGGGAATGTTTGAAGTAAAGAGATCAATCAAGCAAGGTTTTATGCTTACCCCTCTACTCTTTGCAATTGTTTCTCGTTCAATAGTGATGGCACTTGAGAACAACATTGTGAAAGGGGAGATTCAAGGACTCTCACTACCAGGGGGCAAATTTTTTTGGTAAAATTATTTGCCGACAATTCTCTGCTCTTCACAAAAACCAATTCTTAGATGCTCACTTCCTATTGCCTCTCCCCTTGTTTTTCCCTTGGGCACAAACTCGCATAATGTCCTGATATGGTGTCATCTTTTTGGAAGCTTGGGAACGTCTCTCATGAATTGTGATTTGTTGGCATGCTAGGGACTATGATAAGATGGAGGGATGGAGTAATTGGATGGAGGAAGAGGTGCTAAAAATGCTAGGAAGAAGAGGATGAGAGAGGAGGAGAATAGAGAAGAGGAAGAGGAGTAGAAGAGAGGATAAATAAAAGAGGAGAAGATAAGAGATAGAGCCAAGGTGCTAGGTGCTAGGTGCCTGAGAAGGGGGAAAGAAGAGAGAGCTAGTTTTCCTTGATTGCTTCACTATGAAGATCATAAGAATTCAAATAGCAGTATTGGTGTGACTTTACCTCATGGAATACAAATAATAATGGCTCTGTAGCATCTTTCCTCAAAGATTTTTCTTAAAGCTCTACGACCTTGCAACACAAAGGAAAATTTGCATTAAAAAATATGTGGAGGAGAAAATTTTCACATTATAATAAAGAGAGATGCATTTTGTGCATTTGTAATGCTTGTGCACAAAAAAGAAACTCAATCTCATGTCACACAAGTTTGTCCAGATGTGTGTGAAAATAACTCTGCATAATCTGGGTGGCTACATCAAACGTCCACCAGAGAGGAAAGTAGACAAATGTGACCCCCTCACCCATCGTACGGAATTCGTGGACATTCAAAACCTACAATGCGTGGAGATTACAATTTTTTTTTGTTTTTGTTTGCATCACAAAAGCTTCAAAAATTCAACTAGATACCCATATCTGGTTCCTTATTGACCTTATATCTTTTATATATAACGTTGTCCACCTCTGTGTGCTAGGTACAACGGAATTAATATGGTGAAGATCTAGGTTTTACACTTCAAAAAATCCTTTTTTTTCTTTCATTGCATTAGTGATTCCTTTCAGTGCAATATAGATGTGTAGAGGGAGAAAGAAAGAGAGACAAGAGGAGAATGACACTCGATGGGGTCCCAACCAACACTCTCAAGGGGCCCCCACATTGTTGCTGATGTGGTATTTTCTTTTGATTGCGTAAATGGAATGTACACACTATGCAATACCTCAAGTGCAAACTCTAATGATTCAAATGATGACTATCACCATGGTAACTACTCAAGATGAGGCACGTACGGAGCTGATTTGATGCACCTTTGGATCCTTCTTGATGTGGGATTGCAGATGGCTACAAGGGGAAGATTTGAGGATGAATTTCAATCTCGATGTGAGATGAATGAAGGGTTGAAAGCTGTCTACAAAAACGCATATCTGTGATGTAAAATGTAGCAGATATCTCATGTAGAGCAAGGTTGAAAAAGTAGATCTAGATGACGGTGATGATGGGTAGCAATGGAGCACTTTCTGGCAAGGGAATGAACGAGGGGAGGCTCAATGGGCCGCTGAAGTATCGGACCACATCAAAGAAGGACTAGCGCCTTACAGATCTCACACGCTTCCATGACGAAAGGGCTAAAAACTTAAAACGCAAGGGTTGATTTGTAGTGGAGAAAATTCTACGGCTGAAATCTATAAACCTCTAGGCTGCTCTACTCCTCATGATAGCACTAGGAAAATCTGCTAAAAGGTTGACCCTCTTGGTCTCTTTATATGCCAAAATTGGGCTTATAAATTTATTTAGGCTTAGGTAGCACAATATATCCCATGCAATTGTCTTTGAGAGCATCTAAACCAACACCATGAATAGAGAGAAAAGAATGAGACTCTAAAGAGAGAATTTGAATTTTCTTACTCAATGCATCTAAAATAGGGTTAGCTTTGTTAAGGATATACTCAATCATACAAACAAATTGTTTAAAAAATTTGAGACCATCGTGATTGCCTACCACTCCAATGGGCACTAGGCATAGATTGAAGCCATTTAAGTGCTTAGTGATCTGTGAGAACCACAAACTCACACCCATAAATGAAATGCTTCCAATCCTTTAATGCATGAATGACAGAGAGAAGTCCCTTATCATAGAAAAAATATTTTTTCTCATCGCTATTTAGTTTACAAGAAAGAAATTCCATTGGATGATTTTTTTGCTATAACACCACACCAATTGCAATGTTACTAGCATCAGTCAAAACCTCAAAAGGCTCCTCCCAAGAGGAAAGGAAGAGGCATGGTATCTCAGTAATGACTACTTTGAGCACTTCAAAATCTCTCTTAGCAAAATCGGTCATGACAGCATGCTGGCGACAAGCCTTGACACCCTTTAACAAATCAGACAATGGTGCGGCAATATTTGCAAAGTGCTTGATGTGAGGATTGTTTGCTTGACAAAACCCAAAAATGAGTGAACATCATATGATGTCTCAAGCATAGGCCACTCACTTATCTTTGCGGGATCAAGTAAAATGTCCTCGGGCAAGATGATGTAGCCAAAATAGCATGTAGTAGTAAAAAAAAGCTCTTACTTCTTTGCTGCAATATAAAGACGGCTAGCATCCAATCGAGCTAAAACATGCTCCACATCATTAACATGTTGCTCCCAAGAAAAGGATAAAATGAGAATGTCATCCAAAAAAATAAACACGCAGTTGATGACCATGTCAATAAAGATATGCATCATCATATGATTAAATATACCCAGTGCACCCGTGAGACCAAATGACATAACTTGCATTCGTCCTAAAGGCCGTCTTGTAGTAGAGGTCTCTCTTTGTGATTCTTACATGGTGGTAGCCACTGTTCAAATCGACTTTCAAAAACACTATCACCCCATTGAGATGCTCTAAGATGTACTTGATGCAAGGCATAGGAAACTTGTTCTTGATCGTTATCCTATTGAGGCCTTGTAATCCACACATAACCACAATGAGCCATCTTTCTTACAAGCAAAAAGAATTGGAGTAGCAAAAGGACTTACACTGGGATGTAAAAAATCTCTATCCAACAACTCACCTGATTGGTGCTCTAGCTCTCACCCATACGTGTCTCAAGAATACCCAAGTTTTGTGAATTTAAGTTGACATAAATGAACGTCACTTGGGCTCCTTGACGTAGCTCTCTTTTATCTTGGACATGGTAAATGAGAGGGAGAGAGGGGATGTCGCTCTTGCCTCGAATAAGAAGCGTGAGCTTCTCCCAATCAATAATGGGCTTAAACATGAAAAACCACTTATTTCCCAGAATGATATCGCATCCAACAAGTTTAGAGACTACAAAACGATGAGTAAATTGATATTTTTGAATGACTAATTTGACATCATTAACTTCTTGAGAGATCAAATCGTTCATGCCTTCAAAAAACCCCTACACCGTGAGGGTGGGGATGGGACAAATCTGAAGATGTGCAGATTTCACAAGAGATTCACTTATGATACCATGAGAACTTCCAGAATCAACCAACACAATAAACCTTAGACCATTAACATGTCCATAACATTTGATGAGTTCATTGTTTTCAAAATTCCCCTCCTACATAGATTCTTGCTCTACTACACGCATAGCATTTACTTGAGGCTAGAGTCAGAAGTTGACGCAGTAGAGTTTTCCTTTTTAGATTATTTGTTAGGACATTCCTTTTTTGTGTGATCTAAAACTTAACATTGGAATCCCCTATGTTCTTTTGCATACAATGCCAATTCTTCTCTACTTAATTGACCACCTAAAACTCCTTGAAAATCCTTTTCATCAGGTGTTAGTTGAGGTTTTTTAGATTTTACTTTACCCTTATTCTTAGATTTATCGCTTTTTGCTTGAGATTGAGATGGAGAATTAGATTGAGAATAAGAACTAGAAGATTTATTTTTATTAGACAAGTCATGAGAGGAAGAGTTACCATTACTTGATGTCACTTTGAGCTTATCCTTGTTGTGCTTCTTCTCTTGGAGTCGAGTCAAGCGTATAGCTTTGTGCAATGTCTTTGGATCACCGGCTTTCACATCAAACTTGATTGAGTGGCCCAATCCAAAGAGAAAAGCCTCCATTTGTTAAAAAGTTAGGCCAGGGGAGTTGAGTTTGGGTGAACCTGTAGCACATCTACCCACGTGAGAATCCGATGGATACACGGAGAATGGCTTGTTGGATTCCTCTAACCTAGAGCTACATGCTTGTCATTCTAGATGCCCATCGTAGTGTAATAACATATGTCAGAAGACCTATACAAACCATTTATGCAAGAGGGTTCCAAAATTGGAAAACCTAATCTAATGGACCTGTCCGAACATGCAGGTCTCTTGCGAACAGGCACACAGAATTGTGGGTACTAATATTCTTAGGTTTCTAAACACTCCTATCTAGGAAGAAGGGGAAAACTGGTTTTGGAATTCAACGAAGCATGTCCATGTAGCACATAGATCCATGTGCACGTGACACTCTGTGATCAAAACACTGCCCATATGTGACACGGGCATCAAAAACCTCACAACCACATCCAAGGAATAACTCAAATAGACACTCCATGAACACCCCCCCTCCCCCCGCACATGCACCGAACATATAATAACAACCTAACAACAGTGTCGTGTGTCCATCCAAGGAGTCAAAGGCTGAGGCTTGATGGCAAGGTGACAAGGAAATAGAATGCTCTCCCCCTCTATATCCTAATCAAAATGTTGGTTGGCGACCCCAACTTTCCTTATTCTTGGCTCAATTTTAGCTTCATTTCACTAGGAAGGACACTATGAACTGGGAGTATAATCAGCTTTGGAATGTTGAGACCCAACCCCTTCATTCTCTCATACAAGATCTTGCATCCTCTATCAACTTCTTCCTATCTTGTGGAGGTTATCACCTTTTTCTCAGTTAAATGTATATGTATAATAGTAATAAGTGCAACACCTAGACTGTTACTCTCCAATGTATATGTATAATAGTAATAAGTGCAACACCTAGACTGTTACTCTCCAGGTATTGAATTTAGACAAGAAATATCCTTCCAAAGATATTGAAAATGTCCTTCCAGAGATAGTGAACAAGAGAGCTCACATATTAGTTAAATTTTCCTCCCCTCCCCAACACACAAAAGAAAACATGTAGACAAATAGGGAGAGAAGTTGAGCACGCGAGAAAGAGGACATATGCAAAGATCCCCTCCATTTGTCTTGCAGCCATTTAAGAGAGAGAGAGAGAGAGAGAGAGAGAGAGAGAGAGAGAGAGAGAGAGAGAGACTCACGCCTCACTCAGCACATGGGGAGGCTAGAGAGAGAGAGAGAGAACTACAAAAGACAGAGGCACAAGCAATGACTGTCTCACAGCCCTTGCATCACCCCGTGCCTCACATCTCCTACAATAGCCCCTGACTAGAATTCTACATGTACACAACCCTGGCCAATGAACTCTCCTCCCGTTGCCTCTCTCATACACTCCCCATTTTATATTCCCTTACAATCACCTGTGCCAAAACTACTTGTGTGTGTGTGTGTGTGTGTGTGTGTGTGTGTGTGAGAGAGAGAGAGAGAGAGAGAGAGAGAGAGAGAGAGATAGTTCTGACTTGAGATCTACTTCACAAATATATATAGAGATAGATGGAAAAGGAAAGAGAAAGAGGTGTTTCCACGTGGCTTACCTCCCTCTTCTTTCCTTTTTCCTTCCACTATAAACCCTTCCCCTTTCCATTTTGAACTAATGCCACGATTATTTGAATTTCTTCAAGCTCTTAAACCCCCTAAATATTCCCAAGTATTAGATTTTTTCAAGAGGAGAGCCGGTGTCTTTCAGGTATGTTGTATGCCTCCAAATCATAAAGACATACTAGGTCCTTCAGCAACCCAAAGAGGACATTGATGTGTGTTGTTTTTCTATGTGCTTCGTCATGAATGATAACATAATAAATAGAGAATTGGCCATTCACAATCACTCCTCTCAGAAGCATTCCATCAGTTAGCCCTTGCCCATCTCCAAATCTCTAGGCTATGCACAACAAGATCGAACTCATAACTTGTGGTGCTCGTTAGAGTTCTCTGATCTAGGCCAATCCATCTCAAAAGCTCCCATGTAGCTTTGTGGAATAAAATTCCTTATAAAAAAAATAAGTTTCTTGTGCTACCCATGGCACTAAGTGTCATGGGCCCGCATGTGGGGTGGAGTAAGGGTCTCTATGGATTGCTAGCTCAAATCTTGAGGTAAACATGAGCCCCCCAAACGTGAAGAGCTCCTTCATGGAATGTGGTCTCAAACCCACGACCCCATGTCCCAATGAATTTTGACATGTGTGCTAACCACCAAGCCCATACATGCACATTTGCAAAAGTGGCACCCGGGTTTGATCTTATAGGTAGTAAACATGAGCTGGCCCCTTGTCCACATTTAGTGAGTGTTCGAGTTTAGTTTTTAAGGCCATCAAACGATCGTGGGGGCCCGGGGATCCATGTTCGAGTTGCACATCATGGATACCATTACCCCGCACCCATGTTACTTAGTCATGAGGCCAAGCTTCTATGTCGCAAATCCTCTCCTACCAAGAGCTTGGAGCCACCCTAGCTGGATCCCACCCTTGGCTGCCTCCTTCACTGCACATGCTCATTGCTTTCTGGTCCTTGTGTTGTTGCCCACCACATGTGCCTTGGACTTTGCTATTTGCTTGGAGCCAAAGTATCTTCAAATGATTCTATGTAATTTTGTTTTTTTCAAAATTGCAAGCACATACACATACTTGATTTTGGTTAAGGAGATTGCTCTCGTCATCTTATAAAAGGGAGAAGGTGGAGTCAAACCCACTATCACTGCAATGTGTATTTCTTGATGGCCTGCCGCAACCAAGCAAGTAGCCACATTGAGATGCTCATAATCGACTACGACTGTAATAAAAAAACGCTCACAAGTCCACCTCTCTGTGCATCACCTCCTTCTCATATGCCCACCGTCCTCAGTCTTGCACATCCTATGCTTGTCTCCATGTGCATTGTGGGCCCTTGATTTCTATCTAGAGGCACCATGCAATCCTCAAACCTATCATGTAACCAACCTCTTCACCAAGCTTGCAACCAAATTTTTCAACAACCCCCTTGGCTACAGACAATGCATCGACACTTCAAGGTTATGTGCAACCAGTCTTTCCTTTGGCATGTCATATGTAGATTCCTACACCACAAAGTTCCTAACCCAATCCCTTGTTTCTGGCATGGGATCTTCCAAGCACAATTAAGATCCTTTGGGATGGAATCAAGCATGATCCTTTGCTTTTGTTCTCGCAACTCTCTCCTCTTTTAATGAACCACTTGGTTTTCTTACAATTAGCACGAGTACCTTATCTAGCCTCTATTGAGGTCAATTTCAAGATCCTCTTCAATGGAATTGCTTTTATACAAGAGTCGAGATCCATTAACATCATAATTGGGGTAATCCCTCACTCTAAAGTGCCTTGATCCAATTAGCTACATAGCTTCCCATCCCTCTGATGAACTTGTTCTCTTTATTGGTCACCTAGAAGAGCTGTTTTCGTCCTCGTCTATGATGATAATGCATGCCATCTAATAGGCTATTGTGGGTGATGATGTCTAGGGTGCATCCCCTTTGTTCCATCTGATAATAAGTACTGGGGAAAACTTTGGCCAGGGTCAAGATGGGAGACGATCATGAGAAGCATATGGTGCTCTCAATGGCCACTTGGGATGAAGGTCTTCTTATGGAAGGTGTTATGGAGAGCAATGCCAACGGGTGTGAAGGTCCTTGCCCGGAGAATTGGTCCACATAAATGCTCGCAATGTAGAATGGCTTGTGAAGATCTCTCTCACATGTTCAAGGAGTCTCCGTCCCCCTCGATTTGTGGTCTTGTAGACAAGATTTGCAGATGGATCCAAAAAACTTGGAAAATAGGATTCTTCAAGAACGCTCTGTTCTTAGGAGGGAAGACGTTCAAGAGTCATTGCTCATTGCTACACAAATCGTGAGGTTTTTCTACTTCAAACACATTTGAAAGAAAAGGAATCTTCGAATAATCCTTGGAGGTAGCAAAGTTCACAGAGATAATCCAAGAAAGCAGTGTAACAATCATCAACATTGGGAAGCAAAGAAACTCAGAGGATTGAAACAGGACCCTAAGCATCGTATTAACGGACGTGCAAAGGTGAAAGTATGGGCTCATATGTAGTCATGGGGTGGCTCCCCCTTTAGCCAATGTATCTATGATTTGGTAAAGTGGTTATGGCTCATGACGAGCATGGCACCAATTTGTAATTTTGTGGATCTTTGAATATAATACACTCACCATTGTGAGTTTTGCACAAAAAAAAGATCTTGTTTAGTTTCTTTTTTAGAATCAATTTTTAAAGAAAAATACTTCTTGTTTATTTGTTCATGAAATGCCTTTCTTGTGTATGTGTGTGTGTGTGTGTGTGTGTGTGTGTGAGAGAGAGAGAGAGAGAGAGAGAGATAATTGCTTTGATTTTAAATTTATAATTTATATAATTTATATTTTTTAAATGTAAAAGGTAGACCTTTTTATTTTTTAATTAACTTGTTTTTTCTTAGAAGAGCAACTAGTATCGCAATGGCTATCTTGAGAAGGGGTTATTGTTCTTCTCTACAACACATAACCAATCATGGGAGGGATAAAGCTTGTTGACTAGTGCCACATGGTAACAATCTTTTCTTTTTACTAATTCTTGTAGGCCTTTGTGAGAGGGTGTTGACATTTGTGTAACTCTTTTTGGCTTGCTAAAGACCTTAGTATCCATATGGGTGAAGGTCGTTCAAATTTGTTTGCTTGACATGACATAAGTCCCTTTAAAAATGGAGAGAAAGAAAACATTTCCTTTCAAATGCAATTTCCCAACAAAGCACCATGTGTCCCTTTCAGAATTGAAAAGAAAGAAAGCGTTTCCATAAGTCCCTTTAAAAATGGAGACAAAGAAAACATTTCCTTTCAAATGCAATTTCCCAACGAAAGCACCATGTGTCCCTTTAAGAATTGAAAAGAAAGAAAGAGTTTCCTTTCAATTTCAAATGCTATTTCCCAACGTTGCTTTCATTTTTTTGGCATGCTTAAAAAAACTTTAAAGAACAAAGGATTAAAGAGTATTCATAGGAGTTTGATCAATAGGATACGGGCCAGTAATGGGGTGACTCCGTGAAGAGAGACACACGTGAACTAAATAATGAATTTAGAGAGCATCAATTCTTGTACAAGCAAGTGGGTTTGGTGGTATGGTTACATGATTGCATTCCGATTTCTCATTGGCTAGTGCATGAGTTGGATCTCATGTGGCGCTCTTGTCCGTGATATCACTCTTATCAATCTTATTGTTGGAAGCCCTTTTTTAAACAAAGGGAAACTTTTTCCACTACCGCACGCATTGCTATGTGGTAGCTCCTCTAGTTTTTGCGACAGCTTGATCTTAACGTCATCTACGTTTCGCACTAGAGAGAAGTCAAAACTCTGCAACAATCAAAAAACGCACTCGACATTGGCTTAAAGTTTCTTAAATTGGGGGATTTATCGTAATTTTTTTTAGAACAACGGATTAAAGAGTATTCATAAGAGTTTGATCCATCATGTGAAGTATTGTTTCAATACAAAAAAATTATATACTTCCAGTTATAAAGAGTTCTTTTATTTAAAGACTCCACAAAGACTCATTTTATTTAATTATTAAATTGATTTATTATTCTCTAGGCTTATTAAATCTATCTTTTTAATGAAAGCATTAGTATATTTTTTTGTTTTAGTCTTTAGTGTGTTTTTAATTTTATTTCTTTTTCATTTTATTTTGTTTTCAAGGAATAATGTGTAATGTGTACCTTTTATCTTAGTATTTAAGTGGAGCCTTTTCTAATATATAAACCATTTCAGATTATGGTTGGGTTCACAAGAGCCAATGAAAGACATTCAAAAAAGAATGGTTGTCCATTGGCACAAAAAGAAATTTACACTTCTTTAGACCCACAACAAAATTAGCAACCCTTTCGCCCTTGAAAGAGGAGTTCGAATCGTCCACTTTCAGCACGAAATGTAAATTGGTGTGATTGAATTGAATCCAGTAGCTACGTACTGAACAACGCTACCATTACACTACAGCTCATTGGACGTCAAAATCGTATAGAATAAATTTTATAGAACTACCTCCATCCCTTGTGAAAGAAGAGAGAGGTAGAAGAAAGAGTCCAAGGTTTTTATCGTCGATTCTTGTGAATCTTACTTGTGTATGTCTAATGTATGTATAATAAATAATATAATATATATATTTATATTTATATTTTAATCTATTTTGTTTTCAAATGATAATGTGCAATGTGCATCTTTCACTTTATTATTTAAGTGGGATCTTTTTTAATATGTAAACCATTTGTGATTATATATTTTTAATGGATAATATAATTTTATTTTAAATCAGAGTAAAAATTGCATGTGACATTAGGCACTCATTTAAACTTACTTTCCAAAAAATCTCATTCCCCCTTTAACTTAGCAGGCCTTTGTGCCTCTTCACCTTGTTAAAGAGGAGCATTGAGTATTAAGCCACACAATCTTTTACATCCTCTTTCACCTTTTTGACATGCAGAAGGCCAGAGAGGATTCTGAACAGTGCTCGAAAAAAACCTATGTTTAATGAGTGTAATTTGGTGTAAAAACCTTCAACTTTTGTCAATTTACCTCTGTTGTTTCACATATGTAGGTTTGCCAAGTTTTTGGAATTTTTTTTTTCGAGCACTCAAGAGGAAGGTTAAGAAAAGCAACAAGTTTCGAATCATTGGATGCGGAGCGTGCCGATGGTGGACACATATATCTTCCTTTTATATTCTAAATGGATCTTTTTGTCATTGTCACTTGGTCTCTTCATTAAAGTTTTTCCTAACTTTTTTTTTTTTTGTCTTTGTTTACTTTGTAAATGGTCCCTTCATTTAATAACCTAATGCCTTTTCAATTGTTTGATTTGAAATGTACTTTTTTAGTTTTGTAAATTGTTCTTTCATTCAAAAACTTCAATAATTTCTTTTCAACTTTTGGTTTTAATATATAAATGTTCTAATGTAGAATTCACCTCCTTACTTTAGTCCGACATGTATCATCATTAGGGACTAATGTGTGACTCACGCGTTGCTGTGGCCAAGAAAAGCATGGCCATTGGATCGGACGTGCGCGCACACATACACACATTTGTAGGTTTGGATAAGTGTCTGTATGCACATAAGTGGAGAGAGTGGATCACTCCAAAAGGTGACAATTCTCTCTCTCTCTCTCTCTCTCTCTCTCTCTCTCTCTCTCACACACACACACACACACACACACACACACACACACACACACACACACACACACACACATTAGATCATGAGATCACGATTTTTCAAATAGATCTTTGATATCTATTTGCATCAATAAAAATTCTCTTCCCCCCCCCCCCCTCTCTCTCTCTCTCTCACACACACACACACACACACACACACACACACACAGTTTTGAGGTGGAGACTTGTCAAGTAGATCTTTGAGATCTCTCTTAGTGAATAAAAAGAGGACACTATAATAACCATTAACTGTGGTGGATTGGTTAGCAAAATTCCATCTTAAAAACCAACTGTTAAATTAAAGACTTGTCAGCTTAGAAATTTGAGATCTGTTAGTGTGTTCCTATGATATTAAAAATTCTCTCTCTCTCTCTCTCTCTCTCTCTCTCTCTCTCTCTCTCTCTCTCACACACACACACACACACACACACACACACACACACACACACACACACACACATGCACACACGTGTGCTATTAGACAAACCCTCAATTACCCTTTTTTTTCCTCCATCAGTATTTCTCTCCCTATGGAAAATTCTAACCCATGAGCAGCTACCACTATTCTCTCTCTCTCTCTCTCTCTCACACACACACACACACACACACACACACACACACACACACACACACACACACACACACACACACACACACAGGCATTCAACCCCGTGATCACCCTTTCTATCTCCCTCCATCAATCTTTCTCTTTTGATGGAAAAATGGAAGCCCGTAAGGAGCTACCACTTCTCTCTCTCTCTCTCTCTCTCTCTCTCTCTCTCTCTCTCACACACACACACACACACACACACACACACACACACTCTCTCTCTCTCTCTCTCTCTCTCTCTCTCTCAAACTTAGGAAATTGTAATTGGAAGCATGCCATACAAATTGTCTCTACAAAAATGTATATGTAATACAATGTTGACAATTGATCCTTGTTGGTATCTTCTCCACTAAGGATATGCTTAGTAAGGATATGCTTAGTTGCAGGGTCTTGATCTCTTTATGTGGAATAAGTTTTCAAGATAAAAAATCCTTCAAGCAATCAATGTCTCTATCTGAAATAAATCTTCAGGAGTGCACGAGCCTCTCCCTCGAGAAAGTAATTGAAATCCTTATCTAGATATCCAAATTCTAATGGTAATATAAATTTTCTCACATCACCTAATCTCCAAGTTCAAAGCTGCATTATGAAATAACACTTTTCATTTCCCTCAAATAAACCACCCTTAGCTTTATTTCAAGCCTCAAAAATACAACTTAGTAGCCAATAGTGTAACCATCTCAATCCAACACAATAGTTCCTCCCTCTTTTGGTGTTCACAACCTTGGGTACTTGAGTTGTAATCAAGACTGTATCAATATATATTAGGATACTTCATCTTTGGCTTTCCATAATCTTTCCCTCGCAGGGATGACATGTCTACAAACTCTAACACTGACACTCTTTTATTTTATGGAGTACATGAAAGCCAAAGTAGAGAGTGCTAGTTGGATAAAACATTTCTCATTGAAAAATGCATAACTCCCTTTTTCCTTGAAATGGTATGTGTTTCTTTAGGAAGGCTGCTAGTTTGCCAAGGAATCTCTCTCTCTCTCTCTCTCTCTCTCTCTCTCTCTCTCTCTCTCTCTCTCTCTCTCTCTCTCTCTCGTTCGTGTCGGTGTCCCATGCAAGGGTATAACAAATTTTTGATAGGTGCACCTCTCCTCTTTGTGCATAGCTTTTGCTTATGTTTGTGAGAGAGTGATTGTGGATGTACTCAGCGTGCATCTTTTCCGTGCCTCTCGTACCCTTCCATTTTGGGTATGTTGAAAACCTCTGTTTACAAAAAGAAATATAGTTTAACATTATGAGAAAGTTGGACTCACTTTTGGGCCTTTCAGTTCTAGAGAGAGAGTGGCGCTCGACGAATGAGGAAGAGGCTTACGTTACGTTGAGAATCGACATTTTGGAGCCAACTTGCTCTTTTAGAAAAAAGGGAGAAAATATTATTTTTGCTCATCAAATTGTACAATTTCACGCTTTCAAATCATAAATGCCATAAATCATACTAACTCTGTACCGAAGAATTTTAGAACTTTCATTGAAGACTCTAGTATCTATGTTCCCGCCCAAATATTACTTTGAGTAGCTCTACTTCCCTCTCAAAACTTTCTTCCCTTTTTCATATTTGCACTAACTTTTTTGTGTATTCTAGTGCACACATGACTACTTCTCGAAGGCCTAGCACTACCATTGACTCTGTTAGCATTTTTAACAGTTATACTACAGATTATCAACCATGAATACCATCTCGAATAACTATCGAAAGTTGGGTACTAGTGCAAACTAGGAGGAGGAAGAGGAGGCAATGCAATGATTTTGTGGAGTCTTTCAAGGGACAAGTTAAAGAGTTTAAAGTGTGTGCACAAAGCAAGTGGGTGAAAGAGGTCCTCATACAACATGCTTTCCAGCATGCAGACTTAAGGTTGCAAACATCTCCTCCAAGTTTTTCGAGGCATCGACCCAACTGTAAGTTATTTTGAGCATCTCACTTAGTGCATGATTATATTGGCAGCCTTTTGGTGCTATTTCTAGCCATAAGGTTAAGTGGTGGATATCATCTTTAAATATTTATCCATTGAATAGGACGGACTAGCAACCAATTGAGAACATAATTTGGATTTTTGATGCTTTCCATGCATTTATTGGTGAGAAAATGTACCGAGGAAGACAACACAAGGAACTTGCAGATAATGGATATTCTTTTATGATATGTCATATTTGAAATCGAGAAATTCCTTTGGTTGGGGTTGTGTAACTCCTTTGCCACTTCCTGTTACCATATACATGTGGTAGTGATGTGTGTGAACACACCAGGACCGCCGGGGCATTTTTTCCCTCTTTAGGAGGTTTTTTCCCCCATGCATTGTATATACGCCCATCACTCTAGGGCTATCTATCTTTCCATTGCATACTAAGTAATACACTCTCTATTGTGTGTCTTGAGATTCCTTCATCTTCTCCAAGCTGTGTGCATTTCTCTGCAACCCTAATTCCAACAATTGGTATCAGAGCAGGTTGTGTCCTCTCGAGCTTAGTCGCCAGCTGCTCCAGCACACGCTTGCTCACTTTATCCGATTTCAGTGAGCTTTGGCTAACGTTCGCACGTCGAAAAAAATTTTGGGCTCATTTCGGCCTCCGTTTCCACTACAAGCAGGTCTGCACAGGCAATTTCGTCATTTAGTGCAGAATTTCTGTCAGTGCTGTTTTCTACATAACAGGTGCCTTACAATATTTTACGGTTTGTGCTATATAGCACGTGTTGTTCCCACTCCGTTTATCCTATTTTCGGACAGTTTTCGCATCAGGTGCAACATTTACCATGGCTGACAACAACAACACAGATGTGTTCAAGATGTTTGCTGCTGAGGACAGGTTGGATGGGGACAACTACCCTATGTGGCCTTATATGATGCAACATGTTCTTGTGTCAAAGGGCGTCTGGAACATTGTGCAGGGCATTGATGTACGTCCTGGTTCTGAGGATGTATGCGATGTTGAGGATGTTGCAGGTCTTGCTCCAAGGATTGCTGCTGTTACAGTTGTTTTGCCTACGATAGAACAATCTCGTTGGGATGTAAAGGATGCGCAGGCTCATGCATTGATTGCATTGTCTGTTAAGCGCACCATTGTTCCTCACATCCATTCAACAAAATCTGCAAAACAAGCTTGGGATATTCTGGCAAGTCTTTATGCAAGCTGCAATGAGGCTAAAATTGCTTTGCTGCGTAAAGAGCTAGAGTTGAAGATTATGCATGAGGAAGATGATATGGACACTTTCCTTGCTAGTGTCAGGGATATCAATGAGCAGCTTATTTTTGTAGGTGAAGTCATTTCAGACAGTTCCCTTGTGCAGACTGTTCTTGACGCCTTACCAGATTCTTACCAGACTTTTGTTAGTACTTGGAGACTTATGACCCAAGGAAATCCAAAAATTGTCAAGTTTGATGCATTATGCACATTGTTGTTGCAAGAGTCACTTTCCAGAAAAAACAAGACTAGACAGTGTGCAGTTGAACAGGCTTTTATTGCTTCTCAAAGAAAGGGTGGTAACAGAAATGCAGCCACTTCTTATGGTTCTGCTGCAAGTGGCAAAACTTCTGTTCCTAATGCTTCTGCTGGCAGCACTTCATCTGGAAATTTTGGTGATAAGGGAAAAAAGAAGATGCGTTGCCATTATTTTAAAGCTAATGATCATTTGATTAAGTCGTGTCCTAAGTTGAAGGCCAAAGAGGCTAAGAAGAAAGAGGGTGGTTCCACTGCAAATGCTGGTTCCACTACAAATGTAGCCATTGTTGAGTCTTTTGCGAAAGTAGACTGTGTTGTGGATGTTGATGCAGAATGGGCTTTTAGCGCAGAGTGCACTTACAATCCTGATGTCCATGATGCATGCTTGTCAGTTGCTATAGATTCACATGTGTGGTATTTCGACAGTGGTGCTACAAAGCACATTACCTCACATCGTGAGTTTTTTACCTCTCTCGAGTCTATCCCTCAATGGGAATTCAGTCACTTGTGCCAACAATGCCTCCTATCTGGTTCAGGGAGTTGGAAAGATTGTGCTTACTGTTGCAAATGGCAGTTCCTTCACACTTGTTGATGCACTTTATGTACATGGGATCAAGAAGAATCTCTTGTCTGTATCCGCACTTGCTAGACTTGGACTTGTAGTCAAATTTGTGGATGACAGATGTACAGTTCATGATCTCAGTTTTGGTGATGAAATTGTTGCATCTGGCCTTTTGTGCCGTGGGCTGTATAAGCTCACTTTGTATGACAAGTGTGGAAAAAATTTTGCAAATGCTGTTGCAGATTCAAGGGCTATTTCAGATGAAACTTTGGCATGCACGTTTTGGTCATCTGAATTTTGCCAGTTTGCTGCGTTTGCAGAAATTTGATATGGTTGCTTCTTTGCCGCCTCTTGAAGCACATGTCAAACATGTTTGTGAAGGCTGTATTTTGGGTAAGATGCAGCGTTCTAAGTTTCCAAAGGATGGTTCAGTTCAGGCCACATGCAGGTTGCAGCTTGTGCATAGTGATGTTTGTGGGCCGATGCAAACTCCGTCCTTGGGCAATTACCTTCACTTCGTGACTTTCATTGATGATTACTCCAGGCATGCATGGGTATTTCCGCTTAAAGCAAAGTCCGAAGTTTTTATGTGCTTCAAAAAATTTCTGGCTATGGCTGAAAATATCTCAAAATGTACTATGGGCACCCTCCGTTCCGATCGAGGGGGGGAGTATATGTCTCATGAATTTAATGCATTTCTGGCTAGTCCTGGGATAAAACACCAATGTATAGTGCCTTATACACCTCAGCAAAATGGTGTTGCTGAGAGGAAAAACAGGTCACTGACGGAAATGGCATGATGTATGGTCAAAAGTCAAGCTTTGCCGCATTCTTTTTGGCTTGAGGCCATCATGTGTGCCACTTATGTACTTAATAGGTGTCCTACAAAAGCTTTGCAGTCTATTACTCCATATGAAGCATGGCATGATAGAAAGCCTTCTATTGAGCACATGCGTGTTTTTGGCTGTTTGGCATATGCTTTGGTGCCACAAACACAACGCAGAAAATTGGATGATAAGGCTGTCAAATGTATTTTTGTTGGTTATAGTGCTGAAAGCAAAGGTTACAGGTTGTATCATCCGCAAACAAAACGTATTGTGGTTTCACGGGATGTAGTGTTTGTGGAAGATTCTGTTCAGCCCTTGTTGTCATGTACTAGAGACAGTAATGTAAGCTCACAAGACATTTATGACACTTTGTTGCCTCTTTTCAGTGGTGGAAATACAAATATAATTTCCAATGACGCAAATGTATAGCCTATGGGGGTTTCTGAAAATGTTACAGATCAGCCTATTACTGATGCAGATGTACATGATGTACTTGATGAGGAAAGGGCTGAAAATGAGCAGGCTAGAGGTATGCCAAAATGGCTGGTGCACACTTTGCGTGACAGTAAATTGGGTGCACCTTTGTCTAGTCATACTCGTTCAGGCTCTCACCATGCATCTTATGCGTCAGATTGTTATTCTTTGGCTGTGTCTAGCTTACATGATGTTGAGGAGCCTCTATCTTTTGATGAAGCACAGAATTCAGAAAATTGGATGGCTTCCATGCAATCAGAATATGATGCACTTATAGAAAATGACACATGGACTTTATGTGATTTGCCTCCTGGCAAAAAGGCCATTGGTACGAAGTGGGTTTACAAGTTGAAATGCAAGCCGGATGGTCAGATCGATCGCCATAAGGCTTGAGGTTTTGCAAAGGGTTATGCACAACAAAAAGACATAGATTATGAAGAGACTTTTGCTCCCACTTGTCGTATGACTACTGTGCGTTTTCTATGTGCATTGGCAGCTTATTTTGGTTGGGATGTACATCAATCAAATATTGTTACTGTTTTCTTGAATGGTGACATATTTGAGGAAGTTTATGTAATGCAGCCTCGCGGTTTTGTCATAAAAGGACAAGAGGACAAAGTGTGCAGATGTAAGAAGGCTTTGTATGGGTTGAAGCAATCTCCTGGTTCTTGGTATGAGAAAGCTGACACTCATTTGGTTAAACGAGGCTTTCGTAACAGTCCAACAGAAAGCACATTGTATGTAAAGCATGAGGGTGATGTACTTCTCATTGTGGTTCTTTATGTCGATGATTTGCTGATCACTGGACCAAATGAGAGACATATTGCTGAATTTAAGGCTGATTTGAATGCTACTTTCAAGATGAAAGATTTGGGGTTGTTGCATCATTACTTGGGTATACAGTTTAAGCAGTGTGATGGTGGTATTGCCTTGTGTCAGAAAAGTTACATAGAGACATTGCTATGTAAATTTGGACTTGAGGATTACAAACCTATTGCCACTCCCATGGAAACAGGTTTGAAGTTGAGTCTACATTGTTGGAATTAGGGTTGCAGAGAAACACACACAGCTTGGAGAAGACGAAGGAAGCTCAAGGCACACAATAGAGAGTGTATTCCTTAGTGTGCAATGGAAAGATAGATAGCCCTAGAGTGATGGGCGTATATACAATGCACGGGGGAAAAAACCTCCTAAAGAGGGAAAAAATGCCCCGGCGGTCCTAGTGTGTTCACACACATCACTACCACATGTATATGGTAACAAATCCCCCCTGGAGTGATGCGGTGAACGAGAGCTGGCACATGAGTAAAGGGAAGTGCCATGCGCTGAGGACAGGATCAGTCCACAAAGGGGAGTAAGCCCAAAGCTTTGCGGAAAGCTTCAAGCTTCTCACGAGACAATGCCTTTGTGAAAAGATCTGCAAGGTTGTCCTGTGTTGGCACATAAGCCAAGCTGATCTCTCCTGCTGAGAGCCTCTCCCTGACATAGTGGTAATGCACCTCAATGTGCTTTGTGCGAGCATGAAAAACTGGGTTCCTCGCAACTGCCAATGCGCTCTGACTGTCAGTGTAGATAGTGTTGGCAGTGTCCTGTCCAACACCCAAGTCAGCCATAAGGCGTCTGAGCCATACACACTCAACCGTAGCTGTGAAGACTGCCCTGTACTCAGCCTCACAACTCGAAGTGGCCACAGTAGGTTGCTTCTTGCTCAACCATGATATACATGAACTGCCAAGCATGAAACAAAAACCACTTGTGGACACTCGCGTGTCAAAACAACCAGCCCAATCTGAGTCCGAAAAAGCATGTAAGTCTGGCGGCAATGATCCCCCCTTGGGATAAAACAAGCCAAGATGTAAAGTGCCACTAAGGTAGCGGAAAATCCTCTTGACAGCCTGCCAATGCTTAGACCCTGGGCTATGCATAAATCTGCTGACCTGCGAGACTGCAAACTGAATATCTGGCCTCGTGTTGCATACATAAATGAGGCAGCCAACAGCAGTTTGGTAAAGAGTGACATCAGCAGGATCGCCAGCATCATGTAGACTCAACTTCAAACCTGTTTCCATGGGAGTGGCAATAGGTTTGCAATCCTCAAGTCCAAACTTACATAGCAATGTCTCTATGTAACTTTTCTGACACAAGGCAATACCACCATCACACTGCTTAAACTGTATACCCAAGTAATGATGCAACAGCCCCAAATCTTTCATCTTGAAAGTAGCATTCAAATCAGCCTTAAATTCAGCAATATGTCTCTCATTTGGTCCAGTGATCAGCAAATCATCAACATAAAGAACCACAATGAGAAATACATCATCCTCACGCTTTACATACAATGTGCTTTCTGTTGGACTGTTACGAAAGCCTCGTTTAACCAAATGAGTGTCAGCTTTCTCATACCAAGCACGAGGAGATTGCTTCAACCCATACAAAGCCTTCTTACATTTGCACACTTTGTCCTCTTGTCCTTTTATGACAAAACCGCGAGGCTGCGTTACATAAACTTCCTCAAATATGTCACCATTCAAGAAAGCAGTAACAATGTCTGATTGATGTACATCCCAACCAAAATGAGCTGCCAATGCACATAGAAAACGCACAGTAGTCATACGACAAGTGGGAGCAAAAGTCTCTTCATAATCTATGCCTTTTTGTTGTGCATAACCCTTTGCAACAAGTCGAGCCTTATGGCGATCGATCTCACCATCCGGCTTGCGTTTCAACTTGTAAACCCACTTCGTACCAATGGCCTTTTTGCCAGGAGGCAAATCACATAAAGTCCATGTGTCATTCTCTATAAGTGCATCATATTCTGATTTCATGGCAGCAATCCAATTTTCTGAATTCTGTGCTTCATCAAAAGACAGAGGCTCCTCAACATCATGTAAACTAGACACAGCCAAAGCATAACAATCTGATGCATAAGATGCATGGCGAGAGCCTGAACGAGTACGACTAGATAAAGGTGCATCCAATTTACTGTCACGCAAAGTGTGCACCAGCCATTTTGGCATACCTCTAGCCTGCTCATTTTCAGCCCTTTCCTCATCAAGTACATCATGTACATCTGCATCAGTAATAGGCTGTTCTAAAACATTTTCAGAAACCCCCATAGGCTGTACATTTGCCTCATTGGAACTTACATTCGTATTTCCACCACTGAAAAGAGGCAACAAAGTGTCATAAATGTCCTGTGAGCTTACATTACTGTCTCTAGTACATGACAGCAAGGGTTGAACAGAATCTTCCACAAACACTACATCCCGTGAAACCAAAATACGTTTTGTTTGCGGGTGATACAACCTGTAACCTTTGCTTTCAGCACTATAACCAACAAAAATACATTTGACAGCCTTATCATCCAATTTTCTGCGCTGCACTTGTGGCACCAAAGCATATGCCAAACAGCCAAAAACACGCATGTGCTCAATAGAAGGTTTTCTATCATGCCATGCTTCATATGGAGTAATAGACTGCAAAGCTTTCGTAGGACACCTGTTAAGTACATAGGTGGCACACATGATGGCCTCAAGCCAAAAAGAATGCGGCAAAGCTTGACTTTTGACCATACATCGTGCCATTTCCGTTAGTGACCTGTTTTTCCTCTCAGCAACACCATTTTGCTGAGGTGTATAAGGCACTGTACATTGGTGTTTTATCCCACGACTAGCCAGAAATGCATTAAATTCATGAGACATATACTCCCCCCCTCGATCGGAACGGAGGGTGCCCATAGTACATTTTGAGACATTTTCAGCCATAGCCAAAAATTGTTTGAAGCACATAAAAACTTCGGACTTCGCTTTAAGTGGAAATACCCACGCATGCCTGGAGTAATCATCAATGAAAGTCACGAAGTACAGGTAATTGCCCAAGGACGGAGTTTGCATGGGCCCACAAACATCACTATGCACAAGCTGCAACCTGCATGTGGCCCTAACTGAACCATCCTTTGGAAACTTAGAACGCTGCATTTTACCCAGAATACAGCCTTCACAAACATGTTTGATAGGTGCTTCAAGAGGCGGCAAAGAAGCAACCATATCAGATTTCTGCAAACGCAGCAAACTGGCAAAATTCAGATGACCAAAACGTGCATGCCAAAGTTTTGCATCTGAAATAGCCCTTGAATCTGCAACAGCATTTGCAAAATTTTGTCCACACTTGTCATACAAAGTGAGCTTATACAGCCCACGGCACAAAAGCCCAGATGCAACAATTACATCACCAAAACTGAGATCATGAACTGTACATCTGTCATCCACAAATTTGACTACAAGTCCAAGTCTAGCAAGTGCGGATACAGACAATAGATTCTTCTTGATCCCAGGTACATAAAGTGCATCAACAAGTGTGAAGGAACTGCCATTAGCAGCAGTGAGCACAATCTTTCCAACTCCCTGAACTGGATAAGAGGCGTTGTTGGCACAAGTGACTGAATTCCCATGAGGGACAGACTCGAGAGAGGTAAACAATTCACGATGTGAGGTAATGTGCTTTGTAGCACCACTGTCGAAATACCACACATGTGAATCTGCAGCAACTGACAAGCATGCATCATGGACAGTAGGATTGTAAGTGCACTCTGCGCTAAAAGCCCATTCTGCATCAACATCAGCATCAAAATCTCCTTTCACAGAAGACTCAACAATGGCTGCATTTGTAGCGGAACCAGCATTTGCAGTGGAACCACCCTCTTTCTTCTTAGCCTCTTTGGCCTTCAACTTAGGACACGACTTGATCAAGTGATCATTGGCTTTACAATAATGGCAACGCATCTTCTTTTTGCCCTTATCACCAGAATTTCCAGACGAAGTGCTGCCAGCAGAAGCATTAGGAACAGAATTTTTGCCACTCGCAGCAGAACCATAAGAAGTGGCTGCATTACTGTTACCACCCTTTCTTTGAGAAGCAATAAAAGCCTGTTCAACTGCACGCTGCCTAGTCCTGTTTTTTCTAGAAAGTGACTCTTGCAACAGCAATGTGCATAATGCATCAAACTTGACAGCTTCAGGATTTCCTTGGGTCATCAGTCTCCAAGTACTAGCAAAAGTCTGGTAGGAATCTGGTAAGGCATCAAGAACAGTCTGCACAAGGGAACTGTCAGAAATGACTTCACCTGCAGAAATGAGTTGCTCATTGATATCCTTGACACTAGCAAGGAAAGTGTCCATATCATCCTCCTCATGCATAATCTTCGACTCTAGCTCTTTACGCAGCAAAGCAATTTTAGCCTCATTGCGGCTTGCATAAAGACCTGCTAGAATATCCCAAGCCTGTTTTGCAGATTTTGCTGAACGGATGTGAGGAATAATGGTGCGCTTCACAGACAACGCAATCAATGCATGAGCCTGCGCATCCTTAACATCCCAACGAGCTTGTTCTGCTGTAGGCAAAACAACTCTAACAGCTGCAATCCTTGCAGCAAGACCTGCAACATCCTCAATATCGCCTACATCTTCAGAACCAGGACGTACATCAATGCCCTGCACAATGTTCCAGACACCTTTTGACACAAGAACGTGTTGCATCATATAAGCCCACATAGGGTAGTTGTCCCCATCCAACCTGTCCTCAGCAGCAAACATCTTGAACACATCTGTGTTGTTGTTGTCAGCCATGGTAAATGCTGCACCTGATGTGAAAACTGCCCGAAAATAGGAGAAATGGAGCGGGAACAACTTGTGCTATATAGCACAAACCGTAGAAGACTATAAGGCACCTGTTATGCAGAAAACGGCACTGACAGAATATCTGCACAAAATGACGAAATAGCCTGTGCAGTACTGCCCGTAGTGGAAACGGAGGCCGAAATGAGCCCAAATCAAAATTCTGAGCAGACCTGCGAACGCTTGCCAAAGCTCACTGAAATCGGAGAAAGTGAGCAGGCGTGTGCTGGAGCAGCTGGCGACTAAGCCCGGGAGGACGTGACCTGCTCTGATACCAATTGTTGGAATTAGGGTTGCAGAGAAACACACACAGCTTGGAGAAGACGAAGGAAGCTCAAGGCACACAATAGAGAGTGTATTCCTTAGTGTGCAATGGAAAGATAGATAGCCCTAGAGTGATGGGCGTATATACAATGCACGGGGGAAAAAACCTCCTAAAGAGGGAAAAAATGCCCCGGCGGTCCTAGTGTGTTCACACACATCACTACCACATGTATATGGTAACAAATACATGATGCTGACATTCATAGAGGGAGATCATTGACTTCTTTAGAGCAAAGACTTGGCAATCAAATGAGAAAGCTTCACAACAAACTTCAAAGCCTATCTATACCAGAGGTATAGGTGTAAACATAACCAATGAGCTCAGGAGAGATAGATTCCCACGTGTACAAGGGCAACCATGTCACCGACGGAGGTCGATCAGAGGATTAGGGCTATTCTAGCATGACATGGGAGACATCCAGTACAGCTATTTACAGAGGTGGACATTGACTATGCTCTTTTTAGCTGATCCAATACTTTATGGAATGACTCCTGATGCTAGACATCTGCCGGCATTGATGATGATGATGATTTTAGTTTTTCACTTTACTTCGTTTTTACTTTTTACCTAGACATTGTATTAGATCGACCAAGATTGTATCACTTTGGTCTCATAGGTCATTGTGGCCTATTGAAGATGTTTAATCTAACATTTCATTTCTCTCTCTCTCTCTCTCTCTCTCTCTCTCTCTATATATATATATATATATATATATATATATATATATATATAGACACACACACACACACACACACACACACACACACACACACACACACATATGAAGACTTGTATGACAGAGCTTTCTGCCGCTGCTGAAGTGCAAGGGCTATGGAGGCAAAAAACTGTAAGGCGTGCAAAGCAGAGAACACTAAGCAACTTAGCTTCCCCTAGGCTCGGCCCGATTTCCTATCAGTACAGATGAGTGAGGTATAAGAATGGCAAGCAAAAGAATTTTCTTGCTGGGAAAAGACATGAAAAGCAAGATACAGAGGTGGGCACAACTCTCCCTCTCTTTCCGTCTCTCTCATTAATAACACAGGGACCTGCCCCTAACTGGTGCTGCGCCGGCACGGGAGGGTTAAGGGCAGAAAACATGCTCTCCCTCTCTCTCTTTGTAGTCTCTCTCCTTTGGGCCGCAAGCTGCAGCAGCTCCAAATGGGAACAGGTTGAAGGATGTCTTTTAGGGGAGCTGGAGCAACTGCTCCTTGTGTAACCTGCTCGACTACAATCTGCTTGGTGCAAGCTGCTATAGCTCCAATTGGGGACAAGCTGAAGGACGGGTTTTACGGGAGCTGAAGTAGCAGCCCCTTGTGTAACCTGCTCGGCGCTAGTCCATACGCGTTGGCATGGGACCATAAGGGATAGACACACGAAGCTGAAGTGCAGTGTGATTGCCCCTATAATAATGATGGGACCTATCCCTAACTAGTACCTTACTGACAGGAGTGTTAAGGGATGCTCTCGATATTAACATTTTTTATCAAACAAATAAGCGAAAGCATTCAAGGGTTGATAAAATGTAAACTTGATGCAACTCTTGGTTCTGTATTAGGAAACATGCACACAACACAGAGCCATCATTCAAATTTAGAATAGAAGTGTATGGTTTAAGGAAAGTGTCTTCATTCATAAAGTCATCAATAAAACAAACCAAATTAGTAGTGCCTTTGGAACAAAGAAGCAAACTAAGCACCAAGTGGGACTTGGCCCTACTCGATAGCGCATTGGTGCATCTTTCATGGGACACTACCCTAACTGCTCCCGCATTGGCGCGGTACAGTTTAGGGTATAGTCTCATTTTTTCTATAGTCAAACATTGAATAGGAACAACAACAACAGGTGTGGAGCAAACCCAGTAGTAACTTGGCTTGACGGAATCATCTCACTCACTTCAATGCTCTTTTTGTTTTGGATATTGCAGAGGTGAGCGTGTCAAAGCATGAAGGAAGGCTTAGGTGTGGTAGATAAAGGAATATATGTGATGTTAATTGGGAACTCATTAGCTTTATTTGGATTTATTGTGAAATCTTTAGCTCTTTTTTGTAAAATGGGATCATGCCATAACTGGTTCTGCACCGATGCAGTATGCTCAATGGTCATAATGGATTGGGAAGTTTGATGATGTGGGATGACAAGCACACCAAATGGAGCACAATTGGGACAATTGGAAACATGCCATAATTGATCCTGCATTGGTGCGGTATGCTCAATAGCCTTGTCCACAAAGATAGGAAATGCAATGGATTGAGAAGTTTGACAATGTAGTTTGACAATTGTGATGTAAATGATCGGTGTCTCATTATGAGGTTGCTAAATCTTAGTGATTAATATTTGACCGAAATAGATATATAGGTGGGTGTTTGCAAAATCCAAAGATAATTTGCTACAAAAGCTTACGAGTGTGCTTTTGATACCCAACATGTCTCCCTTGAGCATGATAATTGTAGGTTTGGCAGCGTGTATGGCTCCTTCTTTGCATACAATCCCATAAGTTCTATTATGGTTTGCATATGGGTAGATGCAAAAGGTCAAAGGAATATATGGTGCTAGTGCTATATATGATTTTATCCTCATAGAAATATAATCCTCTCTCTGATTATGAATTTTTTTAGCACTTGTTAATTGGATTCTTCTAGTTCACGATAAATTGAAACTCTTTTTCATAATGTGTTGTCACAAAATGGATTTGAGTTGGGGAGTGTATTCAAAAAATGAAGGGAACGTCCTTCAAAAATTAATCTCATCTTTCTTGAAATTGCTAGACAGTAAATATCCTTACCATCATTCTCATAAAATTAACCTTTTAGGACACTGCCCACAACTATCCCACATTCACGCAGGACAATTTATAGCAATGTCCCAAAGCTGAACCATGAGAATGATGAAAGAATGTCTAATGGTAATTAATATTTTTTCTTTGCTTCTACAAAGAGGCCATTGATATTATTGTTATTCAGTTTCTATCTTTAGTATCATGTTCAAATAATTACCCTTTCGGGACGCTCTCCTACACTATCTTGATTATAATTGGATATATAAGGCATATGTAATTGAAAGTTTGTTGGGTATTACTTTTAAAATTATTGCCTTAACTTAACTCATAAAGATTTACCAATCTCGCTATTGATTTTTAAATAGACTACGGTGTGAAAATATTGACCGCTGGGTCAACAACACAACATAACTCAAGTTTCGTACCAAAGTCTTATCTTTTGCGAGTTATGAAATGATGCGGATTATGGCTATAAACGTCATTTGTAATGAGTAGTTATTCTAGTTTCAGAAGCCGGGGTGCAATGGCACTTCCAGATTGTAAATACAAAGCCATTTGACCCTTTCAGCCCCATTTTTGGTTAAACCTAAGGTAGCCTTAGTATATAAGGTACCTAGGTCATTTTGTAAGAGACTTTTTTTCATAATAAAAAACTTAGCGCTGCCGTCTACTGTGTGTGAGAGAGAAAGAGAGTGAGCGTGAGTTTTATCCTCTTGCTACGCCCGGCTCGCTCAACACATTGGAGATATGAGTGCACCATTGTTGTAGGCTCGAGGAGAGCTACGCGACGATGCCAAGCATTCCACGCGAGACGAAGCGCACACGTCGACGCATCTACGAGCTATTTGTGGCCGTAAGTGTATCAAACGATGTCTGTTTTCTGCGTGCTAGTAGTCTATAGAATCGTGGCGACATAAGCTACGCATATGTACTCATAAATTTCAGTTTTGGGCACTTTCAAAATTCTGCTCAGTCATCCTACGCGTTTTCTGCAGACGGGTTTAGAGTGAGGGTTTTGAGTGTAGAAGCTTAGGGATAGGTGTATCCTAGTGAGGGGATGGTGTTCCTTAAGTTTCGTATGAATCTGGCATGATTAGGTGAGTTACCTTTCGTATGTGTGTATGTGGCTAGGTGGTGTAGTTGAGAGCAGTGAGGTTCTTGATTGTGGTTTAGTTGGCTTTCCTGAATGTTGTATGTGTAGGATGGTCTCAGCCTGACAAGCTTAAGAGATTTCCTCTGTGTGCCTATCGTGTCATTTGTGTCCTCGATTGACATTATGTTGATCTAGGTAGTGTTTGCATGCACTTCATGGGTGTGTGAGTCGCTCCCGTCCAACATTGGCGCCGCTGCCGGGGACACAAGGACCTAAGTAGGTTTCCTACTAACACTCGTGTGATGGTTGCTTGATTTAGTTTCGGCTAAAGAAAGCGTTTTTGTTAAGTGGATCCGGAAGAGGATATTCCGCGATCAAGTGGATATCCAGGAAGCGTGTGTCTTGCCGAGGGTCTGCGACTAGATAGGTTTAGTTAGGATCTGGGGATTAGAGTAGTTGTTGGTGGTCGAGTGATTTGTGAGGTGATAAAAGCGTTTACATCCGTGTGTGGCAGTGAAGCGTTTTTCTACTCATATATGCAAAACCCCATATGATTTGTAGGAGTAGCTTTAGGTAAGTGATCCGATTCTGATCTAGAGCTATTCATCACTGAATTATTTGCTAAAGTGCTTGATTGCATTTGAAATCACGGAAAAGTATGCTTTTGAGGGTAAAAATGCATTAAACAAGTTTTTGTGGATGTTTTTTTATGACTGACTGATGCTGTGCATATAAAAGAGCATTTGCAAGGGTTCTGTGAAGAAAACCTGCAATTCTGTAAACATAGACATCCTACGTGTAGGATGTCTCAAGGGGGTTCTGGAGACCAAATTTGAAAATTCTTACTGCGCCAGTGGGTTCAGAGGGTAGGTTTTACCTTAGGAGCATATTGACTTGGGTGTTTTTCCCTATTTTTGTTGACCAAAAGGCGAAGTCAGAAAATGTAAAATTTCAGAAAAGGCTTAAATTGAGTGATTTTTGCATGTTTTTGCAATTGTGAAGCATACTTGCATTTGCTGAGAGCATAAGGAAGCATCAGGGACACTTTAGTCTGAAAAAATCAGCAGTAGACATCCTACGCGTAGGATGTCTACAGGGTGATCTGGGCACTTTTTTGAAAATCTGAGGTTACCAGTGTGTTTATAAGGTAGGTTTTACCCTATTTTCACTTGGAAACCAAATTTTGACAGATCAAAGCCAAAAGACGAGAATTGCCAGGCATCCTACCCAAATTGTGTCCAAGGCCTAATTTTGAGACCAAACCATAGGATGACTCCAAAGGCATGTTATAAATGTTGTATTGAGTGCATGTGATCAATTTCATCTCATTTGGGTCAGTGAAAGTGAAGATTGAACAGACTTTAGCATTTTGACTAAAAAAGGCAAGGATAGCTAGTTTTGGGGTCTTTTGACATCCAAATTAAAATCTAAGCATACCATTGGGTTGCTGAGCACTAGGAGAATCTTGGGATCAAGTTTGGACAAAATCTGAGCAGTTAGACATCCTACGCGTAGGATGTCTCCAGCTTGATTTAGGACTCCAAACCAACCTATGAGCACACCACTATGATCAGCACATCAAGGAGAAGCTGGGGTGAAAATTTCAAGTCATTCTGAGCAAAAAGACATCCTACGCGTAGGATGTCTCAAGGCCATTTTTAGGTCCAAATGAAATTCTGAGCATACCATTGTGTTGCTGGACTCAAGGGGAGTCTCTGGACCAAATTTTGTTAAATTCTGAGCATATAGACATCCTACGCGTAGGATGTCTCTAGGCCAGTTTTAGGGTCCAACTGTACTTTTGACCATAGAGGAGTGTTCACAGTGTCACAGAGATCCCAAATCTTCTTTCAAAATTGAATTTGGACTCATTTTGACCATTCTAAATTGCAATTCACTGTTTTGGCCATAACTTTCACAAATGGTATCGGATCGGAAAAGTTTTTATATCAAAACGTAGCCTGAGAGCGGCTCTACAGATCTTAGAGCAAAACATGAACTGTATGTATGCCGACGGCAACCATTTAGTTCAACTTTGAAAAAAACGTTGTTTGAGGCCTCAAAATACATCCGCAAGTTAGGGGTGTCTAAAAGCGACAATTTGCGAGAATTGTGACGAAACGGTTACGGTTTTGGACATAGTTTCGACTTTCCCCTAACCAAAGCACTTGAACACAGTGGACTAAGTCTACTTGAACCAAGGAAAAGCTCTTAAGCCTATAAATCATGTCTACCCTAGATTCAAACGCAGCTTACACAAGCTTGGAGATCCCGACGATAGAGGAATATCCTCCCACAATGGATCTTCCAAACTTGCAATTGATAAAGATCCATCTTGTTGAGAGAGTTTGAATGATTGGTCATGAGAGTGAAGGACTATATAGATACATTGACAACAATGAGGTCAATCTTTATAGGTGCTCAGATCCATACCTGGAAGAGATAACGGATTACAAGCTCTTATATGTCTATACATACGGAGTCGACTGTCAATGGAGATCTATAGTTGTCGACAAGTATGGACGAGAATACAGAGTTGTAAAAAGCACAAATCCACAGACTGTACTAGAAAGAGGTGGATATTTGGTCAATGAAGGACCACAAATGCCTCCACCAAACACGAGAATTCCGATAGGAATTCCAAGAAGAGAGCCACCAGGATTCCCTTCAAGAGCGATAACCAGAGAAGGATTGGGAGAGTCTCTGGTTAGACTTGTAGACAATCGACGAGTTAGACCATCCCAAGTCCAGAAATGGGTAAACAGAAAATAATCCGGAGATAAAGATCCGAGAGATCACGTAACGGCTTTTAAAAGAGTGATTAGAGCAGAGGAAGTTTCAGATTTTGCGACACAGTTTGCGGGATTGGGATTGACTCTAGAAGACGATGCAGCTACATGGTTAGACTCGGTGGAAAAATGGGATTTTGAGACCCTAGATGAGCTGTTTGAGGAGTTTATTAAAGAATTCTTGCCAAAAGGCATTGCTCACAACACGGTCTCGCAAATCCATAGATTCAAACAAAAAGAGGATGAATCAGTACGCAAAGCATCATTACGGCTCAAGAGATATGTTAAGCTCTGTCCGAGAGCGGAATTACCTATGCAAGCACGAATGATGCTGATCTTTATCTAGGGAATGAAACATGCAGGCCTTCAGAAGGATCTGCATATAATAAGGAGGATGACGCTAAACGAGTTGATCAAAGAAGCTCTTTATCTAGTGGATAACTGTGAGGCATACAAAGAAAAGGACTTAAAGAGTCAAGGAGATGACACATCCTCTCAGCACAGTGTTTCACAAATAAGTGAGTCCATTGCCAAGCCAACGGCACCTATTGATCAAGAAAATCTTATCGACGACTTGGTCAAGAGGTTGATTCCTCTTGTAAGGTCTGATTCGGGAGAGCCGAAGTGGTGTGAAATTGAGAGAAAATGGACGAACCAGACGGGGGAAGAGTGCTATTATAGCATGGAAAACGCTAGGGAGAGGTATGTACAACCTGTTCCAGAAGCACCTACTTCACCTAGATACATTACGGGGAATGCGCCAGGACCAGTAGGAGTTTTAAGGCCACAACTTGTCTTAGGACAACAACCTCCACTGCCAGGTGCTAGAATGCCGGTAGACATGAGATACATGCCAATGATGGAAGCATCAAATAAACCAACGCTAGTACTAGCTACAATGTGGTATAGCAACCAAAGTGAGTATTACCCTTCGAAGCAACAAAATGTGAGAGAAACACATGGAGTGGTGAGGCCGGTACAACCTCTTCCTCCTGGGTTTCAGTCAAAAGAAAGAAGGTATGAAATGGACAAAAGTAAATTTCAATTCATTGCAAATAGCAGCTTATCTAGGTCAAAGCTTGCTTATAGCCAAGAGGAAATGCTAAAAGAATCTCCTCAACCAGAGACAGATTGTCACAAGAGTCGTGACAACCACTTGGTCAAACAATCTCCTCATACGGAGATCACTGAAGTAAATGCCTATTGTCTTGAGTGTGGCATCACGCACTTGATCCCCGATTGCCCGAAAAAACCAAACCAAATCAGAAAAATCAGGACAAATGTATTAGGGATTGTTCAGCTACCTAATAGCTCAGAAAATGAAAATGTCGTACGAGTTCAAGTGGTTACGAGAGCACAAGCTCAAAAGAAAGCTAATGAGAATCCAGAGACAGAGAACACGAAAAGTGACACGAGTCCAAAGACAGATGATGGACCAAAGACAGACGCACCTAGTCAGAAAAGCAAGAGCAAACAAAATAGTTGGAAAGCTAGAAAGACTAGGATGAAAGCACGCAAGGAACGAGAGAAAAAATCCCTAGCTGAGAAGCTTACCGAAGCTGAGGAGAAGATAAAACAACATGAGGAAAAGGAGGCACCTTCTCTTACATAGATGGTTAAACCTCTAGAAGAACCATCCACGGATGAGAAACCAAGAAGTGCTAGTTCAAGAGGATCTGTGTTGGCAGAGAAGGTTAATGAAACATTAGATGCCCTCTTGAAAGCCTATGATGTGAGGCTCAAAAACAACCAAACCCAAGAACACAGGTGGATGACATATCCCTATGCAGAACTAGAAAAGCAAAGGTTTGAAATTTGCCAGAAAATGATTTAAATAGCCCAAGCTTTACTAGAACCACCAGTTGCAAAACCTGAGGATGTGATCCGTGTCATGCCTACACAAGTAATCCCACCAAACTAGGAACTAAAAGAGCCAGATTCTAGTCATGAGCACAGACCAAACCTCAAAGACCCAGCATTAAAACCAAGGATAGTACTGAATACCACAGATAACTCTTCCGAGGGATTTCACCAAGCTATACCTGAGGATTTTAAAGAGATAGATGGTCTTGACGAATTGTGGAAACAAGTCAAAGAGGCCAATGAAGCCGATGACCTAAGAAGACGAGTAGACAAGACTGGTGATGAACGAGGAGTGTTTCTACCACCAATAGAGGAATTTGAGACTGGATCTCAAATGAATCTAGACGTGCAATCGTATTGGGGCGACAAAGGATCTGTACAATCTATGGGTAGTCAACCCCATTCGCTAAGAACACTACCGTCCTACATGGGACAGTACGAGACCAAGTCAGATGTGGTTGCAGTCACCATCACAGATACTGTCTCCCAACAAGGCCATCGATTCAAAGGGGCTAGTAGATATTCTATCTACCCCAGTCACCTGTACAATAATGTTAGCCGAGTTGCTCAGAATAAGACCAAACATGTGGGCTAATGTGGGTAAATGTCTAGAGAAGGTTGGTGTAAAAACCCCAATGACTCAAATCGAGGAAGGCATCAAAGAGCTTGAAATGCCTCAACTAAATACTAGGCCAGTGCCATTAAACAAGGTAGGCGAGTATTACGAGGGAGAAGATGGAAACACCACCCTTCCTATGGAATTCAATGGTGTAAAAACCATGGCAATCCTTGACAGTGGAGCTGGTGTGGCCATTGCAACCAAAGAGGTTTGGAAAAAATGGGGAAAACCTACCTTGATATCCACACGAATGACCCTGCAGCTTGCAGACGAACACAAGGAAAAGCCCCTAGGACTGCTAGAAAAAGTACTTGTTACTTCTTGTGGCATTGAATATGAACACACTTTTGCTGTTGTTGACTTTGGCAAGAAGAACAACTATGACATCATTCTGGGAAGACCATTCATGCGACAATTGAAAATGGTCTAAGATTGGGGTTATGACCATATATACCTGAGACATATGGAAACCATAACAAAGATAAACTTGAGGGACCATAGCTATAGGGATGTGACGAGAACACCGGTTGAGGAGTTTGATTCCACCACAGTTGCAGGATCAGAACTTCCAGCTTGGTTAGGTAAGCCTAAAGAACTGTGGATGTGTGGAGCTTCACAATGTGGTAGCTTGAAACGTGAGGAATGTATCCTAGAGCGTGTTATAGAGGATATGGACTATATCCCAGAACCATTTCCTGAAGAAGAGTTAGAGCCTTTTGGATGGGAACACATCTTGGCTACTCTGGACGTGTGCGCCATGGAGGATGCTCCCACAACAAAGTTTTGTGATGAAAATGGCTATGATGTCGTTCCTTATTTTGCAGTGAGTGTAATCCAGGAAAACGAAGAGAACCAGACATCAACAAGCTCTTGAAATAAGGAGCAAACAAAGAAATGTGGAGAATCAAAAGATGAAGAAGATGACGAGTTCTATGACTCTGTAGAACACTTCAAGCTTCAAGAAGATCAACGACCCGGGAATCAATGTCATCGCTACACGAATAAAGTGCATCAAAAGTGGATTCCAAAGTCCTCGGTGAAGACACAGCCACCACAAGCATCCTCATATATGGCTCCTAATAAGGATGCAAAGACTTAGCTAGGAGGAATACGACCAGAGCAACAAGCTAAGAATGCTCTAATCAATGGGCTAGAAAAGTCCTCCAAGAAACTACCACCCACGAGCAAACAGACAGTAACTTTCCACTACCAGCCAAAAAATCAAGGGAAAGTACAAGAAGTCAACCTTGCTGAGGATAGTAGCGATAGTGATGAATCTAACGACATCCCCTATCATCAACTCAGGCCATCACTATCACCAACCCCTTCGCCAAAAAGCTCGACAAATCTGGATACCAAAAAGCCAGATCGGCCAAAAACAGATATGGATCAAGAAGAAAAAGATCTCTAATGACAAATCACAAGATCCAGCACCAAAACAAAATCAAGGAAAGAGTGCACGAACGGGTAAGAATATCACAAAGTCGCAAGCTTTCACAACTCAGGTTTGGGCTCCAAAGAAGTTGATTCAAGCACAAAAAACTCACGAATTCATTTGGATTCCAAAACAACCACAGTATCAACTTTCAAAGCCTAAATCCCGTCCCCAACCAAGGGTACAAGGGCTGAAGCAAAGACCACTCTTGACTCACACAACAAAAAGGTGGATCCCAAAGAGGTCTCTTCAAACACAAACAAAGCACGGACAAGTATGGGTTCCCAAATGAGCGTCAGCAACGAAACAGCCAAGAAACGCAAAGAAATGGGTCCCAAAGAAGAACAACAAAACTGCTGTCAGTGCATCGCCGCTTGAATTCTTACAATTCTTCCTACGATTACAGTACAGTTAGAAGAGGGCAAGTCGCTTCAATCAAGCAACGATACAGGGGCTTCAAAGACCATTACATTGCTTAGAATAGGAAGCCTCGCCAACAAATGCCAATAAGCAAATGGCTTATACCCACATCTTGCACAACATAAATCTTTTCCATGCATTGACTGTGTATGCATAATAGGGCTACATTACAAGGCCTACATAGGCATAACTTTTAATTGCCCAAGCACAACACATACCCTTTGCGATACCCTGTCATAAAGGATGACTCCAAATAGGAAGGGGGGAGGCATTCTGAATGCGGACCGAACATTATGACTATAAGAGGGCAATGTTTTGTGAGATGCATTGAATTTTTGCGTTTTATTGTGATAATTTTTTGACGAAATTTAGAGTATATGCCCTCATAGTAGTGTTACAGAGGAGTACGGGGACAAAATCCATATATGAGCCCCTAGGGACATGTGTATAGTGTACATAGCATTTAGATTTCTATTTGAATGATTTTTCTTTTGTTAAGTTGTTTTAAGATTTTCTTTGTTTATTATTAAGAAAAAATAAAAAAATCCATAATCCACATGAAGAAAAGACTGACGAGAGGCCTGAGCCTACAAAGAGAAGAAGGTACAGGGAAACGATGAAACTTCACGAAGTATGTCTCAGCAGCCACTACAACAGCCGAAGAACTTGTCACAAAGCAGTGTCAACATGCAACCGACAAGTCATACAAGTCAGAGTCGAGTAGCTACGCCACAAAATGAGTGAGGTGTTAGTCCCAAAGCTTCAAGTAATATTCTCTGTGGTCTAAGCGTCGTAGCTATTCTAGGTACTGCTCAAGCTGGAAGAGTTGAGCATATTTACGTTGTGTCGCTCATGCTGGTATAGGTGAGCAAAAGAGTCGAAGTCTAAGTACTTAAGTCTGGTGAAGTGAAGGAGAAGGTCCAAAAAACACTCACGTACTGAGCACAGTGAGATATGAGTGGAGAAACTTCTACATCGACAACCCTTCTTGGAAATGTGGAAGCTATTGAGACATCTTTTGATGTCACATGTGCTACATTTATTCCTCGAAACACCCATCATCTCCTTCTTTCACATTGCATGCTTTTGTTGACAAATTTCTCATATGCATATAGAGTGTCCCATAATTGGCACTTGCATCAGGAACTCTTTTCGTGTTTCACCCAAGCACTCACCTTTTATGAACATGTACTTCACGTTCAACTGCTCAACTCCAATAAGAGCGTATACCAAAGGCATTTTTTTTCCCACCGGGTTTGTTCCCTTTGGTCATCCAGGTTTTAGACCCTAATTAAAGACACCTATAACCATCATCTTGTACATATTCCTTCTACATCAACAATAAGGAAATGCTACTCAAATCAATTGACAAATGAATTGGATCACCAATTTCAAATCATAGCATACTTCTCCTCAAAGGCGAGTCGAAGAATGGCCTACAATGACAAAGCTGCAGACAACACTAACAACATGATTGCACAGGAACAAAGAAGTCCCCAATGAAGAAGAGAAAACATAAAAGTAATCAGAGGATCTCAAAAGATGAATGGTTATGATGATAGATGTCCGCTCTAATGGATCATAGTTCTTGTTATGGTTCGACAAAGTTACAAGCAGTGCAGCAGATGAAGCCAAAACAACAGCAAAGTGTTGACCGCTGGGTCAACAACACAACATAACTCAAGAACAAAGAAGTCCTCAATGACAAAGAGCAGACATAAGGGTAATCAGAGAATCTCAAAAGCTTGCCCTTGATAATTCGTATCGAATGCTCGGCAGGGTTTTGAACCTCAAATTAGAATAATTAAGTCCTGGATTCGGCCTGATAGACAGACTTTGCATTGGAGTGCAACTTGGCCTAAAGAAGTTAAGGGTTTAGCCATACAATTTCTACAAAATCCTTACAAAGTTGTCATTGGCTCACAAGATCAGAAAGCCAATCACTCAATTCTACAGATTGTAGAAGTTGTTTCTGAGAATCACAAATACTCCGAATTCACAGATTTGCTGGAGCAAATGATGGATGGAGCTTTCTCTATCCATGATGATAAGAGTCAAGTTAAACGACATTGGGTTCTTTTTGAATTTAGATCTGGCAGTAGACCTATAATGACAGAAACAACTGCTGTAGCTCGGAGCGTGGATGTGAAAGATATAAAGTTCGTCATCAATTTTGATTTTCCTGAATCATGTGAAGACTATGTACATCGGATTGGACGAACAAGACAAGCTACTGCAAAGGGTATAGTCTATACTTTCTTTACAACAACAAAACAACAGCAAAGACAACATCACCATCGACAATCAGGTCATCTCGGGGACGACACGAATGCGGAAGGGGGGAATGTTGACCGCTGGGTCAACAACACAACATAACTCAAGTTTCGTACCAAAGTCTTATCTTTTGCGAGTTATGAAATGCTGCGGATTATGGCTATAAACGTCATTTGTAATGAGTAGTTATTCTAGTTTCAGAAGTCGGGGTGCAATGGCACTTCCAGATTGTAAATACAAAGCCATTTGACCCTTTCAGCCCCATTTTTGGTTAAACCTAAGGTAGCCTTAGTATATAAGGTACCTAGGTCATTTTGTAAGAGACTTTTTTTTCATAATCAAAAAACTTAGCGCTGCCGTCTACTGTGTGTGAGAGAGAAAGAGAGTGAGCGTGAGTTTTATCCTCTCGCTACGCCCGGCTCGCTCAACACATTGGAGATCTGACTGCACCATTGTTGTAGGCTCGAGGAGAGCTACGCGACGACGCCAAGCATTCCACGTGAGACGAAGCGCACACGCCGATGCATCTACGAGCTATTTGTGGTCGTAAGTGTATCAAACGATGTCTGTTTTCTGCGTGCTAGTAGTCTATAGAATCGTGGCGACATAAGCTACACATAGGTACTCATAAATTTCAGTTTCGTGCACTTTCAAAATTTTGCTCGGTCATCCTACACGTTTTCCGCAGACGGGTTTAGAGTGAGGGTTTTGAGTGTAGAAGCTTAGGGACAGGTGTATCCTAGTGAGGGGATGGTGTTCCTTAAGTTTCGTATGAATCTGGCATGATTAGGTGAGTTGCCTTCCGTATGTGTGTATGTGGCTAGGTGGTGTAGTTGAGAGCAGTGAGGTTCTTGATTGTGGTTTAGTTGGCCTTCCTGAGTGTTGTATGTTGTACTCTATATCTACTGAATTCCAAACGCGTTGGATGCAGCCCATCAAGTGTATTTGTTGACAATGAGCAACGACATAGCAAAGAAGGGGAGCATGATATTGGCGATGAGTATATGTCACTCATTCACAGGATTGGCGTGAACACAGTTTTGTGATGCGATATATTGAATTTATGATTTCCTTGTTTTACTTTATTTTATTTAGATATAACTATGTTAATGGCCATGCTAACGATTTTGGTATGTATATGCAAATGAGAAATGGAACGAAGTGAGCAAAGCAAGTTTTTTACGACGAGCGACTGGAGAAACACAGTCGGATGACCTGTTGGACCAAATCGAAGACCCATGATTTAGTAATTTCATTGTTGTTGTATAATTGACAAACGCTATTGGCACACATAGCTTGCATCATTCAGTACATTTTTGAACCCAAACTTACTCCAAAAGAAAAAATATATTATTTTCTTTTTCTTTTTAAAGTCGATGGCTTATATGTGGTAGTCAAAAGTAAGGGCTAAGAGGAGGTTCTTATAGTTTAAAACAACAAAATTCTTGATAAGTATACAACAATATGTACAACAACGAGATATGGCAGACCAAATGCGTCATAAAACCCAAAAGTTATCTTTGTCGCTAAGCAGATATTGCTCATATTTATTGCAAATCTATTTCTTACTCGATTCCATTCATGGTCAGCATGCTCAAAATTTTGATTATGAGCGCATTTAGTTTGCTTAATTGGGTCTTCAAGCATGAGAATTCCTTGCTCAGTGCAAAAATTTTCTCCTCAAGCCTATAGATCTAGACATCAGCAAGGTCTCCTTGATATGTTTTGATTGCATCCTTAGAGTGCGATTTTCCACTATCACTTTCGTTCAAAGTGATCTATAATCATTGAGCTCATCACCAGATAACTCATGCAAACTTTATGTTGTGATGTCTTCTATCTTCTCCAATCATGGGTCTTCGATTTGGTCCAACAGGTCATCCGACTGTGTTTCTCTAGTCGTCATAAAAAACTGGCTTTGCTCACTTCGTTCCATTTCTTGTCTGCATATACATACCAAAATCGTTAGCATGGCCATTAACATAGTTATATCTAAATAAAATAAAGTAAAACAAGGAAATCATAAATTCAATATATCGCATCACAAAACTGTGTTCACCCCAATCCTGCGAATGAGTGACATATACTCATCGCCAATATCATGCTCCCCTTCTTCGCTATGTCGTTGCTCATTGTCAACAAATACACTCGATGGGCTGCATCCAACGCGTTTGGAATTCATTAGATATAGAGTTTACATTGTTGTTTGTATCTATCCACCACTGATCTACCTTTGCACATCTTGCCATCACAAAAGAAACTAGTCAGCCTGCAAATGGGAGGCCCCATACATTTGAGTTTGATGAAAATGCTGACAATGTCCGGTACGTTGTTGTTGATGGGTGGACCATACACCTCCAAAGAGCCTTCATTTCCCCAATTCCATCCTGCGCCCTTGGTATGGTGTGACCCAAGATGATGAGAGATAGTACCTTCCGGTCTTCAAATTTTGTGCAAGGTTGACAGAAAATCACTACCTAATGGGTGCGTTAATTTAAAATTCCACAATATAAATGCTATGTCAAAGATATATTAAGAGGTGTCAAGCACACTTTCTTTCTCAATTCATCAACGCCATAAAAACTGTACAACTCAAACCCTTTGTTTATGTCATCCTCCTGGATATTGTTGCTAACTGAGTCAACGTCAGTTAACAGAAGCTGCTAAAGACCGAAGACGTACGAATGCACATTGAAGATCAACATGAAGAAGCAGTAAAGATTGGAGTTACACATTTTCCACGTTTTCCCCAAATGATCACGTATTGTAAATTCCCAATTTATTTCAAGCCATTGTAATATTTTAATGTGTTACGGGCTCAGTGGGAGTTCCAAGTTGTAAAGAACAGGTCAGTTACTATTCCTAGGTCGCAGATACAGTAAGTGGTGGAGCCCTAAAGGCCTTGGGCACCTGGACATTTCATATTTTTACCCTACGTATATAAGGCATCATGTAAAAGAAATTAGGGTTCTCAAGCTCATTTGTTGAGAGCACTCTTTGGTGAGAGCTCTTGAGGTGTGTGGCTATGGAGTCCTCGAGTTTCTCCTTGCTCATGAGTCTTGATTAACACTAATCAATGATTCATTCTCTTTCACTATGCCTCTCTCATACTTCTTATGATTGGCTATGATGCTTAGATTAGCTAGATCTACACTAATTAGTGGTAATCCCTCTCTAATCTTGCTGATTGCCCTCTTTGCTTGTGTGTGCATGTAGGTTTGATTGGATTGTGGTGCTAAATAGATCTATGTGTGTGCGTGCTTGCGATTAGTGTGTTGCATGATAGGATTAGTGTTGTGTGCGTCTTGCAATCGTAGTGTGTGTGTTTGGGTTGATTAGAGGTGAAGAGAAGTGGATATGAAGATTGCCCTTCATTTCAGCTTAGCTCCTCCATAGGCCGAGAAGCTCATCTCGTAGAGTTAACCGTTTGTGTTGCCACGATTAGCTCACTAACCGTGTGAGTGTTTCCATGTCCTAGCCGGGTAGCTCATCCCTCCGTATTGACAAATTTTTTGGTCATTGGAGGCGATGGCCTACGCTAGTGTAATTGTGGCATTATTGAATGCGTTCCCTCACTAATTTCACTACCAGTTTCACTTGTGTGTTTTTCTGGATTTTGAATGTGTGTGCATGAAGCAATGTGTTCATAATTCCCTAACGTGTCACCATATTTGGCCGATTGTGTGTTTACACACTCTAATTTCACACTAACCCCTTGCTAATTTAACTAATTTTTGCTAACTTACTAATTTGCTATGAAGGATTGGAGCATTCGACCATTCAATTGATGTTCAATGGAAAGGTAATCAAGGTGGTATTCTCAACCTCCCTAGAATCTAAAGATGTGTAGAATTGTGTAGAGATCCCACCATGATGATGCAATGTTATGTTGATGCAATGTGGATTGAAATTTTTTTGATTTTTTGTTTTCACGTCGTTGTAATGCCGAAATTTTTAAGATTTGATGGCGTATAAATTTGACAAGTTTCAATTGCTAATTGGTGATTGTAGGTTGCTAATTGGGTGCCTAATTGAGCTAATTGCATGCTTAGATGGTCAATTTCAAGTGTGTGTGCACTAAAATCAAGTGTGTGTGCATTCTAATTGAGTGTGTATGCTAATTTTAGGTGTGTGTGCACTATTTTGTTCATGTTTGTGCACCTAGAAATCAATGTGTGCGTTATGATTTTTCAATTGTGATGATTGATTTATGTTGTGCTCATGTCCAACTAATAATTTTTGAAGTCACATTGCAAATCCGACAAGTTTAACCCTTTTGTGTGCGCACCTAAAGATTGACAAAAACTGCCAATTTTTTAGTGTGTGCGCCTAAAAAGTGTTTAATTTGCATGATTGATTCAATGTTTTGATTGCATGATTGATGTGTGTAATGATTAATTTCTGCGTTTTTTTACTCAAAACAGGGATTTACACATTTCAATTGCGTCAAATTTTGATCTATTTTGGTCGGTAATTTTGCCGGTTTAATTGCCTAGTCTTGATTTTATTGATAAAATTGTTTGGCAATTGAATTGATGTGATTTGTGTGATTTAATTAGAATTTGTAGAAAATTTGTGGATATTTTTCGGATAATTTTTGTAATTTTTGCATTAATTTTTGGCTAAATCCATAAAAAATTGATATTTTGCGATCTTTACGAGCTATTTTGTGTGTGCGTATTTACGGCATCATTTTGTTTGCATTTGTACCCTTCGTGGTTGAGTTTTGAGCGTTTTACTATTTTCGAAGGCCGAGTGGACAATTTTGTTGAAATTGGCATTTTTGGAAAAGTCTGCTATTTTTGGTGTGCTTTTGCGTGTCGAAAATATTCGGTTGTGAATGTTGGTGATTTTCTAAGATTCCTAGAAATTTTCGAGAAATTTTTGGATTTTTGGGAAAATTTTGGGAATTTCAGGTGAATTTTGAAATTTTTGCTAATTTCGGACTAAATTTGGCTTTTTCGAGCGTTAAGAAAATAAAAAAATAAAAAAAGTTGCTTTGATGAGCGCCGGCGGTTGAATTCGGGCTTGGACGCACGTCCCGACAGATTTCCCCAGTTGTCTGGACTCGGCGGTCAAATTTGGAGTTTCAACCCGTCTTTTCTCGAACACTGCCTTTCGGCGCTTGAGTTTTGTCGACTTTCTCTCTCTTCTTTGTGACGCTCGAAGCAGTCGGATAGATCTTTACGGTCTCTTGGGATAGTTTCCTACGACATCAAAATACTCTTCTTCTTTTTCCCCGTGACGCGTGAACACTGCCTCTTACCCTCCCCCTACTCTCTCTCTAACTCACATTCTCTCTCTCCCTTTTTCTCCCTCTTACTTTGTCTCTCTCCACTCTACCTTTTTCTCCCTCTTACTTTCTCTCTCTCTCTTCTCTCTCCTTTTCCCTCTCTTAACCTATTCTCTCTCTCTCTCTCTCTCTCTCTCTCTCTCTCTCTCTCTCTCTAACTCACTCTCCCTCTCTCTCCCCATCTCTCTCTAACTGAGATGTATCAGACAACCCCCTCGCTCAGAAGGAACCTTCTTGTAATGCGTTGTCTTCCGGTCCCATAGGTCATATCCGACCTCTGTGGACGATAATTTAATCTATCTATCTATCTATCTATCTCTCCCTCTCTCTCCCCATCTCTCTCTAACTCTCTCTCTCTAGCTTTTGTCTCGTCTCTCTCTCTTCCGTTTCTCTTGCGTGCTGCCCTGCCCACGCGGGAACCCCCTCTCTCACTCCCTTGTGTCCTACTCTCTCTCTCTCTCTCTCTCTCTCTCTCTCTCTCTCTCTCTCTCTGCCTGCACGGCCCGCCAGTTTTTTCCTCGTTGACTACGCCCTCTGCCCTGCTGCCCACGCACGCGCGAGCCTGCCCCTCTGGTCCCGCAATCATCGCCCACTGCCCCGCACATGAGCTCTCCGGGGTCGTTAGCCGTAGTTAGTCTAGCTAGCCTTAGTTTAGTGGAGGTTAGTTTAAGTAAATTATTTTACAAAATAAAAAACAAATTTAAAAAAGGATTTAAAAAATCACTAAAAAAAAATTTAAATAAAATCAAATAAATCATAAAAAAGAATAAAAAATCAACAAAAAAGGTTAAAGAAGAATTAAAAGAAAAGAAAATTCCAAAAAAATTAAAAGCTCACAAAAAAATAAAACATACATAGAAAATCATAAAATATTAAAAAATTCCATATAAATTCACAAAAATTGTAAAAAATCCATGAAAAATTCACAAAAAATTAAAAACATCATTATAAATTCATAAAAAATAAAAACTTTTTAGAAAATTCATTAAAAAAAAAAAAATCGGAGTGAAAAATCACAAAATTCATAAAAACCTTCACAAAATTCACAGAAAAATTCTATAATTCACAAAAAAATTAGAAAATCCACAGATTCACAAAAAATAGTAAAAAATCAAAATTTTTCCAAAAAATTTGTAGAAAATCATAAAAAGATTAAAAAATAATAGAAAATTCAAAATTTCACAAATAATTAGGAAAAATAAAAAAGAGAGTGGTCGTAAGCGTAGAAAAAGCCAGAACGAGCTAGAAAAGTAAAAATAGCACCGCCGAAAAAAGTCACACGCCGGACAAACCACACAAAAGCGAACCAGTCGAAAAGGTGAAGCTGAAAAGTGTACTGCACACTGAGCAAACACGACAAACCGAAAATTAAGTAGTGCTAAAACGAATAAGATCAGCCCAAAAAAGCAAGCAAAAGACCAACTCAAAGCCGATTGAGCGGCAGTCAAATTTCAAAAATTTTGCATGCTAGAAATTGGCAAGTGCAAGTAATTGCATTGCAATTGAGCTTCCACGAACAGGGGCACAACTCACATGCGATTGCAGATTAGGCTATACGAGCAACATAAATTCTGCTAATCAATACGAAAATCTACTAGGAGATGGTTTTTACAGAACCACCGACATGGTCTCAAACCGAGCCGAGAATGCAAGTACAGCAGAGCAAGCCAATAGCAGTGGCAGCACAAGTGCAACTGCAACCGGCCAGATTTTACAGCTATATGACTACAATGGAGACAAAGTCTTATATGCAGATACAGAAGGCCATAGATACTCGATGAGCAGCAAAAGAAACACAGGAGCCAAGATCCTGTTGATCCAAGTGAAGCCAGATTCAGAGAACTACCAGATGTTAACAGACTTCAGTGGAGCCAGATATTGCAAACTCAGAGATGAAGTGCAAATAAAGGTACAAAACATCAACCCAAGTGTTTACCCAGAAATCTGCACAAGTCCGCAAAGCATCTATCTAGTGCATATGCAATGAGGGTCATTGTACATGGATTACACTGGTCAGATCTATAGTCGAGAACCAGAATTGCAAGATCCAACAGATCAACCAATAGAAGCCAGTCTAATTGGAGAATCGAGTCAAAGACGGTACAAAGGTCAAGACGGAGCAGTCTACAACTGGATGCTCAATGTTTTAAAAGAAAATGCCGCCAAATTGGCCAGCACAGAAGTTGAAACTTCTCAGTTAGAGCTTGACCTGATAGAGCCAGATGCAATACCACCAGTCATGGCGTATTGCTCAGATTGTGGGCGAAAAGGTGGACATTTTTCTGAAGATTGTCCAAGAATCCTGACAACAGGGATACATCAGCTACCAATCAAGGCACATAGCAAATTGGAAATGAGAATCTCAATGTAAGTGCATCTAACTTGTCACTTTTAATGCAATTAGACGATTCTCCATTACCATTAGAAACACCAGTGAAAACACTGCAAGTTCAAAATCAGCATATAGATGCGCCTTCACCTGAAAAGCTTAAAATTGATTCTTTGAACAACAAATTCTTGCATGAATTTAGTAAAGGTATCGAGATATCACCAAAGGTTGAAAAGACTGTTAAATTTACAAATGATTTTGCATCCACTGACACAAGTGTGCAATCATTCGCGAGTCTAAGGGACACATCAAACAGAATGATGTTAGCTTTGTATGGCACCCATAATTCGTATGCACACTATGTAGACCACAAAGGAAAACTGTACAAAACGGATCAACCAGTGTTTGAACGGCCCACATACCAACTCGTAGAAGTGCGTCCAGTGATAGATCAGAAAGGATGGTTCATTTTAGAGGAAAGAATCTATTATAGCCCATCCTCTCTAGAACTGAAAGATATTACCCAAGTGAACCCAGAAATTTGTTCAGAGCCAAACTCTCCTCCATCGAAAATCAAGCTTCAAAATTGTGACCAAACGAGCACATACTTTGACCAAAACAGTCGTAGATATAGACGAGAGTCTAGCATCTAGCATCTATGATGCCTTGGGTCCTGAAACCACAAAAGCCCATATCATAGGAGACCCATGAGATAGACAATATCAGGGCAAAGATAATGCTAATTACAGCTTGACTTGGGGAATAATTTGTCATGTTTCAAGAAGATACATAGGAAACTATGCAGAATATTTACAGATGCCCAATGTCAATAGTGCTACCCAAAGTGTGACTTCACAGTCCCAGAAGGTGAGACTAAATCAGAGCCAAACAATTTTAAACTCTTATAATGAAGCAGGCTATAGTGATCACCCTAGGAAGGAGGGAGCTGCAAATACTTCAAGCTCAGCTTATGTACCCAGGAAATGCTACACTAGTTAGAAGCCCTAAAGCTTCTAGCCAATAGACCCCTTCAAGACAAAAACCATTGAAAGATCATATGGTTGTTGGAACTTTACAGTTGACCCAGATTGCATCAAAATCTGCAGACAAATGCCTATATGAAGATCATCAAGGACAAAAGTTTCAACTGACCTCCACAAGTCAAAGCCAAAAGCCGACAAAGACAATAGTGTTCAAACAATTACATGTGACCAAGCTCACATATGCATATCAAGATGCACATGGTAACGAATATCAGCAAGATCATGATCTTGTCAAAACCTCTACGGATGGCCCAAAGACTATCTGAAGATGATGCAAAGCCTCAAGCTGCCAGTACTGGTGACAAAAAAGTCAAAGTCAATGAAAGCTAAAGTCCAGAAAGCTACACAAAGATCACCACCAAAATCTCCTCCGAAGAGACAAATTCTACCAGAAAGTACAGTGGATCTATTAAGATCAAGGGTTAACCAGATGCAGGCAGATAATGCTCAACAATTGCAAAAAAGTGCAATATTACAGTCAATGGAGTCAACATTAACGGAAGCAGGTGATCAAAGCAAAAAAAATGCAGATAAAGATCAACCAAAGGACACTACCACAACAAAAGTAGTCAATATAGAAACAAATCCTCAGACAATCAAGTGCAACATTGTTGGTGAAAACGAAGAAAAGCTGTCAAGTGAAGTAAAGGTAGATTTTCAGTTAGACAAGAACCTCATGTCTTTTTGCACTTGGAAAAGATGTGGCCAACCACAACGGGAAGATGCTCCTGAATTTGTGAGCATATCTGGAGACAAACGAGCAGAATGCTGGGGAATCATCTCCACCACCATTGAAGTAAGTTCACAGACCATCATAGCTCAATTCCACGTGATCACAACAAAGGATATGCCAGAGGACATCATAATAGGAATGCCAATGGCCCAGAAGATGTTAGAGATACAGAATGTAAACAGGATGCAGTCTTTAGAGACAACAAAGAATGAAGACCAAGACTGGTTACCCACGGACGACATCACAAAGTCCTCAACCACAGTTAAAATGGAGACCGATGCCAAATCAAAGCTTATTGAAGATGATTCATCTCCATCAATCAGAACTTCAGAAGAGCTTTAAGCAAATCAAGCAATAGTAAGTGCAAATCAAACAGAGAAAAGAGAAACCACGATAGCTATGGAGCAAAAATGCCACCAAATCTAGAAGGAACGAAGATCAAAATTGCAAAGGTAAAGCTAAAGTGGAACTTCTACCGATTAGCAAAGAAGATGTGACAGCATATGCCTCTATATCAAAGAACCCTCATGGATCAACTTCTTCAAGCAAGTCAGGCTTTCAAAACTTCAAGTCAATTGATGACCCAACTGAACCCTCTAAGGAGACACCCAGAAAAGCAAAGATATATCAACCAAAGTACTCAAGAAAGCAAAGGAAAGTCAAGCAAGTGTTTGTTGAGAGCAGTTTAGTCAAAGTCACTGATCCTGTTTGGATTAAAGATAGGAAATCAACACAGAAAGACAAACACATGGGATGGATAGCATCACAATGGAGCTTAAAAGAACAGGAGTACTATGGAGGTAACAGACATATATGGGTACCAAAACCGCAGGTTCGAGCATATGAAGTAACTTCAAGTCCCTCCCAGGAAATAAGACCCACAAGGTATCAACCTCAACAATATCCTAGGATATCTAAGAAGCAGGTATACAACAGAACAACATTGAAATTTGCTAAAGTCTACCACAGCTCACAAGAGGATACAGAACAAAGATGGATCTCAAAGAATGTTCCTCTTGGACAAGGATTCTACATAGGGTATACAAAGATTTGG